>NW_004444047.1:978353-1015877 GCF_000243295.1 Trichechus manatus latirostris | reverse complement strand
GGGAGCCGGGGGGTGGGGCCGGGGGCAGAAGGGACTGGGGGTCCGGGAGAGTGCGGCCGGGGGCAGAGGGGACTGGGGGACCAGTCGGCGGGTCCCAGGCCGAGGGGCCGGCGTCCGCGGCGCAGCCGGGCTGGCAGCGGGTGTCACCCAAAGTGCGGAGACGCCAGCTGCGAGGGGACGTGTGGGGGCTGCCGTTTGCAAAAGCCCCCAAACCCCGCCGTCGTGCCTCGCCTCAGCCGCTCGATCCGCAGAAGCCCGACCCGGCCCCCGCGGGGAAGGGGGGCTCGGCCTGCAGGGTCCCCCGCCTGCCGACGCGCGCTCCACCTGTCTGCGCCGCGTCCTCGGATGGCTGCAGTGGGCGGTTTAAAATAAAGACTTTTATTTTTTTAAAAAAAGAAACCCTGTCGCGCGGCTCTTTGTATTAAGTAGGCAAAAATAAAAGAAATTCTGGAAGACTCGGAAGTGAGAACCAAAAATGTGCGCTAATCTTTTCCGCAGTCTCTTCACGCCCACCTTCCCTAAATGTTATTCCTAGGCCTGCCCCAAAAAAGCAAATAGTTAAATACCAGAGACACCAAGAGGAAGGAGCCTTTGAGATTACCTAGTTACAAAGGGGACGCGGACTCCCGGGGTCACTTGCTGGAGAATTCATCCCTGGAGCCCCTACCGGTGCAGGCTCTGTGGCGGGGGAGGCGAAGTTCCCAGCAGCGCAGGTCATGGGGAGAGGAGGCTTTGAACCCACAGCAGCCACACGGTGAAATAAACCGCGCTGGGTGCTGAGGGGAGCCCTGGTGGAGCAGTGGTTAAGAGCTCCGTGGCTAACCAAAGGGTTGGCAGTTCGAATTCACCAGTCGCTCCTTGGAAGCTCTATGGGACAGTTCTACTCTGTCCTGTAGGGTCTCTGGGGATGGGAATCGAATTGGTGCAGTGGGTTTTTTGTTTGGGTGCTGAGGAAGGGGCCACGAAGAACAGAGTGTTTCTGCCAGCCTTTCTGTTGTTCTTCAGAGGAATCCTGTGTTTTATCCCTATTTCACTGGTGAGGAAGTTGAGGCTCAGAGAAAGTAAGTGATTTCACCCGAGCCCTGCTGCTGCCCAGTGGTGTCTGTCTCTGACTCCCCTAAGCCACACTGCCCTGTGCAGGAGGCAGGATTTGAACTCAGGCCCTTGGCTCCTACGTCTGGGATCTTTTCCTTTCGACATTTGTCTTCCTTCACCAGCCTACTCCCAGGCGAGTGTATCATAAGTCACAGCGGTTCCTCCTGTCAGTATCTTCCTGTTCTGGGCCTGGCTTGGTGCCAGCACGGGCGGTCCTACCCTCTTGGACATGACCATGGAGAGAGTGTGGGGAAGGAGGGTGCTCTGGGAGCCTTGCAGTGTAGTTCCCAGCTGCCCCCTTCCCCCAGACACACTGTTTATTGACCTTATTTTTTTCATTTTGCCACAGACCACTTTTTATGAGTCATGATCTAGCGGCTCCTGAAGTCTTCTTGGAGGAAGGGGTATTTAAACTGCGTAGGATTGGGTGGCCCAAGTGGTTCAACACTTGGCTACTAACCGAAAGGTTGACGATTCAAACCTATCCAGATGCATCTTGGAAGAAAGGCCTGGCAACCTACTTCCAAAAGTTAACAGTCATGAAAACCTATGGAGCAAAGTTCTAGTCTGACACACACGGGCCGCCGTGAGTTGGAATCTGCCTGACGGCCCCTGGTTTTGTTTTTGTTTATTTGTTGTAGTAGGATTTGGGAGTGGGGAGGGAGACTACAGATTAGGGCAAGATACTGTCTTGGTTACTTTGTTTCCGTAACAAAATAGCCCTCTGTTCTTCTGATTGTCGGTTTTGATAAAAGTCCTAGAAGACCTTGGCTGACTCCAGCCCCAGGGCCTTTGCACTTGATCCACTCCTCTTCCTGGAAGACTCCTCCCCCAGATCTTTGCACAGCTGGCTCAGTCGAAATGATTAGTGACTCCTCCCTGATCGCTGGTTCAGAGAAGCCAATGCGCCCAGTCACGTTGCCCCTCCCTGCTTTGTCTCTACTCACAGCTCTTGTCTGGAATTACCTTGTTTATATGTTTGTTTGCTCACTAATATCAGCCTCCCCCCACAGAGCTCCATCCCAGAGAGCAGACACCTTGTCTGTGGTGCTTCCCTCTGTACGCCCAGGGCCTCCGCAGCTCCCCCGGTTTGTAGGCAAATGACCAGACGGTCATTTGTAATGAGGTCAGAGTGGACAAAGCGAGAAAAAAACAATTCTGCATTCACCCAAGCCATCAGAAACATGGTTCTCCACGCAGCCCGGGCCCTTCAGAGTACCACCCATCCTTCTCGCTCCTGGGGGGTGGTCAGAGGAGTAAGACAGTGGTGCTCCCGGCCCTGTGGGCAAAGGTCCCAGGGAACCCAAGGAGGCCGAGGCCCCCATTAAAGCGGAGCCTGCGTGGAAGGAAGACTTCCCCCCCATGGTGTTCTGGAGAGAGACCCTCTCAGACTTCCTGTGTGTTACGATCATTCCATCCCTCTAGTCCTGAGACCACCCGCCACAGCAGGCGCGGCACTCAAGGGGAACTCTGACAACTCAAGTGACCTTTGACTTGCATGTTCTGGAAGCCAGGGAGGAGTCCAGCTGACGCCAGCCAGGGCAGTGGTTTTGTAACACCCAGCCGCACTGGGAGGAGGCTAGTAATATCACACGGACACGCTGACCCACCGAGGCAGGCGCTCGGTGTCCTCAGGTAGATGATCTCCCTCTCTGGGCCTCCAGGCCCCTGTCTGCATGGCAAGGGACTAGGGCGCGAAGGTTTCCTACGTTCCCTCCTCTTCTTGTTTTTCTGTGAACTTTGGAAACAAAATTCCACTGAAGTTGTTGTCAGGCGCCGTTGAATCGATTTTCAATTCATAGCAACCCCATGTGACAGAGTAGAACTGCCCTGTAGGGTTTTCTAGGCTGTAATCTTGACGGTAGCAGACGGCCAGGCCTTTCTTCCATGGTGCCACTGTTAGCTTTGAACTACCAACCTTTCAGATAGCAGCCAAGCACTTAATCGATGCACCACCAGGGCTCTTTCCACGGAAGCTACATTTTCATAAAGGAATATACACGAACCCTCGGTCTCATCCAACCCTAGCAGAACCAACTCCAGGTTACTGACTGCCACCCGTGTGCCCCCTGGTTACCCACAGTCTCCAACCCCCACAAGCCTGTGGGGCAGGGCTCACCCCATTCACAGGCACAGACTGGGAGGCTCTGGGGTTGGGACACCTGCCGCCGGCCATGCTGCTACGAAGGGTCCACGCCAGGCTTCAGTGCAATTCCGCTGGCTACTGTACTGCACGCACTGTTTCTCACTAGGCTAACTCAGCGCTTGAGTCAGAGGTTCCCAGATAGACCGGCCACCAGATAAGGTCCCCATTGCCTCCCGCGGGGACTGCCACATTTAGGATTCCAACCGAGCATCTCCGCTCAGATGCTGTCACTCACAGCCGTCTGTTCCTCTTCTCCTCGTCAGCTGTCACGGGTTTAGCTCCTACTCATGGCGACCCCACGTATAACAGAAGGAAGCGTAGCCCAGTCCTGCGCCATCTTCACGATTGTTGGTATGTTTGAGTTCATTGGTGTCAGGGTGGATGACCCAGTAAGCAAGGTAAGCATGGTAATTACTTACTAATCTGAAATTGGTTGCTACAGATAGGTAAGTAAGCGCAAATAAGCCTGTGCCTACCTTGCTGACTGAGTCATCCGTACCTGTCAGAGACTGTAAATTTGAAAACAGGCTTTGATTCTGTAAGAAGGTGCTGTGGGGCTGGGAGAGAGACAGATGCCAGCCATACCTAGAAGCAGAATCTTTGATGTGGTGAAAAAGTGTGAAATTGTTTGCTACAGATGATCTGGTAAGCAAGATAAGCACCATGCTTACCTTGTCTATTGGATAATCCACCCCTGACTGTTTCGACTCTTGTGTCAGTCCACCCCATGGGGTGTTTCCCTCATTTTTGCTGACCCTCTACTTTCCCAAACACAATGTCCTTTTCTAGTAATTGGTCTTTCCTGAGTAAGCCGAAGCCTTGCCATTCTCACATCCCAGGAGCATTCTGGCTGTATTTCTTCTGTGGCTGCTGTGTTTCTTCTCCTGGAAGCCCGTGGAGTGTTCAGTATTCTTCAGCAATGCCACGGCTTCTCTGTGGTTGTTGTGTGCCTTGGAGTCAACTCCATCCCAGCATTTGAAGAGCTGGGGTCACGCCTCTGGCATGTCCTCAGGTGTGACCTTGGGCAGTTCTCTGACCTCGGCTGGGCTTCCATTACCTGGGCCCCGACCTGGTCATCCGCGCTGTAGTCGGGGCCAGATGACATCAGAGATGTGGTTGTCCTCTGCAGATGCTAAGATGCCGCGTGGAATGATGCCTCGTCATTTTCCTTCCAAATCCTTTCCAAGCATGGGAGGCTCTTCCTCCCTCCCACTCCCACCTCGTCCACCGAGAACTCTCAACATGGTCAGCAGCCACCGCCCAGTCAAGGTGGGGGGGTACGTGTGGGTGAGCACACCCCCGGATGGAAGCCCGGCTCCACCACCTGTGAGCTCCCCGGTATGCGAAGCTCCTTAGCCCCCCTGTGCCTCTGTTTCCTCATCTGTAAAACGGACATCATAACAATAGCATCGCTCTCGGAGGGTTGTCATGGGGGTAAGTGAACCCGTGTGGAGGGTTGGGAGCAGTGCTTGGCACATGGCAGATGCTCAGTAAGCACCAGCCTGCCTCCCAGGGCCCCTGCCTTTTCTGTGCCTGGCCCTCCATGTCCTCTGTCCCTCCCTGCTCCACCGCTCTGCCTGTCCCTCTGCTATTCTCCTAGGGTGGGTCCGCCACACTGACAGCGTGATGTGGAGATGGAAAGACATCTAAATCCCCCCACCCGGACCCTTCTCCAGGGCCCTGCCCTTTCCTCGCTGCTGGCCCCTGCCCTCCTTCCACAGACCTGCCTTCTTCCTCTGAAGGAGAAGGGGTGACAACCTCCAGCCCTGGGGTGGGGGGCGGGGGGGCGGACAGACCTGGGTAAGCCACCCAGAAGCTGTGCAGCTACGGGCAGCTTTCTCCACCTCCCTGGACTGGCGTCCTCATCTCTAAGCTAAGGACTGTTGCAGCACCCTCCTGCAGCGAGCTCCTGTCTCCTCATTCATGGCCCGGTACATGGACCCCTTCTTCTTACGTCCGGGGAGCCCCCACCCAGACACAGCACCCCAATCCAACTGCCCCGACCCGGCCCTGTGACAAGTGGTCATTCTTAACAGCTAAGCGACTCATGAGCCTTCACCTGCATGGGTCTCACTTCCACGCCCAGGGTGCCTGAGTCGGGGCCTGCGTCTGCTGGGAAATGCTTTTTAATCAGAATGTGAGGCTGTGATCATGGCCTAGCAGCTTGTCACAGCCGGGACTCTGGGGAATGCTCCATCAGGAGACACTTCGGGGCCTTGGAGCGGGTGGGCTGGAGGTTGTCACCCCTTCTCCTTCAGAGGGAATGCTGTTCTGAGGAGTGGATCCCATTCCTGGGAACGCTGGGGTGCTCCCAGACCCTCTCTGCTTATGCCGAAGCCTTGGCCTATGGGAGGCCTGGTGGCGCCTCTCCTCTCAGCCAGGCAAGGACCAGCCACAAGGCGTGGTGCCCTCTGTTGTAGGGTAAAAATATCATAAACTTTAGTGAAGCAAAAAGCAAGGTTTTATTCAGCGTATGTTCAAAGTGGCAAAAGCAGGAAACAGGCAAGCATGTTGCTACAGCCATGTCTGCCCAAGTCCAAGGAAATATTACAGAATAAGCAAGAGTGGGAAAATGGACAAGCATGCTGTCACAGCTATGTCGGCCTGAGTCCAAGGAACATTACAGAGTCATCAGTATATATTAACATTGGAAATGGGCAAAACCATTGAAAGCTTCACCTTTACACAGATTGGCTAGAAACTGTTAAGTCACTATGATTCTACACTGTGAATTGTCTTTCTAAACAATCGTTGGTACAGGTTTCAGTAACCACAGTCAGGAGGGTCTTCATTGGTCCAACGAATCTTACTATTCACTAAATGCTAATAAAAAAGATAAGAGTGGAAAGCCTCTGGGCCTTTTGTGCTCTGTTCATGATTTGTTTAGGTGAAAGTTTCCCTAAGTTTGTCTTCCAAGATTGTCCTAGCTATTGTTTTTATACCTCAGGGCCCAGTTGATGTGTCCTTGTGAGTCCAGCTCCGGCTAGGTCACATTCTAGGACAAGGAATAATGGCTCCAATACTATCTCCTAAATCATTCCCTCCTGTTGATCGCAGATTGGAGATAACACATCGATGATCAATACCTGGACTTAGTTGAGCTCCTAGATGGCGGCCATTGCAGGCTGTTTAAACTCACTGTGCTGGTTTTCCACCAGATACCATCTGCTTCTTCACCAGGATCTTCAGTAAGCACAACGTTCTCGTCAGTCACATTGCTGAAGTGAGCAGACTCAATGTACGTCAACATTTTAGCCTGAGGTGCCTTTTAGGTGTGTAAGACAATAGAAGATAAGTTTTATCATGCCTAATACTATCAGGATGCAGACTAAGAATATTACTGTTCCTTGCAATAGTGATCTAGCCCACGTACTTACTCCTGATGGTAACCAACTAAATAAATCTGGTGTTTGTAAGGGAGTTACAGTGTGTAAACAAGTAGCTTGCTGTCTAATTCTGTGTATATCCTGTTCTACTTTTCCTGTATTATTTATCCAAATGCAACAAGAGGTATTTACTACAGCACCGACTACACTCTCTTGGGCTAATAAAAAATCTAAGACTATTCTGTTATCTCATGTCACCTTGACTTAATGAGGTCAGAGATCGCTGCTGTGTTTCCATCCCACTGGCAACTTCATCTTCATTTGTCCCACAGTAATTGACATATTTCTTAATGACTTCTCCAATTCAGCTATCCCATAAGTAGGAATTAAAGCTACGAACCACACCCTGAGTGGTGGACCAATGAGTTTTCTTCTGACTCTCGTTTTACAATGTGTAACAAATTAACACTACCTTTCCAGTATTTACTAGCACCATTACTATGAATATCTAAAGGTAATCCTGAAGTTCCCAAGCTGTGTTGCCCACGCATTCACCAGAAACCTAAACAAGAGATTGCCCGCGGAAATTCACTGTCAGTTGGAAAGGGATCATCTAAACTAGTATAGTTGGATCCACCACACAAAAACATATATCCATAAGGAACACACAAAGTGTCTAGAGGAAACAGAAGGTATAGAAAAATTTACACATGACAACCAAGTTTTTGTTACAGAATACATGATTAGCAAGATAACAGGATGGACCTCTCCTGTTGGAGGTCTTCGGTTAATCTATTTAAAACATACTAAGTGTTCTTCCCGAGGGCAAGCTGCCCCTCCCTGGTTTACCTATTAACAGTTAGAGGTCACTTTCTCAGAAGCGGAAATGGAACCTAAGACAAAACGGGGTCTGAGCCATGAGGTCGATGTCCTCTGAGAACCTGGTTTCTTTAAGATACATAATTTTCTGCATAGCAAGGGGTAACAGTTTGATTACCAACACTAGACAGGTATTTCATACAACACTGTCTTGAAGACTAATTAAACTAATTACTGATTTACCCCAAACATAGCTCTCAGTCCGATCTTTGGAGCCAGGTTCCCAAAACAGCCTGAACTCTTAAAAAAGCACAACGCCCAGAGCAAAATCTGTACACAGCGTCGCTATGAGTCGGAACCGACTCGAGAGCACCTAACGACAACATGTCATGAACTACAGGCACACAAACTACAGGTACCTGAACAGATAGAGCCATATCATAAACTACAGGTACACGAACAGCCGTATCACCAGCTATGATAGAGCCCGAGAAGGAGGAATGTAAGCTGATGTTTGTTGAGTGCCGAGTATGTGCCTGGACATACACACTACGCATGTTATCTCATTTCATCCTCCCACAAAGAAAGGACTAATTACTAGAACAATTACTATCTTTGCTGTACAGATTGGGAAACTGAGGCTCAGAGAATGTAAGCAATTTTGACAGGTTCACAGTTCAACTAGCATGTGCTAGGGCCGGAAAGCAAAGTCCAGTCCTGCCACCCCCAAACCCCATTTTCCTCCCGTCTGTCCTCCTGTCCATTCATTCAGCTAACCCGCACTGAGCGTGCACAGCGTGGCAGGCTGGGTGCTGGGTTCTCTGTATCAGCCTAGTTGTCATCGGGTCGATTCCGGCTCATGGTGACCCCATGTGCGTCAGAGTAGAACTGGGCTCCGTAGGGTTTTCAATGGCTGATATTTTGGAAGTAGATCGCCAGGACTTTTTTCCTTGGGGCCTCTGGGTGGACTCAAAGCACCAACCTTTCAGTTAGCAATTGAGCACATTAACATGGTGTACCACCCAGGGACGCCAGAATCTTGGTAGACATTGGTAAATAAAGCAAGCGTGTCCCCGTGGAAGTCACAATCTAAGGATGGAGACTGACTTAAAAAAAAGACATCTGTCATTGCAAACTGATAAATGCTACGAGAGGAAGCCAACAGGGGAATCTAACCGTTGGGGCGACACAAGGCTTCTTGCAGCAGGGTGAGGACTGACAGAGAAGCACCTAGCCCTTGGTGACCGGGGAGGGAGAGCAGGCTGAGGAGAATGGTGCAGGCTGATGACAGCACATGCCAAGGTCCTGAGGCAGGGAAGGTCTCAGTGAGCTGAGAACTGAAAGCAGTCAAGATGGCTAGAAGATTCCAAGTGACACTGGAGAGGTGGCAGGTTGTGTGTGTGTGTGTGTGTGTGTGTATGTGTGTGTGTGTGTGTGTGAACAGAGTGTAGATCCAGCCAGGCCTGTGGGCTCCAACAAGGAGGTGGGGATTTATTCACAGTGCAGATGGAGCTGTGAATCTACAGGCAAGCGTGCTACGGACCTGTTCATTTGCCCACTTGGCAGTTTGGACCGGGCATGTTTGAGGTGTCTTGTGCGCTGCTGGCTCCGAGCTGAGGGAGACTAGCTGTCAACCGGGAGATGTGCGGGTCTCCCCTCAGGAGTGAGCCCTGTCTATCTGAGGGGCACTGCCCGGGAGGACGGCACCGGGGCCTGTTTGCGTCTCCGTCGCTGGGTGACCCTGGTCTGTTGCAGCCCTCCTGGGGCGTCAGCCGTGGCCCTTGCAAAGTCATCTGTGCTGTGTGTGTTCCCAGATCCCTGAGGGGGAGAGAGAGAGAGAGGAAGACCCCCTGGTGACCCCCTGCCCTTTGCTTCTCCAAGCCCCCCAGGAGCACGTGACACGACAGGTTTGTGTAGTGGCAAGACTCCGACTCTGGCCAAAGCCACCTGACCCTGGGTGGCCCCTGAACCCTCTGAGTCCCGGTTTTGGATATTGAATGGGGTCAATATCACAGGAGAGAATGAGGGAGCTCTCCTGTGACTGCCCCCCATGAAGCCTGTACCTTCAGGCTCCATCTTCATGGACGCTCTTTCTGGGTACCCTCCGTCTCAGGTGCCACACTGAGGACTTTTGCCTGTGTTCTTCCGTCTCGCCTTCACCCACCACCTGTGTGTCCCTGTCTTACAGGGGAGGACATCGAGGCGCAGAGGGGTAAAGCATCCCGCCTGAGGTCCCCCGGCCCAGCATTGGAGCCCAGCCGTCCCACCCCCTACGGTTGCTGTGCTTCAAACAGTGGCTGTCATCCAGAGGCAGGTGGTGTCTCCTCAAGCGGGGAGCGCGTGCCGTGTGCAAGGCGTGGGTGGTCGCTGAGCTGAGACCCTGCAGGAGATGCACCAAGACGGTGGGCAAGGGGACCTCCAAGGCTCCCTGGGCCCAGCAAGCTTGGGACAGAGGACTGGAGGGGGGCTGGAGCATGCATTCACTAAGACACATGGGTGGTAACAAGTGGACTCTGAGCCTGGGTACTGGTAACTGAGGGCCACGCAGGGGGCCTGGAAATGAGCCAGGATGGATCACTCGGCCCTCCTGGGCTGGCTCAGCCTCCCCCAGACCGGGGTGCCATCCCACGCGGACACACGTACCAGGCTTCACCGCCTGGTCCAGGGGAGGCTGCGTTCACTCAGTGCCCCAGTTCAGACATTGGCCCCGTCCAGCCTCCGCTGTCTTATCTGTCAAATAGGCGCGAGGTGTGGAGAGTTTGGAGGGAGACAGATAGTCTCTATAAAATGCTTGCTCACTGTCTGGCACAAAATCCTACCCCGAGAGGAGCTGGGAAAGAGACTGGATGATGACAATCAGGAGGGTCACACTGTCATTTCCTGGGGCTCCTGGGGCTCTTTGTTGGTTTTGTTTGGCTATTTGGGGATAGAGAGATAGGAAGAGAGAGAGACAGACAGACTGACAGAGACAGAGAGGCAGAGGCAGACAGACAGAGAAACACAGACACAGAGAGAGAGAACTGCCCCTGAGGGAACAGTGTTCAAAGAGAAGCAGGATGTTTAAGGGGAAGGGGAGTGTCTGTCAGGTGGTCTTCTGTCTTCCCACCAAACCTGCAGTAAAACAGGTGAGCTTGACAACGAACTGCACTTGACTTTGGGGGTGTACGAACTGGGCTGTCCCCACCCCTTCAGTCTGTTCTCAGCCCGGCAGCCAGAGTAGTCTGAGCACAGATGTCCTGGGATGCAGTCACTCTCCCACCCCAAACCCTACAAGGCTTTCCACGTCCTGCAGGCTCCCACAGGCCTGGAGTGGGCCCCCTCCAACCTGCTCTCCCACCCCCACCCCAGCAGTAGCCGCACTCGCTTCCGCTGTTTCCCAACCTGCCCAGGACAGTCAGCCCCAGGGCCTTTGCATCTGCTGTTACCTTGGCCGGGTACTCTTCTCCCCTTCTGCCTGGTTCCCGCCTCACTCCACTCACCGGCAGCTCAGGAGTCATGTCTCTAAAAACCTTGCGTGGCCACAAAACAGCACCCCGCACGCTCGCCACGGAGCGCTAACCACCGCACGTGAGGAGGCCCGAGGCAGCGTTCCTTCCTCTCGTACTTGAGGTCGCCGTGAGTCAGAGCTGGCGCAAGGGCAACTAACAGCCACCACCATGGCATGCTTCATCCAACATTGATTCATCCATCTCCCCTCCGGACCGGGAGCTCCCCAGGGAAAGGCAGGTCACGGGGCACCCCAGCCCCGGAATAGGGCCTCAAACACAGCAGGTGCCCAAGACAAACATTTACTGAATGGAATACACGGAGGTAACAAGCAAACAAACCTTGGTGACCACATGTGGGGTGCCTGGATGGTGCAAACGGTTAGGTGCTCGACCGCTAACCAAAAGGCGGGAGGTTAGGGTCCACCCGGGGGTGCCTCACATAAAAGGCCTGGAGATCTACGTCCAAAAACTGAGCCATCGAAAACTCAATGGAGCACAGTTCTACTCTGACACACGGGGTCATCCCACAGAGATCAGAGGGTGTCAACAAGTCACAGCCCCTGGCATGAAAGAGAATAACAGCTAGTGCCACCGAGGAGTTTGCAGGAAGATGGGCACAGCTGACGCTCGTTAAAGTGGACATCACGTTTATGTTTGCAATGCATTGTTATTTCACAGCTGATGACGTGATGGAAGTGTCCTCAGGAAGCTGGCTTCTTGCAGAAAGAAGTGGCTTTATGGAGTCAGGGCTTAGCCTATCTCTTTCTATCTCTTTGGGGATGACAGTCAGCCCAGCTCATCTTCCCTTCATGCCCTCGTCACCAGCGTCAAGCAAACACTGGTGGCATCACTACTTCCCTCGTGCTGTCTTGCCCACAGCGCATGGCCCTCAGGAGTGTGTTCACTTCCCAGCCTGTGGGCCGCTGCCTCGGCATCTCACCTGTGCCAGCAGCTCCGTCAGGAGGGGTTGAACAAGTGGCTGGAGGAGAAGGTGCACATTGTATTTGAAGTAGGGTGGAGCAGATGTGGGAAGGAAAGGGTGTCGGCCGGTGGGGTGGCCAAGGGCGCAAGGACAGGGCCGCTCCGGAGCCGTCTGGCCAGGATGGCCGGGGAACCGAGCCAGCACTGACCCGGTTGGGGGGCTTTAAGTTCTCACGGCCCCAAGGAAACCCTTCCATCACCTCCTCTATGGACGAGGAAGCCCAGCCTAGAGGGGCCACACCGCCCGAGAGCCCAGCCCTCCCACGGCACATCCTTCTGCAGTGGAAGTCGCATGTCTGCGGGGAGCCCTGGTCCCCAACTTGGGAAGTGGAAATTCTCGCCCCCACCTCCTGGGCACATGATAATCAAACGAGATAGAGGCTCAGGCAGGAGCTCAGCATCGCCCGAAGGATGCCAGTGTCGGGACGAGGTGGCTCGGTTGTCTGCACACGAGGGGAGGGTGGCAGTCAGTGAGCGCGTGGGTGTGTGAATGTGTGCGTGTGTGTGTCCGTGTATTACATATGAGTGTATAAATGTGTGTGCACATGTGTCAGTGTGTAAATGTGTGTGTACATGTGGGCGTGTGTGAGCATGTAAATGTAGGAGTGAGTGTGAGTTTGTGGTGCGTGTGCGTGCATGTGTGAATATGTGAGTGTCTGAATGTGTGTGAGTGTGTGGGCTTGTGGTGTATGTGTGTGAGAGTGTGTGCGTGTGTCAGAGTGTGTGTGGGCCTGAGTGTGTACAGGTTTGTAGTGTAAGTGTGTGTATGTGCCTGTGTGTGTGTTTCTGGTGTGTGTGTGTGAGTGTGTATGGACGTGTGTGATTGTGTATGTGTGTGTGTGGTATGGGTGTCTGTGGTGTGTGTATGAGTGTGCATGTCTGTGCATACACTGTGCTGTGTGCATGTGTGAGCATGCAGACGTGTGCATGACTGTGCACATGTGTGAATGTGTGCATATCTGTGTAAGTTTGTGGTGTGAACATGTGTGGATGTGTGCGCGCATGGGTTTGTGATGTGTGTGAAAGCCTGTGCCGTGTGTGTTTGTGTGTGAGTGTATGTGAGGGTGTGTATACTGTGTGTGGGGTTGTGGTATGTGTACATGTGTAAATGTGCACGTGTGCACACATGTGTGCATTGTGTGTGGGTACGTGTGAATGTATGTGCACGTGTGTGCATGAATGAGTGTGTGCATGTGCCTTGTGGGCATAGGAAGGGTAGGCAGGACTAGGGGGGTCACCCTGCTGCTGTCCTCCTTTCCCAGAGCCCCCACATCCATCCTTGTCCAGCCCAGTCTTGGGGGCAGGAGCCAGTTGCCACCCCGCTGCCAGCCCTGGCAGGTCCTGCTGTCCCAGGCAGCCCCCCTCAGGGACCCCCAGGAGCCCCCACATTTGCCCATGCCAGGTGCTCCCACCCTCACTTGGCCTTGGAGCTCCTCTCGTCCAGGCAGTGGTCTGCCCTTTGTGAATCGGGGCCTCGAGTACCTGCCACTCTCCTTGCTGACCACCGCGTCCCTTCACGGCCCCGAGGCCCCTGGTGCATCTCTGCCCAGACACAGGAGGGAGGGGACAAGCACGAGAAGCCTCCAGGGCCCCAGTGACACCAAGTGACCACTGGCCTGGAGGATGGGGCCGCCTTTGTCCTCAGAGCTGGTGACACGTGCCCCTCCCTTCTGCCACCCGCCATGGGAGGCTCAAAGTCTCCCCATTCCAGGGCATGGCAGGTGGGGTCATGCTGGCAGGGAGTGGGAGTGTCATGGTGGACCTCAGACCAGGACCCCAACCACGCTCAGCTCAGAGGAGAGTGGTGCCATCACCTTCCGGGCGCCCCAGGAGACCAGCCTCCTTGTTCTGCTGAGGGGGAGACAGAGGCCCAGACAGAAATCACCCTCTAGGTCACACTGGTCAGCGGTGAGCACAGGCTGGAGTCCAGGCTGCCTGACACCCTGCACTGTTTTGACCACGGTCACTGTTGCAGCCCACCACTCAGGGCCCTGAGCAGGGCTGGGGGGCTGGAGCAGGGTGGGTTGCGGGGAGGGTGGGACATGGAGACATGCTACCTTGGGGCCTGGCCTTTGTGTGATCCTGACAACCTGACAACTCAAGGAGGCACAGACATGTGTCGTCCCGGGTCACAGATGTGGTGACAGCGATCTGGGACCACTCACGGGAGGAGGGTGGATGAGGCGGACAGCACTACAATGACCTGTTCCAGGTGACATCAGCAAGGCAGGTGTGCGGGGTGAGGTGGGTGTGCAGGGCGAGGCAGGGGTGCGGGGTGAGGGGGCAGGAGGTGGGGCTGGAGGGGGAACACAGCCCTCAGGGCAGTGGGGCCATGGGGGATTCTAGGTGAAGCGACTCAAGGGCAGGCTTGGAGAGGCCCTGTGGGTGGCTGGGAGGAGGACAAAGTGGGAGAGAGGAGGCGAGAACTGGGGACGTCAGGAGGCCTGTGTGAGGGCCGGCAAAGGTGAGGGTGAGTTATGTTGGGGTTATGGTAGGGTTAGTGTGAGGGTAGGATTAGAGAAGGATTAGAGTAGAGTTAGGGTGAGGGCTAGGGTTAGGGTAGGGTTGGTTTAGGGTTAGGCTGGGTTACGGTTATGTTAGGGTTAGGGTAGGGTTAGGGTTAGGGTAGGGTTAGGGTTAGGGTACAGTTAGGGTAGGGTAAGGAGTAGGACATCATGCTTTTTCAAGTAGAGGGTCAGTGAAAGGGAAGACTCTCAATGAGATGGATTGACACAGTGGCTGCAACAATGGGCTCAAATACAGCAACAATTGTGAAGAGGGCATAGTACCAGGCAGTGCTTTGCTCTGTTGCGCATAGGGTCACTGTGGGTCAGAAGTGACTCGGCAGCACCTAACAACAAGCACAGGGTAGGGCTCGGGCTAGGGTTAGCGTTAGTACGCGGGTTAGGATCTGGGGTAGTGCGAGGTTAGTTTAGGGCTAGTGTTGGGGTCAATTTGAGTGTTATGGTTAGTATGAGGATTAGTATCAGGGTAGGGTCGCAACCAGGGCAGTACCTGTGACAATTGGCAATAAAGGGGCAGACACTAGGTATGGTTAGCAGTGGCCTTGGCAGGAATTGATGATTGATTTAAGTTAGGGGTGACGTCCGATTTTTGCTGAGATAGCAACCACGGAGGAGCAGACTTATCCATAGGGCGGCTGTGTCTGAGGTGAGGAGAAGAGTGGGAGCACCTGGAGAGCCACGGGAAGGTCTAGGCGGTGGGAGAGACCAGGGGCCTCACCCGCCCATCCTCACAGCTGAGGACACTTAGGGCAGGGCCTGCTCCCTCGACAGCCAGCTGATCAGGGGTCCCTCCAACTCTAAAATGTCCCACGAGAGCCACCCCCAGGGTGGGTGCTCCAAGGGGCACATGGGCATGCAGGGCTAGGACTCCAGGTCCGGGCCCCACGGAGCATCCTCTTCCAGAGGCCGAGGTCTGGGCAGTGCCCCTTCCCCAGCTACCCTCTCTTGTGCGGTCTCCCCAACTTCTCATCCGTCCAGATGGAGTCCACACCCCAGTGTCACAGACCAGTGTAGCATGGCACAGAGATGGCTCCCACGTCTCTGTATCATGGGGTTCCTACGAAGGCAGAACTGGCAACAGTCGGGGCTGAGGCGCACAGTGAGTGTTCAGAATTCAGATGCATCGTAGCCCAGTGAGAATTTTCTGTGTGTTCACTGAACATGACTCTTTTATCCTCTGCCCTCCTGTAGGAGTGTGAGAAAGGCAGAGGTGGAACATCTTAGCCTGGGTCTCCATCCACCTACCATTTATCCCAGAAGTCACAACAACTTGGTCACCAAGACAGGCAGGTTCTGACACCTCTGTATGAATGGAAAGATGAAGCCAGGCTTTTCCCCAGAGAAAGCTTATCTGATTGGTTTATTGGATTGACAATGCAGACTGGTTTTGCCAATTGGTCATACGGTGGGAATTTTCCGTGAATCAAATGAACTAAATCTCTAGCTCCAAAGCTGTTTTTTTCTTTTTTTAATTGTACTTTAGATGAAGGTTTACAGAACAAACTAGCTTCTCATTGAACAGTACACATATCATTTTGTGACATTGGTGAACAACCCCACCACATGTCAACACTCTCCCTTCTCCACCTTGGGTTCCCTATGACCAGCTTTCCCGTCCCCTCCTGACTTTAAGTCCTTGCCCCTGGGCTGCTGTGCCCCTTTAGTCTCATTTTGTTTTATGGGGCTGTCTAATCTTTGGCTAAAGGGTGAACCTCAGGAGAGACTTCAGTACTGAGCTAAAAGTGTGTCCAGGGGCCATACTCTCAGGGTTTCTCCAGTCTCGGTCAGGCCAGTAAGTCTGGTCTTTTTTTGTGAGTTAGAATTTTGTTCTACATTTTTCTCCAGCTCTGTCCAGGACCCTCTATTGTGATCCCAGTCAGTCTAGCTCCAACATTTTGACAAAAATATACATAGCACGTGGCAAAAACCAGTTGCCGTCCAGTTGACTCTCACTCACGGCGACCCCACGTGTGTCAGAGTAGAAGTGTGCTCCATAGAGTTTTCAATGGCTGATTTTTTAGAAGTAGTTCACTAGGCCTTTCTTCTAAGGAGCCTCTGGGTAGACTGGAACCTTGGATCCTTCTGTTAGCAGCCGAGTACGGTGATTGTTTGCACCACCCAGGGATTCAAAGCACATGGCAAGAGCTTTTGAAAATTGTTTGGGAAGAAGCGTATTAAATTAACAACGTTTTTCTTTTCCCAGTTCTTTCTGAGTAGGTCAGGTTACACAAAGAGGCCTTAAGGGGAGCAGTAACAGGTGTAATTATCAGCTCAGGGTAGCTCTTCCCCAGGAGCAGAGAGGGTTCCTGAGAAAGGCCTGTGGACTGGGTAACAGATCTCCATGAAAGTCCGGTTTTCCCGTGTTTTACTCTCCTCAAACGAATGGAGATTGTAACCATGTTGTTAGCTGACAGAGCAGTAAAGATAATTCAGATGACAGATCATCGGTATGTGATTTTCTTGCCACAAATCTCTGAGGGCTTTCAAAGAATTAAGTGACTTTTCTATAACAAAAAGTTTTCCTCCATACTTGTATCTATAAAGACAAAAAAGCCAACTAAAATCTGTCTTCAACCGTGTCTCACTCTGGCCATGAGGAATACTCATCCGTGGATGTTGTGGGTGTTAGCGGCCATCGAGCCGGCTCCAACTCTTGGCGACCTTGCTTATAACGGAATGAAACACTGCCCCATCCTGCACCATTGTCATGTTCGTTGCTATGTCTGAGCCCACTGTTTGTGTGCTATGTTCGTTGCAGCCACTGTGTCAATCTGTCTTGTTGAGGGTCTTCCTCTTTTTGGCTGACCCTCTACTTTACCTAGAATGATGCTCTTCTCCAGTAATTGGTCTCTCCTTGTAACACATCCAAAGTAGGTGAGACGAAGTCCCTCCATCCTTGCTTCTCAGGAGCATTCTGGCTGTACTGTCTTCAGGACAGATCTGTTACTTCTTCTAGCAGTCCATGGTATAGTCAATATTCTTTACCCACACCATAATTCAAATGTGTCAGTTCTTCTTCAGTCTTCCTTACTCTTCATCCAGGTTTCACATCCATATGAGGAGATTGAAAATACCATGGCTTGGGTCAGGTGCACCTTAGTCCTCAAAGTGACATCTTTGCTTTAAAGAGGTCTTTTGCAGTAGATTTGCCCAATGCAATACATCATTTGATTTCTTGACTGCTGCTTCCATGAACATTGATTGTTGATCCGAGTAGAATGAAATCCTTGACAACTTCAATTTCTTCACAACATCCTTGGATGTTGTTGTTATCAGGTGCCACTGAGTCGATTCTGACTCATAGCAACCCCACGCGTCGGAGAAGAACTGCCCCGTCATTAGTGATGTCCCTCCTTTCAGGACGGTGGTTTGTGCTTGCTTGTTTGAAGGCACGAGAATGACGTTTGCTGTCGGGGAGGATCAGTGGAGACCTTGTCCACCTGCCGAGTGCAATGGAGGTCGAGGTCAGCCTGCTCAGGCCGGAGGCTGCCCGCCAGCGGGTGAAAGGGCCGGAGCCCGGCCAGGTGCTGCCCTGGGGAGCTCACTGAGGCCCACCTCCTCTAGGTAGGGCTAGAGTGCAACGGGAAGGTCACAGGTGAAGGACATAATCACCAAACACCACCTCTGTGAGACACCAGCCATGCCAGCGATCATCATTATTGAGCGCGGCCTCCCTGCCAGGCACCCGCCTAGGTGTCCGCTGTATAGGCCGGCACTTAAACCTGCAAACAGCCTCACAAGGGAGGAGCAATTCGGAACCCAGGCAGCCTGGCACAAGTCTGTGGTCTTGGGTAAGGCATTCCCCTGCTCTGACCCTCAGTTTTCTCATGTACAAAATGAGCTGAGGAAAGCTGCCTGCCTGGGCCTTCAGGCCCCAAAGCTTTCGAGCCAGGGAAGGCTTTGCCTCTCATTGCAAAGCTTTGCTCCCAAGTTTCGGAGGCTGAAATCTCAGCTTGGAAGCGCCAGGGAACGTAGCCTGGGAGGCCCATCCGCCCTTCCTCTCGGGGCTTTGCAGGTGCCTCTGCTGGGCGTGACACCACCGTTCCAGAGGACGGCCTTCCCTTCTCTATACCTGGGCGTTCCCACCTGTCACCTGGAGCCCCACAACCTTTCCTCCTGAACCTCAGAAGCTGCAGTAGCTGCACACAGCTGGAGGCCGTTTGGGGGTTCCCAGATGGTCCCTTCTGGACATTTCTGGTATATGGGCAGAAGCTGTGTCCCCACAGCCAAGCGGGCGTGACATGACCTAGAGAGGTGGGTGTGGTGATGGTGGTGGAGTTGGAATCCGAGGATCCAGGCCTCACCCTGTACAACCATGTACAGGTTGCTCAACTGCCCTGAGCCTCATTCCTTCGTCAGCTGGGCCTGGGCCCGTGGGGAGCAGAGAACAGGCTGTCCGTCAAGCTGCTGTCAGTCCAGTGGGGGAGACAACAAGTCACAGACAGTGACAGGTGGGAGTCCCTTCTGTGGCAAGACAAGCATCGTGCTTGGGCCCCAGGAGGACTCCCTGGAGGAGGTGAGGCCTGGGTGCCATTTTCTTCTTTTGTTAATTTTGAGAATGGAGCTCTGTTGGCACAGTGATTGAGAGCTCAGCTGCTAACCAAAAGGTCAGCAGTTTAAATCCACCAGCCACTCCTTGGAAACCGTATGGGGCAGTTCTACTCTGTCCAAAAGGGTCACTATGAGTCGGAATTGACTCGATGGCAGCGGGTAACATTTTTAATTTTAGAGTATGATTTTATTTTAAACTACCATTTGTGACAAAATTAATAAATGTGCATGGTGAAAACTTTCCACAGAACAGAAAGGTTTGAAGTGAAAACTCTCCTGCTCTCCCCAACCCCAGAAGTGGCTAAGTACTGTCCACAGTCCTTGGGTTGCCGGAAATGTGTCTCGGTAAACACTAGAAGCACAAATAGCTGGCAATAATCGTAACTGTTCACCAGCCTCCAGCACCATCGCCTTCGCTTTACGATGTATCTGGGACATATTTACAGGCCACTTTTCAAGACGCTGCTTGAGGAGACTGGTGCTGCTGTCAAGTGGCCCCCAACTCAGCCCCCGACTCCGGGGGACCCCATGCACGACAGAACAAAATGCTGCCCTGTCCTGCACCATCCCCATGATCGGCTGTGGATCTGAACAGTTGTGATCCACAGGGTGTTCCTTGGCTGATTTTCAGAAGTAGATCACCAGGCCTTTCTTCCTAGTCCATCATAGTCTGGAAGCTCTGCTGAAACCTGTTCATCATCACAGCAACACACAAGACTCCATGGACAGGCAGGTGGTGGCTGCGTATGGGGTGCATTGGCTGGGAATCAAACCTGGGTCTCCCGCATGGAAGGTGAGGATTCCACCATGGAACCACCACTGCCCGCTTGTGTGTTAGGGGCGAGCAAACAAACGATTTCCCAGTGCAGTCCTCAGAGGATGCCAGGCCCCACAGCGCCGGGCCCTTCACACACAGCATCCCGTTTAACCTCCCTGCGGGAGAGTCATTGCTGCACACGTGCCCCGATGAGAACCGAGGCTCAGAAAACGCAGCGAGGCTCTGAGGCTGCGCAGTGACACAGGCAGAGCTGCGTGAGAATCAGCTGCGTGGGGCTCTTCCAGGTCACCTTGTCCTCAGGCCTGGCTTCTGGAAGCGAGTGGGCAGGCATTTCACAAGAACAGAGAGAAGGGCAGACCGTCCCGCTTATGGGCTCCGGAGAGCCGCACCAACTGGTCCCTTGGGACTGGGGCTCCCACCCACCGGAGTCCACGCGGGGTGAGGCTCAGCCTCGAGTGCATCCCGGTGTTCTGCGGGTGCCTCTGACCCCGTGACCCACCTCTGGAGACCAGGGTCCTGTGAGGGCACAGAGCACACTCAGTCACGGTCCCTGCAGCAGGGGCTGGGTGCCATGGGGGAGGCTGCCGGGAAGCTGGCGGAGGGTCACCACAACAGCCATCTGAGTAAGTGAATGAGCGAGTGAATGAACGAGTGGATAAGCAAATGAGTGACTAAGTGAATGTGTTAGCAAATGAATGAGTGAATGAATGAATGAGTGAGTGAGCGAATGGATGAATGAATGAAAAGAGGAGAACATCTTATTATGTTTAGATTGGGCTCCAGAACTCTTCTCATGAAGAGAACCTGACTCTGGAGGAGACCTTAGCTGAGCCCCTGAGGTGATCCCGGCAGTGTGGGGGAACACTTGGTGACAACTCTGGCTCCAGGTGTGTGGCCCAGCTCCCCCTCCCAAGGCCTCTTCTGTGCAGGCACTGAGTGGGGGCTCCCTCCAGTCTGGACTGCAGAGGGCAGTCCTGCTGGGTGGGTTGGAGCCTCAGGCTTCCTGCCAACCCTCCCTGGGCCTCAGTGTTCCTGTTCATGAGATGGGGTCATGACCGCCATCTGCCCAGGGCTCTGCCTGGGATTTCAGGTGTGGGGCCTAGCAGACAGGGAAGGCTGAGCACAGGGAACCCGGCTCTCTGGAGCTTCCAGGCCCTCAGGGAGGCTCCATGGGGGAAGGCTGGAGCCGGGGGGGGGGGGTAGGCTCTGTGGGGCACTAGACAGGAGGCTCCCTCTGATCCTGCTCCTGGGCACCCCTCCTGCTGGTGGCCGGCCCCGCCGCCCTCTAATTGCCCATCTGTCCCAACACCCCAACACCAGAGGCCAGCCTGAGTGCACTCATTAAGGTCCCATAAAACAGATGACAAAGGGGCTCGTTAGAGCCAGGAGAGGCTCCCTGGAATCCCTCAACAGACAGCTGTGGCTTCCGGGCACAGGGCTGTGTGTGCCAGAAAGGCCAGCAGGCCCAGGGCCAGGGCCCCTCCTTGGTGGGGAGTGAATGAAGGAGAAACAGGCAGAGAGACAGAGAGACAGGGAAGACAGACAGGGAGATACGGTCACAGGGCCACAGACCCAGAGACACAGAGAGAGATGGGGGGACAGACAGGGAAAGACAGAGGTCACAGGCCCACAGACCCAGAGAGAGACACAGAGAGAGATGGGGGGGACAGACAGGGAGAGATGGAGGTCACAGGGCCACAGACCCAGAGAGAAAGACACAGAGAGATGGGGGGACAGACAGGGAGAGACGGAGGTCACAGGGCCGCAGACCCAGAGACACAGAGAGATGCAGGGACAGACGGGGAGAGATGGAGGTCACAGGCCCACAGACCCAGAGAGGGAGACACAGAGAGAGATGAGGAGATGAAGAGCCCCAAGGGCAGGTGCACAGGGAAGGGGGGAGGTGTGCGGAGAGGGGGCAGGGAGGGGCAGGGTCTCTGAGAGGTAGGCTGCACAGGGCAGCTCTGTCCTGGACTTGACCCCTTGGCCTGGCAGCCTGGGCACACACAGGCTTGGTGGGCGGGGCTGGAGATGGGCAGATGGCCAGCTTGAAAGGCCTCCCAACGCCACCACCAATCCCTCTCCCCACTCCCGTCGGTAACAGCCGATACACTCCCCCCACTCCCAGGCAGACACACACGTGCCCGCTCACACACACACACATCGGTACACACGCACACCTTCATGCACACGGACACATTTACACACACACAATATGCTCTCACATTTACCCATTCATCGGTTGAGCACCTGGGCTGTCTCCAACACCGTTGTAAGCTTTTCAAATATGTCCTTTATGAAATGACTTTGGAATCATCAGTGTGCAGTTGACAACTATCATTTCTTGTTATCTTCCCTGTTTTGAGATTAAGTCCTTCTGATGTTTAAATATTCCCTCTTCCAAGAAACAATGGCGACCCTAGATTTTATTTTTTAATAAAAATGCCCTTGGGGGGGCGGGGCCAAGATGGTGGAGTAGTCAGACACTTCCAGTGGATGCTTTTACAACAGACCCGAAAAAACAAGTGAATTGATTATATATGGCAGTCTGGGAGCCCTGAACATCAAAGGCAGAGTTGAACTGGACTGAGTGGCAGGGGGAGGGAGAGGCGGTTCGGAAGCAGCAAGGAGTTGCCAGACCTGACCCAGTGAGAGCCTGAGCCCTTCAGGCCTGGTCAGCTCGGGGGTAAGCAGTGACGCAGGCAAGCAGCCGTGCTCGGGATGTGTGTTTTCCACACCAGGAGAGACCCAGCACCAGAGAGTCTACATGGCCACCCAGAACCAGTGAGAAGCAGCCTTTAACCAGCAAAAGATAAGTAACTGCGTACGGCCTACCGTGCAGATCAAAAACACCCCCCTTAGCGAAAAACCTCTCTCCCATTTACCTCCCCACTCCCTGCTCTGCACTGGGTCCTGGACCGGCTTCAGCAACTGATGAGTCCCCTGGGCCAGAAGTAGGACCCATCACATGCCTGGAGCCATTCTCCTGCCTTGGAGAGTGAACAAACTAACAAACAGAGGGAAAAAATAAACTGCCGGCTCACCTAAGCCAGGAACCCAGGGTAGGCACAGCTCCTTTGCCTAGGCACAGGCATAAGGGATCCACAGATTTTGAGTGCCTTTCTCCCTGCACAGACTTGTTTGGGGCCCATCTCAACAGCATAGGCCCTCATTACCGCAGTACAACAGGGTATATACTGGAAGTCTAACTTGAACTGTTTCAGCTGTGAAGTGGCAGGTTCTTGACATTGGACACTGCTCTGCCCATTAAGCAGGGTCTTCACCTACCCACATCAGAGGCCTGAGGACTGGTGGCTCCACCCACGCCACCTAGCCACCTGAGATAGGGGCCCATAAATAAGAGATGCCCCCCAGTCCTTACAGCCAACAGCATTAGGTGTTCATAGTCCGGCTGCAAAACCCACCCACCTGTGTGCTCTAGGGAACAGGGACATGCCTTCCTCATGGACACTTGGGGGCAGCTCTCAGCCCCCTGCCTTGCTCAGAGTGTGTCTCCCTGCTGTGGCCAGATGCCTGTGCCTACATCAATCAGCCGTGCTGTGTAGGACTGTAAGTGAGAGCCTACACCACACACTTGGTGGCTATCTACCTGGGCACCTGAGCTGAATTCATACAGGAGGAGTGGGCTGACTCCTGACTCACATACCTAGTAACAGGTCTAACCACATGGTGACAGGACATTAGAGCTTCAAAGTTGCCAGTAATCAAACTAGCTCATATGAGCAGCCTGTTTGGGCATATCAAAACAAAACAAGAAGCTAGGACACAGTAAGCAAACTTAAAACAAATAAATATAGTAACTTATTGATGGTTCAACGACAACAGTCAATATCAAATCACAAAAAGAGGCAATCCATGATGGCTCCAGCAAGCTCCCAAAGGAAAGAATCTAGAAATTTTCCAGAGGAGGAAAATTTCTTGGAATTACCAGAGGCAGAATACAAAAGATTAATATAAGAACTCTTTGAGAAATTAGGAAGGAAATTAAGCAAAACACAGAACACACAATAGAGGAAATTAAAAAGATTAGAGAAGAGCATAATGACAAATTTAACAGGCTGTGAGAACCCATAGAGAGACAGCAATCAGAAATCCAGAAGATTAACAATAACATTTCAGAATTAGACAACTCAATAGAAAGTCATAGGAGCAGAACTGAGGCAATGGAAGTCAGAATTAGTGAGATTGAAGATAAAGCACTTGACACCAACTTATTTGAGGAAAAATCAGATAAAAAGATTTAAAAAAAAACGAAGAAACCCTAAGAGTTATGTGGGACTCTATCGAGAGGAATAAAACCTACGAGTGATTGGAGTACCAGAACAGGGGGGATAACAAAAAATACAGAGAGAATTGTTGAAGGTTTGTTGGCAGAAAACTTCCCTAATATCTTAAAACATGACAAGATATCTATCCAAGATGCTCATCGAACCCCACATAAGGTAGATCCCAAAAGAAAGTCACCGAGACATATTATAATCAAACTTACCAAAACCAAAGATAAAGAGAGAATTTTAAGAGCGATTAGGGATAAACGAAAAGTCATCTACAAAGGAGAGTCAATAAGAATAAGCTCGGACTACTCAGCAGAAACCATGCAGGCAAGAAGGCAATGGGATGACATATATAAAGTCGTGAAGGAAAACAACTGCCAGCCAAGAATTATATACCCAGCAAAACTGTCTCTCAAACATGATGGTGAAATTAGGGCACTTCCAGATAAACAGAAGTTTAGGGAATTTGCAGAAACCAAACCAAATTACAAGAAATACTAAAGGGAGTCCTCTGGTTAGAAAATCGGTAACATCAGATAACAACCCAAGACTAGAACGCAGGACAGAGCAACCAGATATCAACCCAGACAGGGAAGTCACAAAAGTAAATCAAAGCTAAAACACTGAAAATAGGGAAACAGATGTCAGTATGTAAAAGATGACAACATTAAAACAAAAAGAGGAACTTAAAAAATGTAGACATAGATTTTTCAAGTCAAGGTGATATAAAGAAATAAAAGACTGGTATAAACCTAGAAAATAGGGGTAAATATTAAGGTAACCACAAAGGAAACTAACAATCTTACAAGTCAAAATAAAAAACTAGAAAAATATAAAGACTCAGCAAACACAAAATCAACAACAATGAAAAAGATGAAAAGAAAATACGTAAAGAAAAACGACTCAGCACAGAAAATTAAGTGGAACAAAGAAACTGTGAGCAACACACAAAATAAAATGCCTTTGGTGGGGCAAAAAGGGTTGGCAATCCTAGCTTGTCCCCTCGACTTTTCTGTAGTGTTTGGGTCTGGAACCACAGGGCTCATGACTTGGCAGAGCATGATAAGCTGTGACATTACTGAGATGGTTGAAGGCAGGTGCCTTCAGCTGTAATTAGGGCTCACTGCCAAGGTGTGTGCAGGCACCTGCATCTCTAGGGAGAACGAGGCGGTTTCCAGCCTGTGGGAAACAGACATTCTTTGGGTACATCCTCAGCACAGCTCCTGCTGCTGCTCCTCCTCACCCGGGGACAGGTCTGTGCAGGGGAGGTATTGGGGAGGGAGGGGCGGACACCTGCTGGCTGGGCATCAAGTCCGCTGAGTCACAAAGGTGTGGGAGGGCCAGCCTCCTGCTCCCGGCTCTCTCTGGTTTCACCCGTGCGCCTCATTCCCTGCTGTTGACTCAGAAGCCAGGCCAGTTTCGGGCTCAGCCATCTGGGAAAAGAACTGAAAGGTCAGCGGTTCAAACCCCCAGCTGCTCCTCAGGAGAAAGCTGTGGCAGTCTGCTTCCGTAAAGATTACGCCTTGGAAACCCTATGGGGCAGTTCTACTCTGTCCTGCAGGGTCGCGATGAGTTGGAATGGACTCAGTGGCAATGGGTATGGAAGAGGCAAATGCATAGAGACAAGATTATTAGCAGTTACCAGGGACCGGGGGGAGGGGAGCTGGGAGTCACTGCTGAAGAGGCGCCGAGTGTCTGTTTGGGGTGATGACAAATTTCGTCACTGACCTGTACACTAAAAAATAGTTAAGATGGCAAACTTTTTGTAATGTATATTTCACCCCAATAAAAATGAGCAGAAATCAACGTTCTTTTAACATAAGACTGGAAAGGCAAGCCCAGGTTTATTAGACACGTGTGAGGGAATGAAGGAGCAGAACAGCAGCAGAACAAACCTCAGGACCTCACTCTGGCTAAACACAGTCTTGGGATCACATACCACCACCAGACCCTCTGGGGGCCGAGAAGCCCCGTGCGGGGCAGGGTTCTCCCACGGCACGGAGGTAGAAGACGCTGCCTCAAGGGCACCTACAAGGGTGCGGGTGGTGGGCACGCACCCGTCCAGCAGCAGATGGCCAGTGCACCGCTGGACAGTCCACGGGAAAGCCCCGTCCTCAGTGCCCCGGGGAACTGCGGGTGTTAATTTCATGTGTCAGCTTGGCTGGCTTCCCCCTGATCTGGAAGAGTCCCTGTGGCAGGCTTATCTGTGTTTTATCTGCCAGGGGCAGGAGTGTCTGGGAACACCCGGGCAGCCTGACGCCTTGTTACCCAGATAAGCAGCCTCCTGGGGGTGGTTTAGGGGTGGCTACTGAGAAACTGAAAGTTATCTTCTTCCGCAAAGGAGATCCTAGCCGCCAGGGACATTCGGAGAAGTCTCACACCATCCAGTGCGGCTTTAAAAACCCATTTCCAGGGTTCGGCCAAGGAAGAGTCACTCCTGTCTTTTACCTGATATCATTCTCTTTTTTCTTAAAATTTTTGCACATTACAAACATAACACATGTTTATTGTAGATAGTATGGGAAATGTAGGTCAACATAAAGAAGAAAACAAAAATTATGTTTAATTCTATCAGAAACAATCATGTTAACATTTCAAGGTATCTTTCCTCCCCTCCCCTCCCCTCTCCTACCCTCCTCTCCCCTCTTTTCTTCTTTCTCTGCCTCTCTCCTTCACTTCTCTCTCTTCTCTCTCCCCGTCTCTGTCTCTCTCCCCCCACCCCCGCCTTTCTCTCAACAGTGGGGTTATACCTAAAACACCAAGATTGCATTGTATCCCCGGGACCCACTAGGGGACAGAGCTGTAGGTGAGACAGAGCAGGCCAGGAGCCATCCTGGAGCTGACGTGAGAACTCCAGACAGGAAACAGTCACCAAGGAGCCCGCAGGCTGTCTCCAGATCTCTCTTACAAACGATGAGTGCTCACAGGGTACTGCATTAGGGTAACTTTCTGAAAGTGGAATTTCTGAGACAGGACTTTTTCCATGACAAAAAACCCTCCACATCATCTTTATGCATCTTTTGTTAATATTATGTTGATATTATTGGATCAATGCCTCCTCAGGCTACATTAGATAATGTCCAATTATCGATCTATCGGTTCTCTGGATTAGAA
Organism: Trichechus manatus latirostris; assembly: GCF_000243295.1. Taxonomy (NCBI): domain Eukaryota; kingdom Metazoa; phylum Chordata; class Mammalia; order Sirenia; family Trichechidae; genus Trichechus; species Trichechus manatus. The sequence goes on along the minus strand of NW_004444047.1, from coordinate 988,759 downwards.
GGCTGTGCAGGTTTCCTGTCTAGGCTAACCCCCTCCCTCTGCAGCATCTCAGCTCACAAAATGCCAGGAACAGAGAGCTCACTCCTTCCGAGGCAGCTCACTCCATCTGCATAGCTCTGCGTCAGGGAGCCAGCCTCTGTATTGACTGAACTAGGTCTGCTGGGCCTCCATCCAGGGGCCGTTCTTGAGCCAACGGGGCAGAGAAGGTGCAGGCCTCAGCCTGCTGAGCCCCTTCGGGCCTGCCTCAGGCCTCCCTGCAGGCCTCCCCCTGCCCAGCTGTGATTCCTCTCCTGGGGCCCCACTCGGGGCCGCCCTCCCCCAAGGAGTCCTCCCTGACGCCTACCCTGATTCCCTCGCCTCCTCTGCACCCCTGCCTCCTCCGAAGCCCTCGCCCCTCTCTAGCTCCTGACATACTCACTGGGCCGTAGCCCACGTCAGGTCCATCTCTGCACCAGGAGAGACTGGTAAAGGCGTGCAGGACCAGACTCAGCTGCCCGCAGTGTCTCCGACGGACTGGTGACCTCCCACCGTGCTGGGTCAGGTGCCGTCCAGTTGGGGCCACTAGTCAGGTCAGGGCGCTTGTCGGGTCGGGGCCACGTGGCCAGTTGGCACAACATGTTGGGTGGGGGGCCACGCGTCAGGTGGGGGCCACACGTCGGGTCGGGGCTGCGAGTCAGGTGGGGGCTGTGTGGGTGGGGGCCATGTGTCTGGTTGGGGCCACGTGTTGGGTCGGGGCCGGGAGTCAGGTGGGGGTCACGTGTCGGGTCAGGCCGCCAGGGTCGGTGCCATGTGTCTGATTAGACTCTTTACTAGCCTTCTGGGAAGGGGCATGAGCAAGACAGATGAGCTCCGTGATCCTGTGAAGCTTAGCTCTGGTGGAATCAGACAAACAATACTTTGGGAAGATCAAAGAGGCAGTGAGCAGTGAGGGGTCTTTGGCTGCAGGTCCCTGTCCAAGGATGAGCCACTTAAGCTTAGGTTCCAAAGAGGAACAGCCATCAGAGAGCAGCCATCAAGGCCTGAGGCCGGCGGGGGCTCCCGTGTCCGGCTCAGAGGGAGCTGAGCAGCCACCTGGCCTGTTCAAACACACATCTGCCCCTAACAAGTCAACCTGATTAGAAGAGGCTGCCAACAAAGAGGGGCCCCAGACTCCAGCCACCCCGGTGTGGGTCTTCCTAGAACAGCCTCCCCAGAGTTGGCCCCAAGGGGCAGGTGATGGGAGTACAGCGCTACTTAGGAGAGCCCACAGGATGGTGGTGGGGGACAGAAGGCCCCAGTGTGTCCAGGGAGGGCTGGCCAGGGGCTCAGAATAGCTCCCTCTGTGGCAGGGCCCAGTGTGGGGCCAGGAAGAAACAGGCCTTTATTAGGGGGAGGGCAGGCACAGCCTGGAACGGAGGACGTGCCAGCGTCCATCTGGACCTGCGGGAGGCTGGCCAGACGGGCAGGGCTCCACACAGATCCAGTGCCCTAGGAGGCACCACAGGCCTGTATCCAGGGACTCCTACATGGGTGGACACATGCACAAAATCTGTCACCTGAGATGTGTGCACATCACTGTACATGTTTATACTTCCAGAAAACAAGAGCAGAACAAAACCTCTGTCCTGCTGAGGGCCAGTAAGCAGCTGGTACACGGCCCCGGGCCAGGCCCACACGTGACAGATGGGGAAACCGAGGCCCAGAGGAGGGAAGAGGCCTGTTTGCGGTCACGTTCAAAGTCACACCCAGGCTCCCGACCACAGCACTCCTTCTCCAGCTCAGCACTCCCTGTATTTATAACTACGTCCATAAAAGCAGCAGTCAAGAAGTCAAATGATGGATTGCATTGGGCAAATCTGCTGCAAAAGACCTGTTTAAGGTTATAGAGAGCAGAGACGTTACTTTGAGGACCCAAGCCATGGTGTTTTCAGTCACCTCATATGCATGTGAAAGATAGACAATAAAAAAGGAAGACTGACAAGGAACTGATGTGTTTAATTACGGTGCTGGCGAAGAATATTGAATAGACCATGGACTGCCAGAATAATGAACAAATCCATCTTAGAAGAAATACAACCAGAATGCTCCTTAGAAGCGAGGAAGGAGAGACTTTGGCTCACTTACTCTGGACATGTCATCAGGAAAGACCAATCGCTAGAACAGGACATCATGGCTGGTAAAGTGGAGGGTCAGGGAACCTCCATGAGATAGGCTGGTACAATAGCCGCCATAATGAACTCAAACATACCAACCATCATTAAGCTGGGTGCAGGACCAGGCAACATTTTGCTGTGCTATACATGGGGTCACTATGAGTTGAAGCCGACTCAGTGGCAACTAACACCTTTCTTCCAGTCTTAGAAGCATCTGGGAGCAAAAAATACCCGCAGTGTGGCTGAAATTCGAGGACAGGAGCCATCAGACGCAGTGGCCTAGAGGTACCCCCACCTAGGTGGTCCCTGAGGCCCAGAGGAGTGAGTTTGCTGCCCCAGCCCACTTGATCTGAGCCCACCCAGCCGGTAGGCGGGGGAATGGGATTCAGACCCAGGCTAGCGGCCCAAGCCATGCCCCCAACACGCCCGGGACGGCTGCATCCTTGCTGTCCCTGTTCACTCATCCACAGCTAGGCCTCCAGCCTACTCCAAGCCGGGCGCCCTGCAGCTGCCACGGACTCAGGGAGGACAGAACAGACAACCGCTGGGACCTGCCGTGTGGGGGTCACAGATGAGCCACATGCACACACCTGAAGGGATGTGTGCATTCCGGGTGGAGAGATGAGACACGGGATAGTAAGTGGGGTGAGGAGGTGAAGGGTAAAGGCCTCTCCGGGAGGTGGTGTGACGCTGACCCCAAATGGGGACAGGAGGTGGACAATATAGGGTGAGCGTCCAGGCTCTGCTCACAGCACTCGGGATCCTGCGTGGGGCTGTGCCTGTCGCCCCCACCATCCTGGGTGCTCCCAAGTTATCGACGCCCCTTCCCACCCTCCCTGTACCCCGCTCTCCTTCCCCTCCACCCCTCCAGCCCCCCAGGAGCAGCCACATGTGCCTGGGAACAGCTGTGACCCGGCCCCGTGTGCACACGGCAAGCCCTTCAGGCAGGACGGACCTGGTAGCTCTGAAATCTCCAGCCAGTGTCCAGGCTCTGGTGAGCAGCCATGTGGGTTTCCGGGAGCCGGGCTGGACCAGCTGCCCCTGTGCCGCTCCCGGGCGCCCCCTGCTGGGCAGGCCTAGGCTCTGCAGCCTCCCAGTGCAAGGCGGGCTGGGGGGCCCGGGAGGGCTGCGGACACCAGTCCTAACAGGGACGCCGGCCACGCACGGAACTCCCTCCGCCATAGGGACGACTGGAGGTCAGAATCTTTCGTTCTGAAATGTGTCCCCTTCTCTGTTATTGAGCTGATAATATACATCCTGGGAAAGTTTTGGCTTTTTTTGTTAATTGTGGTAAAATATACAACAAAAAATTTGCCATTTTAACCATGTTTAAGTGTACAATTCAGTGGCATTAATCACACTCAGCATGTTGTACAGCCATTACCACTGTTTCAAAATTTTCATTGCCCCAAACAGAAACTCTTTACCCCTTAGCAGTGACTCCCCCCACCCCCAGCCTGTGCTAACCACTGATTTGTTTCTATGCATTTACCTACTCTACATATTTCATGTGAGTGGGGGAGGGGGGTCATACAATATTTGTCCTTTTGTGTCTGACATTTCACTGACTGTAATGTTTTCAAGGTTCATCCATGTTGTAGCCTGTATCACAACTTCATTTCCCTTAATGGCCGAGTAATACTTCATTCTGTGGTGTTGGTGAAGAATGTTGAATATCCCACGGACGGCCAGAAGAATGAACAAACCTGTCTTGGATGAAGTACAGCCAGGATGCTCCTTGGAAGCAAAGATGACGAGACTTTGTCTCACGTACTTTGGACATGTTATCAGGAGGGACCAGTCCCTGGAGAAGGACATCAAGCTTGGTAAAGTAGAGGGTCATCAAAAAAGAGGATGACCCTCATCGAGATGGATTGACACAGTGGCTGCAAAATGGGCTCAAGTAGCAATGATTGTGAGGATAGTGTAGGACCAGGCAGTGTTTCATTCTGTTGTACACGGGGTTGCTGTGAGTCAGAACCGACTCAATGGCACCTAACAACATGGGTGGACCACGTGTTGTGTATCCATTCATTCGCTGGTGGACACTTGAGTTGTTTCCACCTTTTGACTATTGTGAATAGTACCATAATGAACACTAGTATACAAGTATCTGTTTGAGTCCCTGCTTTCAGTTCTTTTGAGTATATACCTAGGAGGCAGTTGCTGGGTCACATGGTAATTTTCTGTTTAACTTTTTGAGGAACCACCAAACTGCTTTCTACAGCAGCTGCACCATTTTATATTCTCACCCAAAATGCACCAGGGTTCCGATTTCTCTACATCCTTGCCAACACTTGTTATTTTCCTTTTTTTGTTTGTTTTTGATAATAGCTATCTTGTTATCATTAGGTGCCGTCGAGTTGGTTCTGACTCATAGCGACCCTACGTACAACAGAACAAAACACTGCCTGGTCCTGCTCCATCCTCACAATCGTTGTTATGCTTGAGCCCATTGTTGCAGCCGCTGTGTCAATCCATCTCGTTGAGGGTCTTCCTGTTTTTCGCTGACCCTCTACTTTACCAAGCGTGATGTCGTTCTTCAGGGACTGATCCCTCCTGATACCATGTCCAAAGTATGTGAGACATAGTCTTGCCATCCTTGCTTCTAAGGAACATTCTGGTTGTACTTATTCTAAGACAGATTTGTTCAGTCTTTTGGTAGTCCATGGTATATTCAATATTCTTCACCAACACCACAACTCAAAGACGTCAATTCTTCTTTGGTCTTCCTTATTCATTGTCCAGCTTTTGCATGCATATGATGCAATTGAAAATACCATGGCTTGGGGCAGGCAATGTGTACAATGTTCCACTGCTATTCATAAGGTTTTCATTGTCTAATTCTTTTCAGAAGTGGACTGATGTGTCCTTCTTCCTTGTCTGTCTTAGTCTAGAAGCTCAGCTGAAACCTGTCTGCCATGGGTGACCCTGCTGGTATCTGAATACCAGTGGCATAGCTTCCAGCATCACAGCAACACGCAAGCCCATGCAGTACGACAAAATGATGGACACGTGGGGGATAGCTATCTTAGTGGGCATGAATACTAGAAGAGATTTTTAAACAAATGCTTTTAATCTTTTGATATGTAAAATGAATCTCCTTTGAAAGCTAGTTCCAAAAGTTTATATCAACATCCCTGGAGCATGGTGAAAAAGGAGGTCCCCTTTGAGCCCACAGGAATGCTAATGTCTACACCATTTTTAACAAGGTCAGTCCTTGAACCTGGAGTGGACTAGGTTGGGATCTGGCCTTCTGCCCACCACCCCAAGCTCCTGGGAGCAGAAACCACATTTTTCTGCATGTCCCCAGCCCTCCCTTCGTGCTTGTTCCCAACAAGCGTTTGTCTGATTGAATTTCTGTATCTGGCGTTCTGTCCCTCCTCTACTCCTGACGGGGCGCCTGGTTTTGTCTAGTTGCTTACTCACTTGGCCACTGAGTCATTTATGCACCAGGTTCCTGAAAGGGCTGGCTCGGTGCCACCTCTGGAGCCTGCAGCTTGGAGGTGGGAGGCAGGCAGCCATCAGACAGTTACAAATGCCTTCCATAAGTTGGAGTGCCTGCTATGAAGGAGACATACTTGGCCTCTTCCAGATCAAGGAGGCCAAGGAGGGAGAGGAGCGAGCGAGGAAAGGGTGGTCAGTAAGCAAGAGGAGGTCAGGTGTGGTGGCAGGAGCCCTAGAATGGAAATTGGATTTTATTCTAATGTAACAAGAAGCTAATAGGGTCCAACATGCTACCGTTTTTAAAGACCCCTCTGGCTGCTCTGTCCTACATGGAGGGTGGCTTGCAGGGGAGGGAAGCAGGGAGCCACTAACGAGGATGCTGAGTGGCCCTGGTGAGATGACAGTGGCGGGAATAGGTAGGATGGAGTGCATTCGGGCTGTTTTGGGGGATGGTGCCTGCAGATCTTCCAGAAGAATTGGACACGTATACTTGTTGATCTCATGCTCCTCGTTCTCTTATTCACCTTCAGCAGCAAAAACAATCCTTGGAACTAATGCTGTCAATCTTCCTTTCTTGCTGCTTTTGACAGCTGTTCAGCCGAGCTACTTTAAACTCCAGACTGTTAGGAGGTTTTCCTATCAGTAAGTCTCGTTTCAAGAGCCCTTTCTCACCTTCTAAGCATGAAGTCCAGCCACGCGTCACCATCCATTCGTACAAGGACGCTTGTCAGGTATTCATTGACTTCTGGGTCTGAACCTGTCTCCCCTGAGCCACCCCTCCTTGTGCTGAAGGCTTTGCACCGTTTCTCTTTGGGCTTGTCTCCCCAAAACATCTGAACTCCCATCTGCCATCTTTCAGAAATTCCCGGCAATTCAGAGTTTTGTTATCCAGCAAGAGATAACACCATGCACGGCCTCATGTGATTCTCACTAGCGCCCTACCAGGTAGATGTGAACATATATAAACAACGTGCCTTAGAATTCAGGGATCCTCAAAGTATGATCCATGAGCCAGTCACCCGTCCTTTGATGCACAAAGTTTTTAACTGTGATGAAGACTTTATTTTTTCTTTCGTTACTTGTGCTTTTGGTGTCATATCTAAAAAACCAATGCCAAATCCAAGATCATGAAGACTTACCTCTGTTTTCTCCTAAGAGTTGTATGGTTTTAGCTCTTATATTTAGGTCTCTGAACCATTTTAATTTTTGTTTATGGTGTGAGGTAGGGGTTCAACTTCATTATTTTACATGTGGATACCCAGTTGTTCCAGCACCATTTGTTGAGAAGACTATTTTTGCCCCATTGGTCATGGCACTCTGGTTGAAAATCAGTAGATGTATAGTTTTATTCCTGGACTCTCAATTCTATTCCATTGATCCATGTGGCCGTCCGTATGTCAGTACCACACAGTTTTGATTAGTATAACATTGTAGTAAGTTTTGAAATTAGGAAGTGTGAATCCTTTATTCTTTTTTTTAGATTGTTTTCAGCCACGTTTTTATAAATAAAGTTTTATTAACACACAGCCATGCCCGTTTCTTTCCATATTGTCTATGGCTGCTTTCAGACTACACAGATGCTGAGTAGTTGCCAAAAAATCATAGGGCCTGCGATTCTAAAATATTTACTTCTTGCCCTAGATCACAGCCGGTTCACACCAGGTTGTCTAACTCCTGTACACGTGCTCAATGATGGACCTGACTCCCCCACATGGTCCAAGACTAATGCTCCTGTAAGTTCTGGATTGGGGGGTGGGGTGTCATGGATTGAACTGTGTCCCCCCAAAATATCTGTCAACTTGGCTAGGTCATGATTCCCAGTATTGTATGATTGTCCACCATTTTGTCATCTGATGTGATTTCCCTATGTGCTGTAAATCCTATCACTATTATGTTAATGAGATGGATTAGCAGCAGTTATGTTGATGAGATCTACAAGATTAGATTGTGTCTTAAGCCAATCTCTTTTGAGATATAAAAGAGAGAATCGAGCAGAGAGACTGGGGGACCTCATACCACCAAGAAAGAAGCACCGGGAGCACAGTGCCTCCCTTGGACACGGGGTCCCTGCACTGAGGAGCTCCTCGACCAGGGGAAGATTGACGAGAAGGACCTTCCTCCAGAGCCGACGGAGAGAGAAAGCCTTCCTCTGGAGCTGACTTCTAGCCTACTAGACTGTGAGAGAATAAACATCTGTTTGCCAAAGCCAGCCACTTGTGGTTATTTCTGTTATAGCAGCACTAGATGACTAACAGAAAGAAGCCACAAGTTCCACAGCTCATTAGTGTCCAGTTTTATATATATGCACAGACTGACTCCCGGATGCCAGTCTCTTCGGACTGAGGGAATGTCCTATGCACCTCCCGAAAGCTCTCAGCAGTTACCGTGGCCTTGGGTGTGAGAGTTAAATGATTCCAGTGTGACTTGTGGGGCCAACTTTAGTGCCCCTCCTAACCTTTATTAGACCTCACCCCTAATGCTTCTGGAAAGTGAGGGAGCTCCGGCCCTCACCAGTAGAGATGGTCTACAGGGGTCACCTAGATGACAACTGGGCCTCCCCTACAGCTCCAGCGGTGGGACCCTCCCCAACTTGTTACTTAGGAAGCGGTAGAGGGACCAGTCTTCCCGAACCAGAAGGGCTCCTGACTCTCCAGCCTGGTCAGGGTCGGGAGAGCGAGCCAGGAGGGGTGAAGGCGGCAGTGCCTCCTCACAGTCTCCGTTCTTGAGACGGCCGACCGTCATGCACTGTGTGTTCTATACTTTTCAGGATCAGCTTCAAGGCCCCATTCCAAACAAGAAGGCCCTACACAAACTTCTCCTCACAGTCTCCGTTCTTGAGACGGCCGACCGTCATGCACTGTGTGTTCTATACTTTTCAGGATCAGCTTCAAGGCCCCATTCCAAACAAGAAGGCCCTACACAAACTTCTATTCAGAAATTGAGTAAGAGTTTCAGAATCCAAGGTCCTTTAGAGATAAGCTGCACATGTAATCATATAATCTATCATCTAAACCAGGGCTCTTTTCTTTTGTAGTATTGCCAGAACTTTTTATTTGTTTAGCTTTAAAAGCTGTTAAGGTGAATTTAACTCTTACTAGTTATTACACTTTTAATCTTCTCAATCCATTTCCTTTTTCATAGGTAATGAAAGTGAATACCTAAGCATTATACAATCCTAATAGTTATACTTTATTATAATGTATACATTATGGAATTTAAGGTTTCTGTTATGCAGATATTAAATCTCAGCTTTAAAATTATTCTAGTTTTCATAATTCATCCTACTTACTCTTAATATTAACCACAAATTAAAAAGCCATTTTAACAATATAGATGCTATATAGGGCAAAAACTATTTTCCTATTCAACTACGTAAATGTGTGATTCAGAAGGTCTATGAAAGCTAAGGCATAGATCATCAGACTTTCCTTGAACAGCTAAAATGAGAACATACTCTCTCAACCTCAAAGACTTTGATAATGACACACAAAGACAGCTAAACTGTGTGCTTATCTGGACTCTGCCATCTAGGAGGGACGCCTTATAAACCGCTTAGAACCAAAACGAAAGCCTATTCTATCTGAGATACGTAAGCTTTCCGTGTCATCACGGTGAAAAAAGAACAAAACACTAATGTTAGTCACACAGTGATTTAACTATACTTTTTGAGGGGAAAGAAACATACAATGCTGTGTAGCAGCTGATGTCCGTTCTTCCCACTAGCCTTCCACAGAAGGTACGCCCCAAGCCACTCTTCTTTATCCCACTCTTAAAATCATATGCGCAATCTATTTCAAACAAAAAAGGAAATGTGTAAAGTCCTTTCGAGAAGGAAAGCTTTTCCAATAAAATTTTATTACTATTATATACCAAACATTGGCAACCATATATAGACATGTTTGCTATGTACAAACTGAGACTGTGAGGCCATACCTTCAAATACAACTTCAGAATTAGTTGCAATAAATCAATATATTTTCTCAGAAATTGTATAATTTCCTTCAGTTTACAATCCAAGACACGGAGAGTTTAATATAATGTTAAATAATTTACCATCTGCCTAAAAGTAAGCTATAGAAAAGTGAGTTAACTATTAGGATTGAATAACAAGGCTTTGATGGTTCAGTAGTTTTCCTTAAGATTATATAAATATATCTGAAAAAGTTAGGACTGTTCGTTGAATTGTAAAATCCATTTTGCTTCCCTGATCTCCCCAGCAAGCAAGCAGCTTTCAGGTGAGAATTGGAAGACGTAGAAAATGCTGCGTTCTATGTGAACTCGTGAAGACACTGAGAAATGGCATTTACAGAAAATAAACTTAAAATCCGATACTCCGTCGGACACCAGACGCGTCTATCAACAGGGTCTCGCGGAGCGGTTGTGGCGCAGACTCACACCTGCGGTCTCTCGCTCCAACACGGGAAGTGGTCTTCGGTCCGAAACACGACGGGCGCTTCGAACCCGCTGGGCTGCCGCCTCGGGGAAGACGCCCTGCTGAACAAGGAGGGCGCGCTGATGGTGTGCAGGAGCTTCTTAAACGCGCTGGGGAACGTGCCCAGGTGGGCTTCGGCCCGGGCCACCTGCTCCTCCATGCGGGCCACGCTGCCCCCGACCATCCGCACGAAGGCCTCGAGTCTGTCGATCCTGCTGTAGATGCGCCTCATGGCCGCCGCCTGGGCGTAGATGCGCGGCACGCCGTCGCTCACCACGTGGGAGGAGTCTCCGCGGATCATGTCCAGCATGCCCACGAACTCGTCCACGCGCGCCAGCAGGTCTTCCAGGCCCGCGTCCAGGGCCTCCACGTCGGGCCGGGCCTCGGGCAGCAGG
>NW_004444047.1:966816-978018 GCF_000243295.1 Trichechus manatus latirostris | reverse complement strand
TCCGGTCTCCGGCGCGCCCACGCTCACGGCGCGCGCCCGCCCCTCCTCCGGCGCACGCACGCGGAGCCGCGACCCCTACACGCGCGCGCTTACACTCAAGCTGCCTAAACTGGGAATGAAGTATAACATGAATGAAGGTATAACATGTATTTAGTAAAGTGCATAAGTCTTAAGTATAAAACTAAAAAAACACCCAATCCATTGCCGTGGAGACGATTCCGACTCACAAGACAGAGTAGAACTGCCCCACAGAATTTCCAAGGAGCGGCTGGTGAATTCAAACTGCTGAATTTTTGGTTAGCAGCCGTAGCTCTAACCGGGGCTCCAGTCACAAGTATACACGTTGATGAATTTTTACATGTTCATATAAAAACCCATTGCCATCGAGTCGATTACGACTCATAACGACCCTAGGACAGAGTAGAACGGCCCCAAAGCGTTTCCAAGAAGTGGCTGGTGGATTTGAACTGCCGACCTTTTGGTTAGCAGCCGTGGCTCGCTGTAGCTCTTAACCACTGCGCCACCAGGGCTCCCATATTCATACAATGCATACGTATTCATGATGTAATCTCCATCCAGATTGAGATGTAGAACATGTCCACACTCATGAAGGTCTCCCATCTCTCCCTGTTTTCTTCTTGCTGCTTATAGTGAAATGAGAGAGAAGAGAGCTAAGCAAAGGGAAGTCTTTTAAAACAGGAAGGAACGGGAACTGGATGATTTTGAAAATTCTCTGTCTCTTCAGACCGCAAATGATGCTAAAGTTAAGAAATAGCTTCCTAAGAAAGATCAAACCAGGATACTGCCAGTAATGCCAAAGATAACACTGATGATGTGACTGTAAAATCCTTCTTAAATTCTCTTATCAAAGCTGGTGCCTCAGAGTCCCATTCAGTCAGAGATGAAGGGTGTGCCTCACAAGTCCCCCCAATCAAACAGTAGGGTTTCCAGGAAGGTTAAGGGCTTCTCCCTTCGCATTATCAGGAGAAGCCCAAGGTAGAGATGGGCTTATCTAGAAAGAATTTGTGGGTGTGGCTTTTGACTAGTGAAATGAACCCCCATAAGATGCACAGGAGACCTACAGCGTTTTAAAGAGAATTATATCAGCAGAAACACTGCAGCTTGGACTGAAAGGGACAGAGACAGTACAAAATGAAGAGTCCTTTGGAACCCCAAAATTTTACAAGCAGGAAGCAGGCTGAGAAAACTGTGCATCTGAAAACATGCTATCTTTAATGAAAAAGAAAATATAACTCAGAGGGTGCAACAAACAGCCCAGAGGATGGAACTGAGAGCTATGGAGAATCATTCCTTGACCATTTCAGAATTTCTATGGACCAGTAACTCCTTTCTGCCCTCCATCCTGCCCCCTCACCCCCACTTTTTTTGAACAGAAATGTCTATAATGTCTACCTTATGATTGCTCCACCATTGTATATTGAATGTGTTGGGGGAAGATAATTTGTCTCTTTAGTTTCACAGGTCTACAGATCAAGAATTGTACTCTAGGAGCTGGACCTAAGGAATTAGATTCAGTGAGATTCATCCACACCTGACTTAATATAGATAACAAAATTCTGGACTTGGAGCTGATGCTATAATAGGATGAAACTTTGGGGAACTTTGGGTGGGGAAAAGTGTGGTTTGCATGTTGGATGGTCACCAAAATCAGTGGCCAGAGAGTAGATTGTGTTAACCAACCTTCAAGATGGTCTTCAATGATCTCCACCTCTTGATATTCACCCCCTTGTGTATTCCCTCCTGTTGAGGGTGTATTGTACTTAGTGACTCTTTTATTGTGAATAGAAGGCAGAGGTGATGATGTGACTTGGAGATTAGTCATAAAGGCAGCATGGCATACCTTTCTCTCAAATCCACTTGTTGTAGGGGATGCCAACTTCCTTGTTAGCATCCTTCTGGAAAATCCCACAATCACAGAACTGAGGTCTTTTAACAACAGCTACGAGGAACAGCCTCCTTCCTACAACCACATGAACAAGCCATCTTGGAAGTGGATCCACACAAGCCAGGAAGTGACTTAATTCCAGCCAATAGCTTGACTGCAACCTCATGAGAGATCCTGAGCCAGCTGAGTCACTCCTGAAACTAGGTGGAAGAATAAATGTTGTTTTAAGTTGCTAAATATTGGGGGTAATTTGTTACGCAGCAATAGATGACTAATACATCATTGAAGGACTATACTGCAATTTATTAATTTATTCTCCTGCTGATGGACATTTGGGTTGTTTCAGTTTTGGAGTTATTATAATAATGCTGCTAGGAATATTCTTGTATACATCTTTTTGTGGACATATGCACTCAAAATCTCTTGAGTATATACCTAGAAGTCAAATTGCTAGGGGTTGACATATGTTTAGCCTTAAAGCCACTGCCAGACAGTTTGTTCTAAAGTTGTATCAATTTACGTTCCCATCAGGAATGGATGAGAGTTTCAATTGTTCCATATCCTCCACAAGCTTGGTATTGTCAGTACTTTTAATTTTAGCCATCTTAGTGTTGTATAGTGCTATCTCATTGTGGTTTCAACTTGCATCTTCCTGTTGAATCATGAATGTCTTGGTTATCTAGTGCTGCTATAACAGAAATACCACAAGCAGATGGCTTTAACCAACAGTTTATTCTCTCAAAGTCTCGGAGACTAGAAGTCTGAATTCAGGGGGCCAGCTCCAGGGGAAGACTTTCTCTCTCTGTTGGCTCTGGAGGAAGGTCCTTGTCATCAATCTTCCCTTGGTCTAGGAGCTTCTCAGTGCAGGGACCCTGGGTCCAAAGGACATGCTATTCTCCTGGCTCTTGTTTCTTGGTGGAATGAGGTCCCCTTGTTTCTCTGCTTGCTTCTCTCTTTTATATCTCAAAAGAGATTGACTTAAAACACACGGTAATCTTGCAGATTGAGTCCTGCCTCATTAACATCATAGAGGTAGGATTCACAACACATAGGAAAATCACATCAGATGACATAATGGTGCACAATCACACAATACTGGGAACCATGGCCTAGCCAAGTTAACACACATTTTGGGGGAACACAATTCAATCCATAACAATGAAGTTGCGCACGTTTTCATATCCTCATTGGCCATTTGGATAGCCTCTTTTTGAAGTACTGGCTCAAGTCTGTGGTCTATTTTTTAATCGATTTTTTTAAACTGATCTGTAGGAGTTCTCAATATATTCTGAATATGAGTCATTTGTCTATATATATATATATATATATATATGTAAATACCTTCTCCCACTCTGTGGCTTTCCTTTTCACTCTCTGGTGGCGCAGTGGTTAAGAGCTCGGCTGCTAAGCAAAAGATCGGCAGTTTGAATCCACCAGCCACTCCTTGGAAACCCTATGGGGCAGTTCTACACTGTCCTATAGGGTCGTTATGAGTCGGAATCAACTCAATGGCAACAGGTTTGGCTTTTTCTTTTCAATGATGTCTTCAATGAACATAAGTTCATAATTTTAACAAAGCCAATTTACCAAACCAGAACCTTCTGATAGTGAAAGGTGACACTACTAATACAGTCACCCTGCTCAGTGACTGTTGTGTCCAATGCCCACCCTACCGTAATGGGGCAATTGACACTTAGAGTGATGTGTTCAGCTTACTCAGTTTGTTCAAGGCCACAGAGCAAGTAGTGAGCTAATTCTAAGAGTCCCTGGTGGGGTAAATGGTTAAGTACTCACCTACTAACTGAAAGGTTGGTGATTCTAATCCACCCAGAGATGCCTCAGAAGAAAGGCCTGGCAATCTACTTCCAAAAGATCACTCTATGGAATGCAGCTCCATTCTGAAACACAGGGGGTCTCCATGAGGAGGAATCAACTCGACAGCAACTGGTTTGATTTTGGTTTGGTCTGGATTAGTCTCACTCCAAAACCTTTGGCATCAAAGACGTTCATAAATTGTCTAACATCAATGACAATCCCACTACCACTCATACCTGTTAGTGCTTTGGTGTTTGCAAAACACTTTCGTGCACATTGTCTCACTTATGCCTCTTGCCACTGATAGATAGTCAGGCTGGGACGGAGGCAGAGGTATCCAGGCTGTGGAGAATTCCACTGCCTCAAGCAGCTTTGCATCAGAATCCTGTTTCCTTTGCTTGGCCTGGCCCCACAACTTTGCATTAAAATCCTAGTTCCCTCGGTTGGCCTGCCGCATAAAAAATCCTGGCGATGCATGAAGCTGTATGTAAACCCCATTGCACCTGTGTAGTATGATTTAAGAACGTTGCTGATGTAACTTGTATGAACTCCCTACTTGTAAACCTTAAAAATAACCTTTCCCCTCGCCCTCGCTGAGCAATCTTGGCAGCAGCAGCTCCGACTGCCTCCTTTCCTTGCACAATGAAAGAAAGGTGCCTCTTCTGCTCTCCCACCTCAGTCTCTCGTTTATTGTCCAATACCAGTCACACTGAGCAGAACCTGGGGTTTCTACCTGGTAACAGGACCACGGGTCTTTATTTATAACACTGGAAAACTGAGCGCCAATCTGTGACACTTGTGCAAGCAGGATCCCCCCAAATTATTGCTAGTGGGGCACTGGGTGAGCAAGCCTAGACATACTCCATCCCTTCCCCTATGCACACTGTTGGAGCTCAAAAAATATTGTTTACATGAATATTAAAGCAGTATTTAGTGAGCACCTGATGTTTTGCAGGCTCTGATGGGTGGTGAGACACAGAGCTGACCAACACCATAACCTGTCTTCAAGGAGCCTACAGTCTGGTAAAATAGGGAAGAATTCTTTCTCTCTAAAACGTCCCCTAAGGACCTACATGAAGCCAGGCTGCCAGGAGGGGCTGAGGACAGAGCCTGAAGCGATCCTCTACCTTGGGGAGCTTACAGTCTGGTGGAGAGTCCCTAAGAAGCTGCTGACCACAACAACCCAAGGCAGTGAGAAATCTCCCCCAGAACAAAAGCACAAAAGAGAGAGGAAGGGGCGGCTCGCACCAGCGGTTTCTGTGGTAGTCAAGAGCAGGGACCCCCGGTTAAAAAAACCCTTGCCCAGTCGATTCCGACTCATCGCGACCGTATAGGCAGGGCGGTGGACCCAAATCGCTCTGGGTTCAAATTCTGACCATAAGCATGGTTTCTAGCCAGCTACCCACCTGTAATATGGGCCTCTCTCATACGTTTGTTGTGGGGGTTAAACGAGTTAATTCAAATTTGTTAAGCACTTAGAGCAGCGCTTGCTTGAACGCCAGCCAGTCTTGTTATTCATTCATGAGGGATGGGTCACTTTAACATTAAAACAATAATAAAAACCCGTCCCGAGAAGCCCTGCAGAAGAGATAGCTAGCCACTTCCGCCCCCAAAGGCGGATTAGAGGACGGGCGGGACAGGGCGCGCGGAAGCAGGGGCGGCGGCGTGCGCGCTGCCGCGGTGGAGCCCCATTACGTGTGCGCGCCCGCGCCTTGGGCCTGCCGGAGGCGGGACCGTAAAGGAGCCCAGTCACGTCGTGAAAGGCCGCAAACACGCAGAGCTCTGCTTGACGGCGCCAGTCCATTTTGTTGGCCCCTTCGCTGCCTGCGCGGGAGGCCCCTGTTGCCGTGGTATCCCTGAAGCGAGCGACTTAGAAGGAAGAAAGGAAATTCCAGCTTATCCGGGAACACGATTCATCCCAGCAGTCACCGATGCTCGACCGTCCCCAAGGGGCGCGAGTAAGGCCCGTGGGTCCCGCGGCCCCGAAGCAGCAGAAGATGCGGCCCCTGGACGTGGTGGAGCTGGCGGAGCCCGAGGAGGTGGAGGTGCTGGAGCCCGAGGAGGACTTCGAGCAGTTCCTGCTGCCGGTCATCCACGAGATGCGGGAGGACATCGCGGCGCTCACCCGCGAGCGCGGCCGGGCCTACCTGCGGACCCGGGGCAAGCTGTGGGAGATGGACAGTATGCTCCTCCAGATCAAGACGCAGGTGGAGGCGTCGGAGGAGAGCGCGCTCAACCACCTCCAGAACGCCGACGACGGCGCGGCCGCCAGGGGCGAGAAGGCCGAGGAGAAGGCCAGGGAGATGGCCAAGATGGCAGAGATGCTGGTGGAGCTGGTGCGGCGGATAGAGAGGAGCGAGTCGTCGTGAGCGGGGTCGGCCGCAGAATTCGCCCCAAGCTCGATCAGACAGCTCCTGTGGAAATACTAGTAGGCGAGGGGCGAACCCCCAGTTTCATTGCACCAGAAGCTGGGCGGTGGGACGTCACTGAATTTTACATGTAGAAATTGTTGAGTCGGCAGATGTTTTGGTGTGTATATTCACCCCCCCCCCAAAAAACAATGAACAAGGATTGGGCAGTGAGAGCGAAGGGGGGTCAAGGGGAAAATAGGTGGGCGCCAGGTGTTGGTTAGGAGTTAGCAGATACTGGTATTGTGCAGCCCTTTCCCTCCTCCTGGTAATTAGGTAGAAATAACCAGGCTTGTGTTTTGTGAAACATAAGAATCAATTCTAACAAGACGGTCGCCAGAGGTAGACCCGCCTGGGTACCAAGGGGGGTGGGGAAACCAAACAAAACCTAGGTCGTAGAGGAAAACGGGAGAGTGAAAACACGGGGGAGGGGAATAGAAAGGCCCAGCTTGTTCTAGAAGGCGGGTGTCAGAGCGTCCCGTCTTTTTCTAGAAGGCGGGCGTCCCGTCTAAAAGAAACCGCATTCTCACCGGTGGTTAGTTTTTTTAAACATCAGGATTGGGAGTTGGAGAGTCAGAACGTCTTGATGGTAAATTTATTCCCATTGTGCTACAGGTTCACAGCTGGTAGACGGACTCCTTGAAGAAACAGTTTGTCCTTTTCGTTATTTTGTATGTTTTTGACCCCAACATAACCGTCTCCCTGTGGCCGGTGGCTGGTGACCTGGATATGGGTTTAGATTGTCAGATGTTCTCATAAGGAAAATGGGGCTTACACAGACGTTTCGGTGGCCTCGTTCCAGTTATTTTGCTGTGTGTTTGAAATGCTGGGCATGGCCTTGTGTTTTGCTGTTACCTGTATGACCTGCCTGATAGCTTCCTGGAACTTTGGAACACTTGAAGACTTGGAGTCAGGATCTTCAGCTTTAGGAGGCACTAGGTAGTGCTTGCTAGCTGGTGGAGAAAGCATGCGTGAGACTGCTTTGGACGAGACTGGGAATTGGAGTTGAGTTGGAGATGAAAGATGGGTTTGTATATATTTCAAAACTTTAATTGCTCTATGAGACAAAGGAGAGATATGTTTTGTGGAACATTGTCTGATGTATATTGTGTAACCCTGTCAGGTGAGTTTATTTATACAACCTGGCTGACCTTATGTGACAGATGTTTGACTAAGGAATGATGGAGTAGCTTCACTGTTGTCAGACCCTCACACATTCCAGGGGCTTCAGAGTATAGCATCAAAGAGACAGTTTACAAAGGGCCTTGAGAGGCTGGAGCGAGGAAAGGATTCACCAGGGCTCATGAAGTCCCTTCTTGTTCGTCAGGTGTCTTAGTCATCTAGTGCTGCTGTAACAAGTACCACAGGTGGATGGTTTTACCAAAGAGAACTTTATTCTCTCAGTCTAGTAGGCTATAAGTCCAAATTCAGGGCATCAGCTCCAGGGGAAGGCTTTCCCTGTCGGCTCTAGAGGAAGGTCCGTGTCATCAGTCTTCCCCGGTCTAGGAGCTTCTCCACGCAGGAACCCCGGGTCCAAAGGATGCACTCTGCTCCCGGCACTGCTTTCTTGGTGGTATAAAGTTCCCATTTCTCTCAAAAGAGATTGGCTCAAGACACAACCCAATCTTGTAGATTGAGTCCTGCATCATTAACAAACTGCTGCTAATCCCATTCTATCAACATCATAGATAAAGGATTTACAGTACATAGGAAAATCACATCAAATGACAGAATGATGGACAGTCACACAATACTGGGAACCATGGCCTAGCCAAATTGATAAACACGTTTGGGGGACACCATTCAGTCCATGACATCAGGGTAGTAGACCTTACAGGGATTTGAGGTCAAAATCAGACATGTAACGAGCGTTCATGTCCTTGAAAAAGATGTTTTTTAAATAAATTTTTTGTTGCGATGACCAGAGGTCCTATGTGTGTTAATAAAAGACTTTTGAGATGAGTGTTCTTCCTTGAGTTGTCACCATCACGTGGGGATGGGGTCCACAGGAAGTCTTCACCTGTGAGGGAGAATTGTCTCTGGAAGGTGCTGTGGGGATGAGATCACAGAGCGCTCAGTTCTTAACAGAAAAGAGTTGTAGACCATCCTGTGATCCAAGCCCTGCTTTTTGCCAGCTGGAGCATTTCCTCATTCAGTCCCAGGGCCGTGTGGATTGGGTGAGGTGGGGCACAGAAGTGGAAATGAGTAAGTATAGAGTGATTTACTATTTTGGGGGGAACACCAGGGAGGGTGGCAGCACTTTTTGGGGGAGTCTGGGAACGCTTTTCAGAGCAAGTGGCTTAACTGGGCCTCAGATGTTGAGTACAGCTTCTGAAAGTAGAAAGGTGTGAAGGTGTCTGAGGCCCGGGGAGCAGTATGAGCAAAGACTGGGTGAGTCCACCTGGGGAGATAGCTGGTGAGTTGGAACTTACGGAGCGTGGCCGGAGTTGTGGAAGAGGTAAGCCAGGGTAAGGCCACGGAGGTCTTTATTAAGGAGTTAGATACTATTTATAAGCCTGTGCTGCAGCTGAGGCATCTTCTCAGAGTGCTGCTGGACACTCAATGCCACAGAACAGGCAGTGCAATTTCTGGGACTGCAAAATTATCTTGCCGAGAACACATATGTTTGTAATAACAAGCTTAGATCTAGATTCTGGATTAATGTGTAAAATTAAAAAAAGAAAACCATTGCCGTTGAGTCAATTCCGACTCAGCAACCCTATAGGACAGAGTAGAACTGACCCATAGATTTTCCAGCGAGCAGCTGGTGGATTCAAACTGTCGACCCTTTGGTTAGCAGCCTAGCTCTTAACCACTGTGCCACCAGGGTTCCAGTGTGTAAAACAGACATCTTTAAAATAAGGTGAGCACAAAGACATATTTACAGAGACTGTTCCTGGGTGTTGTCTGGTCTCCTGCTCCTACCATTCTGCGTTCTTCAGTGCGCACAGAAGTACCGCTGGGAATCATGGAAACTCTCTGTGTGGGGGAGTGGCAATGATCACACTGGCAGTTTGGAAAGGTTCCTCACACTGCGGTGTATACATTATAGGGTCTGAGTGAGGCAGGAAGATGGGTGCTGGTGCGGCTGCACGCCTGGGAGTCGAGGGCCTGAGCTGGAGCCGAGGAGCAGAAGGGCCAGCCACTCCTGGGGTTCACACTTGGCATGTTTCTCCCATCAGTCCCCTAGACTAAGTTAAACTACCGTAACGATGGACTCCAAGTTCTCAGTGGTTGACAACAACCAAGGTTGAGTTCTCTCTCACGTTCATGTACGTGGCAGGTTGGTTGGTCCAGGTCCTCTTAATTCCAGGACCCGCCTGAAGGAGCAGCCCCTTTGGGGTCGTGCGGCTCTTGATTTGGAATGCTGTCAGTCATAGGCTTCACTGATGCAGAAAGAGATGCTTTGGGGAAAAAAGCTGAATACTATACACACACACATACACGTATTTATAGTGTACAGTATACTTTCCCCTTAAGTAACCAACCATAGGTTAATTCATCCACAGGGTTTCATTTCATTTCTTCAAGTATCCCAGGGTTTGTGTCTAGCCTTCTCCTTGTTCAGAGACTAGTCTTCTGACCTGCTCTTGACCTTTGACTCTTATGTAGAGTATTGTGGTGACATTAATTGTCTTAACCCCTGCTGCAGGTGAAGATTCCTTCCTGTAGAATGGAAGCTTCTTGAGGGCAGGGACTTTGTTCACTGCTAAATTCTTAGCACTGAGACCGGTGCCTGCCTGACACATGGTTAGTGATGACTAAGTACTGGCTGGATGAAGGAGTGATAGTAAGGTATAAACTAAAGTTAATTATGTCTGCTACCAATGGATACAACTGAAGTTTCCGGTTCATTCTTGCCACCTCCCACTTCGTCAACATCCCCTTCCCCATCCACTCACTAATGCCTGCTGATTCTACCTCCAGAATACATCTTGGATTTATCCACCTCTCTCATCCACTCCAAGCTGCTAAGACAGTCGCCTCCTAACCGGCCTCCTGCTTGCAGCTCTGCTGCAGTCCTTCCCTTCTTCATGGCTCAGCCAGAGTGAATTGGGCCGTGTCAGTTCCCTCCTTAAAAGCTTAAAAAAAAAAAAAAAAATTTTGTTTTTGCCACAGATGCTTCTTATTTATTCATAAATATTTACTTAGCTCCTACGGTATGCCAGGTGGAGCCCTGGTAGCACAGTGGTTAAGAACTCAGGATGCTAACTAAGAGGCTGGCAGTTTGAATCCGCCAGCTGCTCCTTGGAAACCCTAGGGCGCAGTTATCCTTTGACCTGTAGGATTGCTGAGTCGGAATCGACCCGACAGCAACAGGCTGTATGCCAGCCGCTGTTCTAGGCACTGGACACGCAGCATCGAACAAACGGTCCAGATGTTCTCCTCCCCTGGAGTTTCGTTCTGGTGGAGACGCACATAAGCAGGCTAAGTCTCAAATCGCATGTTACCTGGGGATAGGTGCTAAGAATAATCATTCATTGAGCATATAGGGTGCATATGTATTCAGGAGTTCCCGTCATCCTCCAGAGCTGTCTCATCCTGGTTTTCCTCAGTCACTGCCCAAAATGTCAGCTCCTCCTTCAGTCCACTCTCAAAACTTGAAGCTTCAGAACGTTCCATCTTTCCTCTCCCCTAACTCACCTTCCTCTCACCTCTTCACAAATGCCCTCCAATACCACCTCGGCCAAGGTCTGGCTGTGAACACTGGCCTCTCTGCAGCCTCACTGGATAACTTCCCCACACTCTACGTTCTTGGAGCCCTGATAGTGCAGCGGTTAACGGCTCGGCTGCTAACAAAAGGTCAGCAGTTCGAATCCACCAGCCACTCCTTGGAAACTGTGGGGTGGTTCTGCTCTGTCCTGTAGGGTCACTGTGAGTCGGAACGGAATCGATAGCAATGGACACTCAGGTTTCTGGGTGAAACCGCAAACGTCGCTATGTAGTTACTTCCAAAGCTGCAGTTTGCCAGGTGGTTGCAAGTTCTAAAAACATCTGTGTATGTGTGTGTGTACATACATGCATATACACAGGGTAGGCGTCCTGGCGGAGGAGGAGCATGTGTGTGTGTGT
>NW_004444047.1:963707-966716 GCF_000243295.1 Trichechus manatus latirostris | reverse complement strand
TGTGTGTGTGTACATACATGCATATACACAGGGTAGGCGTCCTGGCGGAGGAGGAGCATGTGTGTGTGTGTGTGTGTGTGTGTACATACATGCATATACACAAGGTAGGCGTCCTGGTGGAGGAGGAGCATGTGTGTGTGCACATACATGCATATACACAAGGTAGGCGTCCTGGTGGAAGAGGAGCATGTGTGTGTGTACATACATACAGTCACATAAATACAGGGCATGTGTCCTGGTGGAGGAATAGGGGGAGCCACTGGGGCCCAGATTAGGACTCAGAGCCCAAGCAGGTTAAGGAGGGCGTCCCAACCGAGGGTCAGCCTGGCGTGGGGGCCACAGCCCCCTGAGGAGGGTGAAGATGGTATCTGTGCAGGTGGAATTTCCAGCAGTGTGTGGAGGACACCGTGTGGGGTGGGGGAAGGGCAATCCAGTCTGGGCAATCAGAGCCAGGTGAGGAAGGAGCCCGCAAGGGGCAGCCTGGCATGGAGCGTCAGAGCCCAAGGAGGGCAAGGAGAGTCCACACCTGGGAACAACTCGGTGCAGCTGGACAGAGCCTGAGCAGGGTGAGGAGGGCATTCAGATGGAAGGCCAGTCCTGTGAGGTGACTCAGCCCAAGAGGCGAGGAGGGGTCCATGCTGGGGGCAGACTGGCCTGGGGAGTCTGGGCAGCAAAGGTTTCCTTGTGGGAGAGACGGTAGCAGCAAAGGGAGATGAATGTAAAGAGGGAGAAAACAAGAACAAACTGGGATTGGAGTGAAATTGGAGGGATCACCGTGAGCTCTAGGCTCTCCATCCGTGTTGCTGTTGTTGGGTGCCATCGAGTTGGTTCTGACTCACAGCAACCTTCTGTACAACAGAACGAAACACTGCCCAGTCCCGTGCCATCCTCAGAATCATTGCTATACTTGAGCCTGTTGTTGCAGCCGCTGTGTCAGTCCGTCTCATTGAGGGTCTTCCTCTTTTTCACTGACTCTCTACCAAGCATGACGTCCTTCTCAAGGACTGGTTCTTCCTGAGAACATGTCCAAAGTACATGAGAAAAGTCTCACCATCCTCGCTTCCAACGAGCATTCTGGCTGTATTTCTTCCAAGACAGATTTGTTCGTTCTTCTGGCAGTCCATGGTATGTTCAGTATTCTTTGCCAACACCATAATTTAAAGACGTCAATTCTTTGGTCTTCTTTATTCATTGTCCAGCTTTCACATGCATATGAGGTGATTGAAAACACCATAGCTTGGGTCAGGATCACTTTAGTCTTCAGGGTAACATTTTTGCTTTTTAACACTTTGAAGAGGTCTTTTAAAAGCAGCAGATTTGCCCGATGCAATATACGTCCTTTAATTTCTTGACTGCTGCTTCCATGGGCGTTGATTGTGGATCCAAGGAAAATGAAGTCCTTGACAGCTTCAGTATTTTCTCCGTTTATCACAATGTTGCTTATTGGTCCAGTTGTGAGGTTTTTTGTTTTCTTTATGTTGAGCTGTAATCCATACTGAAGGCTGCGGTCTTTGATCTTCATCAGTAAGTGCTTCAAGTCCTCTTCACTTTCAGCAAGCAAGGTTGTGTCATCTGCATAATGCAGGTTGTTAATGAGTCTTCTTCTAATCCTGATGCCCCGTTTTTCATATAGTCCAGCTTCTCGGATTATTTGCTCAGCATACAGATTGAATAGGTATGGTGAAAAGATACAACCTGACGCACACCTTTCCTGATTTTAACCACGCAGTGTCCCCTTGTTCTATTTGAATGACTACCTCTGGGTCTACGTACAGGTTCCTCATGAGCACGGTTAAGTGTTCTGGAATTCCCATTCTTTGCAATGTTATCCATAATTTGTTATGATCCACACAGTTGAATGCCTTTGCATAGTCAATAAAACACAGGTAAACATCTTTCTGGTGTTCTCTGCTTTCAGCCAAGATCCATCTGACATCAGCAATGATATCCCTTGTTCCATATCCTCTTCAAAATCCGGCTTGAATTTCTGGCAGTTCCCTGTCAATGTACTGCTGCAGCCACTTTTGAATGATCTTCAGCAAAATTTTACTTGCATGTGATATTAATGATATTGTTGGATAATTTCCGCATTTGGTTGGATCACCTTTCTTGGGAATAGGCATAAATAGAGATCTCTTCCAGTCAGTTGGCCAGGTAGCTGTCTTCCAAATTTCTTGGCAAAGATGAGTGAGCACATCCAGCACTGCATCTGCGAGTCTGTCAGTTTGTTGTACTGTGGGGGCTTGCGTGTTGCTGTGATGCTGGAAGCTATGCCACCGGTATTCAAATACCAGCAGGGTCACCCATGATGGACAGGTTTCAGGTGAGCTTCCAGACTAAGATAGACTAGGAATAAAGACCCGGCGGTCTACTTCCGAAAAGAACTAGCCAGTGAAAACATTATGAATAGCAGTGGAACATTGTCTGATATAGTGCTGAAAGATGAGCCCCCCAGGTTGGAAGGCACTCAAAAAACGACTGGGGAAGAGCTGCCTCCTCAAAGTGGAGTTGACCTTAATGACGTGAATGGAGTCAAGCTTTCGGGACCTTCATTTGTGGCACAACTCAGAATGAGAAGAAACAGCTACAAACATCCATTAATAATTGGAATGTGGAATGTATTAAGTATGAATCTAGGAAAATTGGAAATCATAAAAAAAAATGAAATGGAACACATAAACATTGATATCTTAGGCATTAGTGAGCTGAAATGGACTGGTATTGGCCATTTTGAATCAGACAATCATATGGTCTACTATGCTGGGAATGACAGCTTAAAGAGGAATGGCGTTGCATTCATCATCAAAAAGAACATTTTGTTGATGTGTTGTGAGATTGTTAACCATTGTCATAGGGCAACATTCGTAGTAACTGTTAAATGAGAAACTATTTTGTTCTCTAAGCCTTCATCTTAAGTGAGAAGAGCAGCACAATTGGAAGAGCGTAGTCAATGTCACTGAACTGTGCATGTAGAAATTTTTGAAATGGTGTATCTTTGGCTATGTGTAT
>NW_004444047.1:953706-963282 GCF_000243295.1 Trichechus manatus latirostris | reverse complement strand
AAAGTAGTAACCCAAGAGACAGAAAGGGCCACATAAACCAGAGACTTCATCAGCCTGAGACCAGAAGAACTAGATGGTGCCTGGCTACCACCAATGACCGCCCTGACAGGGAATACAACAGAGAGTCCCTGATGGAGCAGGAGAAAGGTGGGGTGCAGAACTCAAATTCACGTAAAAAGACCAGACTTAATAGTCTGACTGAGACTTGAGGAACCCCAGAAAGCATGGCTCCCGGACTCTCTGTCAACTCAGGACTAAAACAATTCCCGAGGCCAACTCTTCAGACAAGGATTGGACTGGACTGTCAGACATAAAATGATACTCATGAAGAGTGTGCCTCTTAGCTCAAGTAGATACATGAGACTAAAATGGGCAGCTTCTCTCTGGAGGTAGGATGGGAAGGCAGAGAGAGTTAGGAGCTGGTTGAATGGACACGGGAAATCAGGGGTGGAAAGAAGGAGTGTGCTGTCACAGTATAGGGAGAGCAATTAGGGTCACATAACAATGTATGTATAAATGTTTATATGAGAGACTAACTTGAAATGTAAACTTTCACTTTAACTGCGATAAAAAATTTAAAAAAAAAAAAACCTCCCTACAAAATACTTATTAATTTCAAGAGGTGAGAGAACAACTCTGCAGTGGAGAAGCCTTTACTCTGGCCAGGGGGAGCTCATTCAGCTGGCTTCTCTGTCCTGTTGACGTGTCCCTGACACTCTTTGAACACATCCTTGCTTTCGGTCACAGCAAGGTGTTCTAAATATGTCTTGTACTTTCTTTGCCTCCATTCCTTCAAGCACTCCCTTAGTCAAGTGACCAAAATGAACATGACAAGTGAAGGACTGATACAAGTTGTGCACCGTCTGATGGGATGCAAGAAGACTGTGGCGTCACCTCTGTGATCATCTCGTTTAGTCTCTTGTATCTACTTGAGCTAAGAGGCACACTCCTCATGAGTATCACTTGGATGAAGTGAGTGGGTGGATGAATGAATAGACGGTGGATAGATGGATGGTGGATGGATGGGTGAGTGGATAATGGATGGAAAGAAGGTGGGAGGGAGGGATGGATGGATGGATGTGTGGATAAATGGAACAGCGGAGTGGGTGTATGGATGGTGGATGGATGGATGAGTGGATGATGGATGGATAGAAGGGGGAGGGGTAAATAGATGGATGGATGTGTGGATAGATGGAACAGTGGAGTGGATGGATGGATGAGTGGATGATGGATGGATAGAAGGGGGAGGGGTGGATAGATAGACGGATGTGTGGATAGATGGAACAGCAGAGTGGGTGAATGGATGGTAAAGGGATGGGTGAGTGGATGATGGATGGATAGAAGGGGGGACGGGTGGATAGATAGATGGATGTGTGGATAGATGGAACAGCAGAGTGGGTGGATGGATGGTAAAGGGATGGGTGAGTGGATGATGGATGGATCGAAGGGGGGAGGGGTGGATAGGTAGTTGGATGGATGTGTGGATAGATGGAATGGGGGAGTAGGTGGAGGGATGGGTAAGTGGCCTTGTGCAGAGCGGTACTCAGTCTGTGTTGGCAACTGCATGAGAGCAGGGAATGTACCCTCATCACTGGGCTAGCATTGGTAGGCACTGCAGAAGAAGCCAATGAATGGGTTCTGACCTACTGGCCTGAGAGGTTTGGGGGAACTGCGTCTTTTTCATTCCCGTTCCTCCAGCTCCCAGCACCAGACAGACAATGAGTGATAAAGAGATTTCGTTAGTGAATTATTTGTTGAGGGCGGGGGGACACTGACCTTTTAAGGAAGTAACCATTTTCTCTGAGGCAGGATCATTTCACCAGCATTTACTAACCAGAGCGGCATCACAGACTCAGAGCAGGGTCGTGATTGTCAACAAGGGGCTTTCGGGAAGCCAGCGCCTGCTGGCTGCCTCTCTTGTGCCTCCTTCCGGAGTCCAGGGCCTCAGCTGGGTCCCGCCTGCTTGAAGAGCTGGTGACAGGCCGACACGACCATGGCCAGGAGCACCATGAACTCTCGGAAGTCTACCCCGTGTCTCTGTTGTCCGGGTCCTCGGGCAGTTTGTCCATGGCATCCTTATCCTCATCCTCGTCCCTGAGGACGAGGCCATGGTCAGCCACGTGAATGTGTGGGCCGGTGCTCTCAGTGTGCCAGGCCCTGGGCCCTGTGGGCAGAACGCGCGGCGTTGACTTAGACGCTGAGAGCGCTGTGGGGAGAGGGTTACTTTAGGTTACTTGCTGAAGGTGACTGTGAATGATATAAACCCAAAAAAACCCACTGCCGTCGAGTTGATTCTAACTCATAGTGACCCTACAAGACAGAGCAGAACTGCCCCATAGGGTTTCCAAGGAACACCTGGTGGATTCGAACTGCTGATCTTTTGGTTAACAGCGGATCTCTTAACCACTGCGCCACCAGGGCTCCACGTGGGTGATATAATGTGCTTTAAATTTAGGACTATTCCCAGGCCACCCTCATGCCCGAGTCTCCGGGCACTGCTCACCCTGTGGGGTCCCCTCAGTTGACACCCAGCACTGCCTTTACAGGTGCCCTCTGGGGCTGCAACCCGTGAACCTCAAACCCCCACAACCTAGGACCATATCACAGATGGAGAAATAGGCCCAGGGAGGATGGTGTCACATGGGGGGGCAAGCAAGCTGGGGTCAGACCTGAAGGGACCCCCTGAGGTCATGTGGGGAGTGGGGAGGGCAGCCTGGGGTCAGATCGGGACACAGGGTCACAGGGTCTTGCTCTTCCCTCTGCTACAGGAGGCGCCCTGGCTTGGCCCAGAGACCCCAGTTCTTCTTAGAGCATTGGGCCCTTTAGTCTGCTTGCGGGACTGTCCCTAAGTCCCCGAGCAGTCTGTCTTCCCAGGCCTGAGTGCCACCAAGGTGCAGGTCTGGGAAGGGAAGTGGCAGTGAGGGTGCTGATAACCTGGCCGGCCGGCAGCAACGTTTCCTGGAGGCAGATCGGGACCCCCTCAGGGCTCCTCCTGTGTGTGTTCCTGTCAGTCCCACTAATACCTGCAAATAAGGACCTGGGGCTGGAGGGAGGAAGGCTGCAGGACAGTGGAGCAGGGTGGCCCTGGTCTCTGTGCCCCACCCCACCCCACTGTCCCCCTCACTGCCCTGTCCCACACTCTCCATTGGGCCCCTGCAGGTAAGGATCCTGGTCACTCAGAAATAGGCCACACCAGGGGTTTCCAAGATCCTACGACCATGTGCCTTCAGGTCTGCCAGGGGCTCCCAGACCCTGGAGCCAGTTCTTGGAGCCCTGATCTGACCCCTGCCTGCTCCCCTGCCCCACCCCCTCCACCTCCAGGCAGTAGGGTGCTCCTCCATCAGCACCCTCAGCCCCCTCCCCCACCTGCAAGAAGCCAAGAACTCCTCCATCAGCACCCCGTCCCCTCTCACATCCAGGAAGCCCAGGAACTCCTCCATCAGCTCCCTCAACTTCCCCGCCCCACCTGCAGGAAGCCAGGAGCTCCTTCTCCATCAGCACCTTCAGCTTGTAACTGACAGAGTTAAAGGGTTCCCCCTTCTGAAACGTAACCGACAGGGTTAAGCTATTCCCTCTCCTCTCCCATCCCTGCCAGGCTCGCTGAGTTCCTGAGAAGACACTTCTGTGTAACATCCCAAGGTCGTCTTCCTGCTTCGCTGCTCAAGGCCACTTCACTACTAGTCGGTCAACTGCCTGCCCCCGATTTGGAAGTGAGCAAGAAGCCCACAAAGCTGACCTTAGAGAAACTTCACGTGTCATACCCCCAGCTGTCATAGTGTACCCCCACTGCACCCCATACATGTCCATTACTTCCTGAAATTGCCCGCCTATTCCCAGAAACTTCATGAATTTTGCATAACTTCCCTATCCCAAACCCATAACTGCCCTAGAATCCCCAGCCTCAGGGAGCTTGATCTGAGACTCAGTCTCCCAGCTCCCTGCTTGACCAGCTTACAGTAAAGTCCACTTTCTCTTTCTCAAAGGCCTTGTGTCTCTCAATCAGCGCCAGGGTTCACACCAGGCAGGACCCATTCCTATTGGGTTACAAGCTCCCCCATCTCCTCCAGGAAGTCCACCAGCCTCCTTAGCTCACCCTTGGTCAGGCTCCAAGTAGGTGGTGAAGACCCTGATGATCGTGCTCATGGCTGTCTCCAGTGGTGTAACGGCACCGGGCTGCCCTCTTCCTTGCTCCGTGGCTGCTGCGAGGAACTGCTGGCTGTAGACCTCTCTGTCTTATAAGGCCCAGGTTCTGTTGAGACAGAGTGGGACAGATGCCAGACAGTCAGCAAATCTTGCCCTTCCTGTTCCCAGTCCCCATGTCGGTCCGTTCCAATAAATCCACTGCTGTGACTTCCTTCCGGAAGCTCCCGGTTCAGACCGGGGCTGGTCCCCTTGGGTGCCCACATTGCACTGGGTGGTCTCCTCATCCCTACCCCCTCCCCTGGGGGACAGTGAGGTCCCCGGGGTCAGCGGGCACCTTTGGGTGGGTGTGTCGTGAATGATGAATGTGAGGGTCCCCTGGGTTCCAGCACTCAGTGGGCGGACCCCCAGGTGAGGAGAAGTCTGTTGAGTGAAGGAGTGATGGATGGTGAGTGTCCACTCAAAGTGACTCAGGACACCCACACCCTGGCCCCCACTCAGAGTGACTCGGGACACCCACGCCCCGGCCCCCTCCAGTCCTGTGGCGGCAGTAGGTGGGCAAGGAGGCTCAGGTAGGGCTCCGGGGCCACGTGTCAAGGTCAGGCTCCGCTCGCACCCTGCCCCTTTCCCCTCCCTCCACAGTAGCTGCTCAGGGAGTCCGTTCCCGTCCAGCCCGACCTCGCCTAACCCCAATGGGGCGCTGGTCCTCCCCACGGCTCTGCACCCAGGGAGCCGGCAGCACCAGCCTGTCACCTCATGGGAGCAGCCGGCCGACAAGTCCCGTGTACTGGAGGTTTGGAGGGGCTTGAGAGGCAAGGAGACAATGGTCCACTCGCCGCATCCTGCCACCTCCTAACCAGGACGAAGCCTCCCAAAGGAATTCCTCAGCCGGGGACCTTGTCCTCCCAGCGAGGAGGAGGGCGACTGACCCTCACTGAGAAGTGCTTCCACGGTCTGTCAGCTAACCAAACATCAGGCTGAACGCTTCTCTTCTGGCCTGAGCCCTATCACTAGATGACTGGGGCTCCCTGTGGGGACTCACTGGGCAAGGGAGGCAGGACCCCAAGGACAGACGATGACCCCAAGGACAGTGCTGCCCCCCAAGGACGGGTGCTGCCCCCAAGGACAGGTACTGCCCCCCCAAGGACGGGTGCTGCCCCCCAAGGACAGTGCTGTCCCCAAGGATGGGTACTGCCCCCCCAAGAAGGGGTGCTTCCCCTTGGGACCTCTGAGGTCACCCTCCCTCAGAGGATGAGAAAGGGTCCCAGTCAGATCTGACTTCTGTGTCGGGGGCCAGGAGGGGATGCCCCAGACCTGCGGGGTGAAGACAGAAGGGACAGGAAGGGGCCAGCCTGGCGCTGCGTGCACAGAGGGAGCTGCCTGTACTGCACTGACACTGCAGCCGGCCTGGCTGGTGGTCGGGGGGGGACAGTGTGCGTCCAGGGAAGGCCCTGCCAAGGGAACGGGGTGCAGGGCCTGGGGGGTAGGCCCGGACTCCCTGGGAGTTTTGTCCTTACAGACCCGGACACCGACAGTGTCTTGGTCACTTCCTAACCCCGTCAGCCCCACTCCCAGCTCTGGCCTGAGATGCCGCCATGTGGCCCTCGGCACAGTGCTGAGATCAGCCCGAGGGTCTGACAGGTGGGGGCTCCACACCGACATCGGCCACCCGTCTCTTAGGAAAGACGCTGCAGAAACTGCAGTTACGAGCAAGTGTTTTCTTAAACGTCTTTATTTCAAACTTGTTGTTGCGCTCTTGGCTGCACCTTAGTCAGGACGAGAGGGGTCAGCCTCACTGCTGGGTGGACTCAGAGGAGAGAGCTCCTTCAGAAGCTCAGCTCCCAGGCCAGGCCCGAATCCATCTAGCCAAAACCACTTGAGCTGGTATCTGGAGAGCTGCTTCTCTCCAAAGGAGCCAGAATTGAGTGAGGCACGTGGGCCTCTCCTGCCCCAGCCAGGCCCCACGTTTCCTCTTGTCCTTGGGCCCCAGACCGCCTTCTGCCACCACGCGTGGTGGGGGGGCAGTGTGTGTGTAACTGGAAGTGCATGATGGGGCCAACCAGCCACAGAGCTGGGCCTTCTCAGGGTCTGAGAGCCCAGGGGTGGTAGGGGCCGGGCAGGGCTAGGTGGGAGAGAAGAGCACTTCCTCCTCAGAGCACCCCTCCCCCATCACCACCAACACAACCCCTCCCCTATAACCACCAACACCACCCTCCCCCATCATCACCAACACCACCCTCCCCCATTACCATCAAGACAACCCCCCCATCACCACCAACTCAGCCCCTCCTCCATCTCCATCTCTACAACCCTCCCCCATCACCACCAACACAACCCCTCCCCCCACCAACAACCCCTTCCCCATCACCATCAACACAACCCCCTCCCCCATAAACACCAACACAATCCCTCCCCCAACACCAACAACACAACCCCTCCCCCATCACCAACAACACAATCATATGTGTCTCTGTGCAGGATGGCAGACGTGGTCCTGGGACCTCTGACCTCCCCAGGCTGCCTCTGCCACAGGCACTGTCTGATGAAGCCAACATCTGGGTGTGGGGGGGGGGCTCCTCCTCTTCTCACTCCCCCCTCCTTTCTTCTCCTCCTCCCCCTTCTCCACCTCCTTTCCCTCCCTCTTTCTTCTTCCCCTTCCCTCCTCATCCACCTTCTCCTCCTCCTCTACCTCCTTCCCCTCTTCCTCCTCCTCCCCCAGAATTGAGTCAGGAAGGCCCATCCCACATCTCAAAAGTTCACGGTGGGGGCGGGGGTCATCTGGGGTCAGGGTGGAGACATGATGGTGGGTGTCTCCTTCCCTTGAGGAAGCTTGGCCCCAGGACTGCAGGGAGAGCCTCCCCTGGCTTCTCTGGGCCCCAGCTAAGTCATGAAGATTCCAGGTGATAAAGCACCTTGTTCCCTTTGAGTAGATTCTGACATGTAGCAACCCCCGTGACAGAGTAGGACCACCCCATAGGACAGAGGCAGAGTGAGGGTGACCAGCAACCAGGGCAAATCTCTAAGTTTGCATCCCCTCTCCCCCTTTGGATTGGGGGGTGGGGAAGGGGTGATTGGGGTGACTTGCCCTCGTTTGGCGCCCTCTTGGACTTGAGCCCCGGGGTGTATGCTCCCCCCAGCTCCCCCTCACTGCACCCGTGCCCATAGGGTTTCCTGGGCTGTAAAATCCTAGGTGGTAGTCTTTACAGAAGCACTTCTCTAGGTCTTTCTCCCAAGAAGCTGCTGGATGGGTTCAAACAGCGGAACCTTCTGTTAACAGGACCTTTCTGTTAACAGCGAGAGCTTAACCACCACACCACCAGGGCTCCGTCCCAGTGCCCTAAGGCCAGTGATGTAAGCAGCACATGTCACACAATTTGGGGGCATCTCACAGTTTCCAGAGCTCATGGACACGCACTCCACGCACTCCGTTGCAGGGAGCAGTCTCCCTCCCTCTCTTTCCTTCCACTCCCAGAAATAGCACTACGGAGTCAAAGGGATGAGTGTTTTGAAGACTATTAAATGTTTTACCTTTTTAAATCTTTATCTACAATTTGTACATCTTATTTTATTACTTTTATCGGCTTTGGCCACAACTCATCTGTCGGTTTCTCATGTGGAATGTGGAAATTATCAAACAATATAATTAATATTACACCGAGTCAAATTTTGCTGAAGATAATTCAAAAGCGGTTGCAGCAGTTCATCAACAGGGAACTGCCAGAAATTGAAGCCAGATTCCAAAGAGCACGTGGAACAAGGGATAACATTGCTGATGTCAGATAGATCTCGGCTGAAAGCAGAGGCTACTAGAAAGATGTTTACCTGTTACTGACTATGCAAAAGCATTCAACTGTGTAGATCATAACAAATTATGGATAACATTGTGAAGAATGGAAATTCCAGAACACTTAATTGTGCTCATGTAGAACCTGTACATAGACCAAGAGGCAGTCGTTCAAACAGAACAAGGGGATACTGAGTGATTTAAAATCAGAAAAGTTGTGTGTCAAGGTTGTATCCTTTCACCATACTTATTCGATCTGTATGCTGAGCAAATAATCCAAGAAGCTGGACTATATGAAGAAGAATGAGGCATCAGGACTGGAGCAAGATTCATTAACAGCCTTCTATATGCAGATGACACAACCTCGCTTGCTTAAAGCTAAAAAGACTTGAAAAACATACTGATGAAGATCAAAGACCACAGCCTTCAGCATGGATTCTACCTTAATATAAAGAAAACAAAAATCTTCACAACTGGACCAATAAGCAACATCGTGATAAACCAACACCTGTTGTTTTCTGTTTTTATAATCATAGCCGTCTTAGTGGATGTAAAGTAATATCTCAATGTGGTTTTGATTTGCATTTCCCTAATGACTAATGAAAAACTGGACCAATAAGCAGCATCATGATAAACAGAGAAAATATTGAAGTTGTCAAGGATTTCATTTTACTTGGATCCACGATCAATGTCCATTGAAGCAGCAGTCAAGAAATCAAATGATGTTTTGCATTGGGCAGATCCGCTGCAAAAGACCTCTTTAAAGTGTTGGAAAGCAAAGATGTTACTGTGAGGACAAAGGTGTGCCTGACCGAAGCCATGGTGTATTCAGTCGCCTCAAGTGCGTGCAAAAGCTGGACAATGAATAAGGAAGACAGAAGAATTTACGCATTTGAGTTATGGTGCTGGTGAAGAATATTAAACATACCATGGACTGCCAGAAGAATGAACAAATCTGTCTTGGAAGAAGTACAGCCAGAATACTCCTTAGAAGTGAGGATGGCAAGACTACTTTGCACATGTTATCAGGAAGCACCAGTCTCTGGAGAAGGACATCATGCTTGGTAAAGTAGAAGGTCGGTGAAAAAGAGGAAGCCCCTCCACAAGATGGATTGACACAGAGGCTGCAACAACAGGCTTAAACATAGAAACGATTGTGAGGATGGTGCAGGACCGGGCAGTGTTTCCTTCTGTTGTACATAGGGTCACTATTAGTCGGAACTGACTCGATGGCACCCAACAACAACAAAATGGGCTTTGGGGCTGGCCCCCTGAACAGGGGCGGGGAGACCTGGCATGGCCGGTCAGGAGCAGACTGCTGGGTTTGAGTCTGGTTCAAATGTGGGAAGTGGAAAGAACACAATGAAATGGGGATCCTAGTCTTCCTGCCCCGGTAACTCCAGTTGACACTCACAACTGACTGTGGAATGTGGTGAAATGAGTTCCTTTATGTGGACTATTGTCTTGGTTCTTTGGGAAAACAGTTGGAGAGATTTTTTTTCCCTAAACCCTGAGGAGTTACCTTTGCCCTAGTTTTCTAACCCAGAGATTTTGTTACTTTTTTTTTATTGTACTTCAGGTGAAGGCTTACAGAACAAATAGTTTCTCATGAAACAGTAGTACACATATTGTTTTATGACATTGGTTAACAA
>NW_004444047.1:933558-944131 GCF_000243295.1 Trichechus manatus latirostris | reverse complement strand
CTTTCTCGTACCCCCTGTTTGCTGGTCTCTGATAGGAGTCCAAGATGGTGGATCCACGCTGCTTTAGCTGGTAGAGGACCTCTGCATGAATCTCTCCTCGCTCTCCATTCTCTGTCAGTTTTCTCACTCCATTTGGTGGTTGGCTGAGTTCTTTATCTCTTCATTTGATGTTTTAGGTTTCAGGATTGTTGTATTCTCTGTTCGGCTTAGCTTTTCGGATCTTTGCTGCGGAGGGATGGCATGGTGCTTCTGCCTAGAGGGCCATTTTGCCAGAACCTCGATTTTGTTACTTTTGTCTAAGTTGACTGACATTTCCTTGATAAGCTGTAAACAACTTGTGGTTTGATACTTTTTGTCTGTCCCTGGACTGCAGCCTGCCCTGTGATTGGTTTACACCTCACAAGGATTATTGACTATGCAAATGAAGTGACTATGGATTGGTCAGTTTGTAGCCCTGCTGGGAGGGCCAGGCCTTGAAATTAACAAGGAGTTTTGTTATGCAAGGAACCTCCTAAAAGAGCTGTAACATGCGTCAAGGGTTGTAGAGCTGTAAAAAGGGCTTGGCGGTGGCGTTAGACCTCTAACTTCACAAGAAGGGAGGAGAGTCACCATCAACATCAGCCCAAGGTTGATTCCCACGAGGTGGAGGTTAGACATACCTCCTCTCTCCTACCTTTTTACCAATTCTGACACCAGCCATCCCTCCCATGGCACTTCCTACTTCTCTGCTGGATTTGATAATTTGTTGCAATGGCCGCACACAACTCACAGACCATACTCATAGTTATGGGGTTTGTTAGGGAAGTAACAGGTTACAATTCAGGATCAGGAACAACTCAGGAGACAGTTCGCTGGTCAGGACAGCCACTCGGCCATGCCTACAGGCAGGCCTCTTGGCTCTCTGCCCGTTGGCCTGGCCTCTGCTCTGCCCAGGCAGGTGTTACAATGCTCTTTAGCTCTGCCAGTAAGTGCCCAGAAACACCCCACCCCCCAGCAAGCCTCCTGCCACAGGTGCTCAGCTCTCTGGCTCCATGTGTTAGCATACCCACTGCAGCTGCCTCTCTCTGTGGGCCAGGAAGCCCACTGTGCCATCTTGCCCCAGCCTCCTGGTTCTGCTGCTACCATTTCTCTGCTGCTAGATTCTACTGTGCTTGCCACTGCTTCTTGTGTCTCTCCGGTGTCACTGCTCTCTCTGTCTTCTGGGCCTAGGAGGTTCTCTGTGCAGGAACCTGGGTCCAAAGGAAATGCTCAGCTCTTGGCTCTTCTTCTTGATGATAGTGAGATCCTCTCCCTCTGCTTCTGAGATTGGTTCTCTTTAAGCCTGGCAAAACTGGCCAATCCCCTTGTTAGGGTCCCATATACCTTATTTGCATGGTCTCACCCTTGCAAGGGTTCCATGCATCTTATTTGCATTATTAGCAGGCAGTCTAATCCCCTTGGTGGGCCACAAGCACCTTATCTGCATAGTCCCACCCAGTTATTTTGTAGGAGTCTCAGGACTGAATGGCTAGAAGGGCCATATAAAGTAATTCACTGCACCATAAACACCAAAGACAGCAAGAGGCCTGGAAGAGGCCCTGTGGCAGAGTCAGTAGCCACAGGCCCAGAAGGGGTCCTGCAGCAGGGTTGGCAGTGACAGGCCTGGAAGGGGCCCTGTGGCAGAGTTGGTGGTGATGGCAGAAGAATGCAACTAAGAGAGAGCTGAACAAAACTGCCACACTATGAGCTGGGTCAGTTAGCAGTGGAGAGGCCTGCACGGCTGAGATGGGGCATGCAAGGCCAAAAGGAGGGCTGTCCTGAGGGGGCTGAGAGGAGGCCTGCACGGCTGAGAGGGATGTGCATTGCAGAGGGAAGGGTCTATTTGCAAGACAGAGAGAAGGGTCTGCTTGCTTGCACAGCCCGGGAGGTAAGAGAGGTATCCTGCACTGAAGAAGGTGGGGACAAGCTCACCACTTGGGGGGAGCCTTCCAGACTTTGCCTACATGCTTCCTGCTCCTGATTCTGAGTTGTACCCTGTTACTTCTTTAATAAACCGCTTATCTGTGAGTATGGTCTGTGAGTTCTGTGTGGCCACTGCAATATTGAACCCAGCAGAGGAGTAGAGAGTGCCATGGGAGGATGGTTGGTGTCAGAACTGGCAGGAAGGTTGAAGAATGGAGGCATGTCTGACCTCCACCTCCTGGGAATCAGCCTTTGGCTGGTGGTGATTCTCTCTCCTCCTGAAGTCAGAGGACCTCAGGCACTTCTAGAACATTGCACTGAACAGAGTTGTTCTGGAAACCCATTCACGACTCCAAGGCACTGGATGGACATGAGGACCCCACCCCCACCCCCACCCTTCTGACATCTGACTGTGGCTGTGGTTCTTCCCAGGGAAACATTTGCTCAGCACCCTTGCAGGCTCCCACACATGGTGGGCGCGGCAGTGTGTGCCACCCACCTCCAGGGTCACCCTCTGGGGGCTCCCGTTTCAGCACCAGCAGACAGCCTCACCCTTCTCAAGCCCTTCGGCTGGAATGCCACCTCCTTTGACCCTCTTTCTTGCTCCACTGCAGGTTTAGCGGATAGCTTATCCTCCTGTTTCCAGTTTGTAAGAAGTTTTGAAATGAACAGTGTGGCATTGATTGTACGACATGCCTTTTCTGAGACTAATGGCTCCTTCATGTGGTTTTTTTCTCCACTCATCTGCCAGTGGGGTGGATTGTCTTACTGGATTCACTAAAGTTTCACTATCGTGTTCTGGGATAAATCCATCCTGGTTGTGATTTTATTATGAAGTTACTGGGCCTGGTTTGCTAAAAAAAGTCTAAGGATACTTGCATTTTTATTTACAGGTAAGATTGGCTTGTCATTTTCTTTTCTGTGTTGTTCTTACTGGGTTTTGACATCAAGGTTATTCTGGCCTCATAAAATGAGCTGCAGCCTTCTCTTTTGTTCTCTTCTCTGGAAGAGTTTGCCTAAGATTTGCAATTATGTGTCCTCGAGTATTTGATAAAATATGCCTGTAAAACCATCTGGGCTAGGGGTCTCGTGTGTGTTGTGTGGATGCAGTGTACAGGGTGTGTGTGTGTGCATGTGGTGTGTGTGTAAACAAGTGGTTTGATTTCTTCATGAATTAAGGGACTATTCAGATCCTTTTCTTCTTGAGAAAATTCAGGCAAGTTATATTTCCTAGGAAATCTTTAGTTGTCTTTATTTATTGATAGAGTGAGTCCTTTATTCAGTTGTTTGTGTTTTGTTTGTTCAGTTTATTTTAAGCGATAAGCATTTATCCCATTGTGTGAGGCCCAGGCCCATGTTTAGCCAACAGGCCGCCCCGCCCCAACAGCACCTGGATCAGACTCTATGGGACCTGCTTCACTGGGTTAACAAGGGGTG
The DNA here is from genome assembly GCF_000243295.1 of Trichechus manatus latirostris. Classification (NCBI taxonomy): domain Eukaryota; kingdom Metazoa; phylum Chordata; class Mammalia; order Sirenia; family Trichechidae; genus Trichechus; species Trichechus manatus. The sequence continues at coordinate 940,753 of NW_004444047.1, read as the reverse complement.
GAGTTCCTCTCATCCACCTGATTGAATCTTCCTACACTCTCTCCATTAATCAGCGCCACAAGAAACAGCTGAACTTCTTTTAGCAAAAGCTTCGGAGATGAGCTTCTGAAGGGAAGTCAGGTTTTACCATTTGTGTGAATAGTTCAAATGGACGGAACTCATGAATACTGAGAGTCAGTATTTATAAGTCATCAGAGAAAAAGTTCTGAAACACCAGTTCAGCTACTGAAACTTGCATAAGATGAAGTGAAAGGACTGAGTTCCACCTCAGCCTCTCAAGCCCAGTTCCTGAAAAGAAGCCTATCTGTCTTAGTCATCTAGAGCTGCTATAACAGAAATACCACAAGTGGATGGCTTTAACAAGCAGAAATTTATTCTCTCACAGCCTAGGAGGGTAGAAGTCTGAATTCAGGGCACCAGCTCCAGGGGAGGCTTTCTGTCTCTGTGGCTCTGGGGGAAGGGCCTGTCATCAGTCTTTGTCTGGTGTAGGAGCTTCTCAGCACAGGGACCCTGGGTCCAACGCGCTCTGCTCCCAGCACGACTTCCCTGGTGGTATGAGGTTCTTCTCCTCTCTGCTCCATTCTGTCTTTTATATCTCAAAAGAGATTGACTCAAGACATAATCTAATCCTGTAGATTATGTCCTGCCTCATTAACATCATAGAGGTTAGGATTTACAACACATAGAATAATCTGATGCGATTATTCTATGTGGACAAACACAATACTGGGAATCATAGCCTAGCCAAGTTGACACACATTTTGGGGGGGACACAACTTAATCCATAACACTATCTGACCCATATTTCAAAGTGAGGTTCTGACATTAAAGCCTTCGGATTCCCCAAATCAGAAGCATCCTGGTGCATGGTGTAGACCTGGCCTGGCTGGGAAGCCACCAGCATCCCTTCCACCATGTTGCAGTGGTAGCACAAGCCCATTCAGATTCAAGGGTGGGACACAGAACCCACTTCTTTTTATTTTTATTGTTGTAGTTTAAGTGAAAGTTTACATTTCAAGTTAGTCTCTCATACAAAAATTTATACATACATTTTTATGTGACCCTAATTGCTCTCCCTATACGGTGACAGCACACTCCTCCTTTCTACCTGATTTTCCATGTCCATTCAACCAGCTCCTAACCCTCTCTGCCTTCTCATCTCACCTCTGGACAGGAGCTGCCCGTTTAGTCTCATGTATCTACTTGAGCTAAGAGGCACACTCCTCACAACTATCCCTTTATGTCCCACAGTCAGTCCAATCTTTATCTGAAGAGTTGGCCTTGGGAATTATTTTAGTTCTGGGTTGACAGAGTCTGGGGGCCATGCTTTCTGGGGTTCCTCCAGTCTCAGTCAGACCATTGAGTCTGGTCTTTCTACTAGAATTTGAGTTCTGTACCCCATCTTTCTCCCACTCCATCTGGGACTCTCTGTTGTGTTCCCTGTCAGGGCAGTCATTGGTGGTAGCTGGGCACCATCTAGTTCTTCTTGTCGTAGGCTGATGAAGTCTCTGGTTTATGTGGCCCTTCACAGACCCCACTTCTTGATGGGAAGAAGATCAAAGAATTTTGAGGGGAAGTGTAAAACTGCCACAGGAACACTCACAACAGTCCTGGAAGGACACAGAGCAGGCCATCACAGCCACTTCGTGGGTGGGCACAGTAACAGTCAGAGGGCTTTGATCTCTCCCAAGGTTGTGCTGTCCACAGTTGCAGAAGCCAGGCTGGAAACCCCCATGTACCAGACTCACCTCCTTCCTTGTGCCTGACCAGGACCAGACCCCGATAGTGGTGACCGAGCACAAGAATGGCAGAGCCCTCCACCCAGAACATCTGTGTCAGCAGGCTGCCAGGACAGCAGGAAATGTGTTCTTTCAAAGTGCTCCTCCCCTCTTCAGTGACAAAATTGGCATTTTAATATCGCAATAATCAGACCCTTGGGAAGGCTTGACTGGTAGCATCCTATGTAGATATTACTGAAAAGGCTGGAAAGCATCATCCTCCGATTGGTCACTGATGAAAACTCGGGTTCCTTCTCCTGGGGAAGTGGGACACGTGGGTGATGTTCCTCCAGTGGACCTTCGTGGAACATGTGCTGCACATAAAGCATCACTCTCCCAGAAGGGTGCTCTCTGCTGTCTCTCTCCCCCAGATGGAAACCGTTATGTGTGACCATGTGCTCCTCAGGAAGGTGTGAGGAGACCGGCTGTCCTGGGGAAGAGTATGGATGGGGGGGTTCACCAATAACCTTGTGCTCAGGACCACATATGTCAGCCTGAGTTCTTGGATGGGATGAGAGGTGGGTTGACTCACTTTCTGGGGCATCTTGACACAAAACATCCCATAGCAGCTGGTAGGCTGTCAGCACCTTCCTCCCCTCTTGCCCTGAGCACACGTCAAACTTCCTGGGAACTGCTTAGCTAAGCATGTGTATTATATGGCACCTGGCCAACCCCACTGCTGTATCTGTTCCCGGCGGGGAAGAAGTAGGGTCCTCCTGCAGCACAAGAGGGGTGCATGCAGACCATCTCCCTGCGTCAGCTGCAGGGAGTGACCCACTGGCCATGGGGAACCAACACCTGCTATTGAAGCTGACCTTGCTCTATCTCCTATGTGAGTAAAGCATTGTTCCACCTAATACCTGTGCACAACTCGTATCCTTCTTGGTGACCCCGACACCTGAACTTGCTCCGTCTTCTCTCTATATGAGTAAAGCATTGTTGCACCCAACGCCTGTGTATAAGTTGTATCCTTCTTGGTGACCCTGACACCTGACCTTGCTCTATTTCCTCTCTATGTGAGTAAAGCATTGTTCCACCCAATGCCTGTGTATAAGTCGTATCCTTCTTGGTGACCCCGATAACTTCAAACCATGGAGTGGTTCCCAGTCTCCATATGAAGGGACTCCTCCCCTGGAGGTAGTCACAGGTGTCACTTGCTTAATAGAGAAAGCAGCTCTGTCACAAAGGGCTGCCCTGTGGTGGGAATAGGAAGAGATGGATCCACAGACATGGAGACAGTAGGGATGTGGTGGCAGCAGACATAGACTCCACAAGATGGACTAACAATGTGACCCTCATTCTGGTTATGGACTCACCTGGCCTGCATACCTCAACACTGCAGGCAGGTCTACTGGGTAGCACTTGGGGCAGGTAACAACCTTAGACTGCTGAATGGTGCTGAAGTCTCTGAACTGTGAGCAGAGGCATGGAGGTGGAGGCCACAGGAAAACCCCTCGCATTCGATCAACCAGAAAGTCACAGCTCTGCCTTCTTGAGTGGATTTTCCAGGCCATCTCCCAGGAGATTCTGGGGCAAAGGGCCATGGACAGTGGTTCATAAATCCATTATCATCCAACATGGAATTTTGGAATTAGGTTGAATTGCTTCAGGAGGAAGAGAGACCCAAGGAAACATACAGGGGCCGTTGTGATAAGACAGAGTCCACCCCAGGGACCTGTGGGACAAGCCGTCAGGAGCACCTAAGCTGGAGGTGGCCTGGAACTTGGGAGTTCAGGGCTCTTTTGGGGGGGAAGCAGGGAGGTTATCGAACGGGGGATGGAGGAGGCATTTAGACTGTAGCTGGAATTTTCCCCAAGGAAATGTTCTAGAGAACGATTGTCAGTGCTGGTGTGTCTCAGGCTGCTGGCTTCAGAGAGAACAGCTGGGGAAGTTGTGCCCACTGACTGCCCACCAGAGGTGGCTGCACTTCCTCCAAGGCAGATTTGTTCATTCTTTTGGCAGTCCATGGTATGTTCAACATTCTTCATCAACACTGTAACTCAAAGGCATCCATTCTTCTTTGGTCTTCCTTATTCATTGTCCAGCTTTCACATGCATATGAGGCGATTGAAAACACCACGGCTTAAGTCTGGCACAACTTAGTCCTTAAAGTGACATCTTTGCTTTTGAACACTTTAAAGAGGTCTTTTGCAACAGATTAGCTGAATGTAATGAATGCATTGTTTTATTTCTTGACTGCTGCTTCTACAGTTGCTGTTTATGTTGTTGAAAAAAGTATTTGCAATGAATAAGTTGTTGGTCTTGCAAAATTCTATCATACGATCTCCGGTGTTGTTTCTATCACCAAGGCCATATTTTCCAACTACCGATCCTTCTTCTTTGTTTCCAACTTGCACATTCCAATCACCAGTAATTATCAAGGCATCTTGTTTGCATGTTTGATCAATTTCAGACTGCGGAAGTTGGTAAAAATCTTCAGTTTCTTCATCTTTGCCATAAGTAGTTGGTGGGTAAATCTGAGTAACAATCGTATTAACTGGTCTTCCTTGTTGTTGTTAGGTGCCGTCAAGTCGGTTCTGACTCATAGTGACCCTATGTACAACAGAATGAAACACTGCCCGGTCCTGCACCATCCTCACAATCCTTGTTATGCTTGACCCCATTGTTGCAGCCACTGTGTCAATCCATCTCATTGAGGGTCTTCCTCTTTTTCACTGACTCTCTACTTTACCAAGCATGATGTCCTTCTCCACGGACTGATCCCTCCTGATAACATGTCCAAGGTATGTAAGACATAGTCTCACCATCTTTGCTTCTAAGAAGCGTTCTAGTTGTACTTCTTCCAAGACAGATTTGTTCGTTCTTTTGACAGTCCATGGTATAGTCAATATTCTTCACCAACACCACAATTCAAAGGCATCAGTTCTTCGGTCTTCATTATTCATCATCCAGCTTTCCCACGCACAAGAGGCGATTGAAAACACCATGGCTTGAGTCAGGCATACTCTAGTCTTCAAGGTGACATCTTTGCTTTTCAAAGACCACTTTAAAGAGGTCTTTCGCATCAGATTTGCCCAGTGTAATGCGTCTTTTGATTTCTTGACTGCTGCTTCCATGGGTGTTGATTGTGGATCCAAGTAAAATGAAATCCTTGACAACTTCCATTTTCTCCTTTTATCACTTTTCCTGACTTTAAACCATGCAGTATCCTTTTGTTCTGTTTGAACGACTGCCTCTTCATCTATATACAGGTTCCTCATAAGCACAATTAAGTGTTCTGGAATTCCCATTCTTCACAATGTTATCCATAATTTGTTATGATCTACACAGTCAAATGCCTTTGCATTGTCAATAAAACACAGGTAAACATCTTTCTGGTATTCTCAGCTTTCAGCCAGAATCCATCTGACAGCAATAAAATCTCTGGTTCCATGTCCGTTTCTGAAACTGGCTTGAATTTCTGGCATTTCCCTGTCGATGTACTGCTACAGCCACTTTTCAGTGTTCTTCAGCAAAATGATCTTCCTCATAGGTGTATGGAAATTATCCTGTTACTGACAGCGTTATACTTCAGGATAGACCTTGAAATGTTCTTTTTGACGATGAATGTGTTGCCATTCCTCTTCAATTTGGCATTCCCGGCATAGTAGACGGTATGATTGTCTGACTTAAAAGGCCAATACCAGTCCATTTTAGCTCATTAATGCCTAGGATATCGATCTTTACGCATTCCATTTAGTTTTTGATGACTTCCAATTTTCCTAGATTCATATTCCATACACTCCAAATTCTGATTATTAATGGACGTTTGCAGCTGTTTCTTCTCATTTTAAGTTGTGCCACATTAGCAAATGTAGGTCCTGAAAGCTTGGCTCCATCCACGTCATAAAGGTCGACTGTACTTATAGGAGGCAGCTCTTCCTCAGTCATATTTTGAGTGCCTTCCAACCTGAGGGGCTCATCTTCCGGCACCATATCAGGCAATGTTCTGCTGCTATTCAAAGGTTTTCACTGGCCATTTTTATTTTTTTTTGAAGTAGTTTGCCAGGTCTCTCTTCCTAGTCTGTCTTAGCCTGGAAGCTCTGCTGAAACCTGTCCACCATGGGTGACCCTTTTGGTATTTGAAATACCACTGGTATAGCTTCCAGCATTCACAGCAACACGCAAACCACCACAATACGACAAACTGACAGATGAGTGGTGGATAATTAGGTTAAGTGCCTTAAAATGAGATTAGTCTAGATTATCCAGGTAGTCTCAATCTAATCACTGAGCCTTCAAATCAGAGAAAGTTCTCTGGCTGGAGTCACAGAGATGTAGTAGAGAAGGAAGTCAGAGAGATCTAGAAGAAGTCAGAGAGATCTAGAAGTCAGAGAGATTTCAAGCATGAGAATGGTTTAATGTGCCATTGCTGGCTTTGAGATGTAGGTGGTTGACCCTTGGATTCACAACATACTGGTTGGAAGACTTTGGACAAATCCAAAACACAAGAAGGATCTGATCCACCATTTCTGGTTGAGCTGTGAGGGGTCACATTCAAGAACCAGAAAGAGCCTCTAGGAGCTGAGGGCAGCCCCCAGCTGAAAGCCAGCAAGAAAACAGGGACCCCAGTCCTACAACCATAGTCATAACCTGACTGAGCCTGGAAGTGGATTCTTCCTAGAGCTTCCTGATGAGGGCCCAGACAGCCAACACCTTGATTTTGGCCTTATGAGACCCAGAGCAGAGAAACCTACTAAACTAACCTAGATTTCTGAACTACAAAACTGAGAGATAATACATTCATGTTGTTTTGAGTTGCTAACTCTATTTTTTTTTTACTAGAAAAATGTTTACCTGTGTTTTATTGACTATGCAAAGGCGTTCGACTGTGTGGATCATCACAAATTATGGATAACATTGCAAACAATGGGAATTCCAGAACACTTAATTGTGCTCATGAGGAACTTGTACATAGATCAAGAGGCCGTTGTTTGAAAAGAACAAGGGGATACTGTGTGGTTTAAAGTCAGGAGTTGAAAGTGAGTGAGGGTTGCATCCTTTCACCATACCTGCTCAATCTGTATGCTGAGCAAATAATCCGAGAAGCTGGACTCTGTGAAGAAGAACGCAGCATCAGGATTGGAGGAAGACTCATTAACAACCTGCATCATGCAGATGACACAACCTTGCTTGCTGAAACTGAAGAGGACTTGAAGCACTTACTGATGAAGATCAAAGACCGCAGCCTTCAGTATGGATTACACTTCAACATAAAGAAAACAAAAATCCTCACAACTGGACCAATAAGCAACTTCATGAAAAACAGAGAAAAGATTGAAGTTGTCAAGGATTTCATTTTACTTGGATCCACAATCAACACCCATGGAAGCGGCAGTCAAGAAATCAAAAGACGCATTACACTGGGCAAATCTGATGCAAAAGACCTCTTTAAAGTAAATAGCAAATATGTCACC
>NW_004444047.1:916054-933458 GCF_000243295.1 Trichechus manatus latirostris | reverse complement strand
CCTTTGAATTGTGGTGCTGGCGAAGAACATTGACTATACCATGGACTGCCAAAAGAACGAACAAATCTGTCTTGGAAGAAGTACAACCAGAATGCTTCTTAGAAGCAAAGATGGAGAGACTATGTCTTACATACTTTGGACATGTTATCAGGAGGGATCAGTCCGTGGAGAAGGACATCATGCTTGGTAAAGTAGAGGGTCAGTGAAAAAGAGGAAGACCCGCAATGAGATGGATTGACACAGTGGCTGCAACAATGGGGTCAAGCATAACAAGGATTGTGAGGATGGTGCAGGACCAGGCAGTGTTTCATTCTGTTGTACATAGGGTCACTATGTTGGAACTGAGTAGACGGCACCTAACAACAAAAACAAGTGCATTTTTTCAGCAGTGGTAATTTTTTCAGCAGCAGTAGAATACTAATACAAGTGGGGTCTGGTTGGGAGTGGGGGCTTGAAACTTAGTCTGCAGCAAGTTTGAATAAGGTTTGGAGAAAGTTGGTGGTGAGTTTGAGGGGAATGTGGATAGAGGCCCTCCGGGCCTTGCCAGGTCTGTGCTCCACTGGACCTCCTCTCTACCTTCTAGAGTCTTGTTTCAATTCCAAGTGTGTTGCAAGTATCTTCTCTCAATTGTTCCTTCATTGGTTTTTTTGTTTTTAATAGACTTTATTTATTTTTATTTTCAGAAAAATTGAGATGAATAGTACAGAGTTTATGGCTCAACTTTTCACTTTGGTTATGGTTCCTTTGACCAAACACAAATTTTTAATTTTAATGAGGTCAAAATATCAAGCTATTCTTTTGTGCTTTGTTCTTTTTATGTCCTAAGAAATCTTTCCCTACCCTGAAATCATTAAAAAAAAAAGTTTCTTTATATTATCTTCAAAAATATTTAGTGTTTAGTTTTTCATATTTGTGGGTTAATCCATCTGGAAGTGATATTTGTATGTATTGTGGCACGGATCTAATTTTAATTTTCCCCACTTGTATAGCAGTTATCCCAGCCCTCCTTACTGAATATTTTACCCATTATTTGTGGTCTGCGCCTAACATCTGTCATGTGTCAAGTCTCCATATTTGCTTGTGTCTGTATCTAAGCCATCTATTCCACTGGTCAATTTGTCTGTCTTTGGGCCATTACTACGTTGAATTAGTTACTAAAGTAGCTTTATAATAATAACTATTGATAATTGGTAGAGTAGGACAAGTCCCCCCCCACCCGGTTTTTCTTCTTCAGGAGTATCCTGGCTTTTTTGCTTGCCCATCTAAATTTTGAATTAGCTTTTCAAGTTTGACCAAAAAATCAAAAACACCAACCTGACGAAATTTTTATTGGAATTGCATTGACTCATTTGGCCAATTTAGAGATGAACTATAATTGTCAAAAAGAAAAATTTGATCAATAAGTCAATTAGAGTTAACAGGGTTTATTGAGGCAAGAAGCTGTTTGCGAACAGGGAGCATTCAAGAAGAATGGGGCAAGGTGCTCGAACAAGCATCTCAAATACAGACAGGGTTTTTAAAGGGAGTTAGGGGATTTCCAGTAGAGAAGTTACAATGGTTCGATCTTGGATATATTTTTAATTGAAGGAAGAGTCTCATAAATGGGGGTTCATTGGTTTTGTAAGTACCTACACTCGCCTGTTGGGAATTGGTGGAGTCTGGTACGGTGAGTCAGAATTTTTTTTTTTTTTTTTTAGTCTGAAACATTTTGTACTGTCAAGTTGTTTTTATAAAGAAGTTTTTACAGTTAGAACACTTTAAAAATTCTCTATTGTTCTGTCAAGGTTTGTACTTGGCACAAATGTCTACCTTGATTTATTTGTTCTCGGAAAGGTTTTCCACCTGGCACAAACAAGTATTAATTTTTAGTTAATATTTAACATAATACTAATTCTCTCCATCTATTTAGTTGTTCTTTACTGTATTTCAATACAATTTTATAATTTCATTCATAAAGGTTTTATACATACTTTGTTAAAATTTTCCTAGCTCCTGTTAACACTTTTTGTTGTTGTTGTTCCTGTTATAAATGGTGGTTGTTGTTAGGGGCCATAGAGTCAGCTCTGACTCCCAGCACCCCTGTGTACAACAGAATGAAACACTGCCCGGTCCTGCGCCATCCTCACAATCATTTCTATGTTTGAGCCCATTGTTGCAGCCACTGTGTCAATCCATCTCGTTGAGGGTCTACCTCTTTCTCGCTGACCCTCTAATTTACTAAGCATGATGCCCTTCTCCAGGGACTGATCCCTCCTAATAATATGTCCAAAGTAAGCGAGCCAAGTCTCGCCATCCTTACTCCTAAGGAGCACTCTGGCTGTACTTCCTCCAAGGTAGATTTGTTCATTCTTGTGGCAGTCTATGGGATATTCAGTATACTTTGCCAACACCACAATTCAAATGCGTCAATTCTTTGGTCTTCCTTTTTAATTGTCTAGCTTTTACGTGCATAGGAGATGACTGAAAATACCACAGCCCAGATCACGGTACCTTTTAGAAAAAATATCTTCTCTTTGTTGCTGGTGGTTAGAAACACCACTGCCTCTTATGTATTGATTTTGCTTCTAGAAACCTTGCTCAACTCTTTTATTAATGCTGGTTATTTATCTTTAAGGAGCCCTGGTGGTGCAAAGGTTAAGCGTTTGGCTGCTAACTAAAGGTTGGCGGTTCAAACCCACCCAGTGGCTCCACAGGAGAAAGACCTGGTGATCTGCTGCCATAAAGATTACAGCAGAGGGAACTCTATGGGGTAGTTCTATTCTGTCACATGGAGTCGCTATGAATTGAAAGCCAACTTGACGGCACCTAACAACATCTATCTTTAGATTCTTTTGGAATGTGCTATTTCAAAGACATCGTATCACTGGAATGTAATAATAATAGCTGTGATGATTTATAAATATGTCCACAAATTCTTTGCTACTCCTCTCTTCAAGAGGTACAGCTGAATTCCCCTCCCCTGGAGTGTAGGCTGGATTTGCTTCTGATTTAGAAAATAATATTCGGAGTCATTATTCCCTGTCCTTGAGCATAGACAATGTGACCCAGCTGGAGCTGGGCTCACAAGGACACATCAGCTGGGCCCTGAGGTATAAAGACAATAGCTAAGATAATCTTGGAAAATATCTTTTAGGGAAACTTTCACATAAAGCCAATCAAACAGAACACAAACGACTTTTCCACTCTTATCTTTTTCTATTAGCATTTAGTGAATAGAAATTTGTTGGACCAATGAAGACCCTCCTGACTCTTGTTACTGAAACTTGAACCAATGATTGTTAAGAAAGACAATCCAAAATGTAGGATCACAGTTTTTAGCCAACCTGTGAAAAGGTGAAGCTTTCAATGGTTTTGACCATTTGTAATGTTTATACTGATGGCTCTGTAATGGACTTGGACTCAGGCAGACATGGCTGTAGCAGCATGCTTGTCTGTCTTCCCACTTTTGTCTGTTCTGCGATATTTCCTTGGGCTCGGGCAGACATGCCTTTGGCAGCATGGTTGTCCGTTTCCCACTTTTGCCTTTTCGAATATATGCCAAATAAAACTTTCTTTTTGCTTTACTAAACTTTGTTATGTTTTTGCCCTAAAACACTTCTAACAAATAAAATACAGGAGAAGTGATGGGATATCCTTTCTGATATTAGGTTATAAAAAGACTGTGGCTGTTGTCTGGCCATTTTCTGCCTCGGATGACTTCCTCTGGGGGAAGCCAGTTCCCATGTTGTGGGCTGCCCTTGGAGAGGTCACATGGCAAGGTGCAGGTACAGGACAACTGGATAAAACTTCCATTCAGAAAAAGGAAGAGTGGTCTGTAAGTGCCATCAAAGGCCACCAGGCAGGAAGTGCAGATGCCCCCTGGTGAGCCCACTCAGCATCTCCTGGTTCTGTTCTCTGGGAGGAACTACCTTGTCTCCTTTCCTCTGGGGAAACTCTTCTTTGTCTACTATCTTCCCAGCCACAAATGAAAAATGCCTTGGGGAATGTGCCCTTCTGGAGGCTATACATCTTCTGTAGCCTGCTTCCTGCTGGTGCAGGTCCAAGGGCTTAGGAGTTCCTTCCAGGGTTGAACAAACCACAGGTTTTAGCAGACTCGGCTTGAAATTTCTTTGGCAATATAATTCCTTCAGTCAGTTCCTTGTGCAGGTAGTCCAGACAAAAATCTTGCAAAGACTCTAGAGTTTTACTTACTGGTCTCTGGGCTCTGTCCTTCCCCTATTCTCTCAACTCAGTGGTTTCCATCAGAACCATTGGCTTTGATGGGGAGGTAACAATGCTAAGCTGATGTTTGCCATGTGGTTGGTACCCACTGTCTGGGAAGAACCTTTAGTGGAGATGTTTGACAAAGGCTTGGGCCTCAGTCTCATCTCCCATGGAGAAAAGTTCTCCTGGAGCCATCTCCTATAATTTTAGTTGGGGATGCAGAGGCCTTTATTGTTTTTAACTCTGTGAGGCCCCACATTACCAATACTGGTGGCCTCTCAGATCTCCTTCAAAGAAGCCACTCCAAGAAGCATAGTGGAGTGACAACCTCTGGCCACCGCCTGTTTGCATCTACCATAGTGGCCACTCCAAGGCCCCCTCAAAGAGACTAAACTCAGGACTAACTTGGCCATGCCTATCACCGTGTTACCCACTGGGGAACCAAGGAGATGGCAGCCCAGGGAGCTGTTCTCTACATGGAATTTCCCATAATGCTCTGTTATTCTTTGGTCAGAAACAGCTCTCTGCTCCTCCCCACCCAAGCCCATTCCTAGGTCTGGAGGAAGCTGAGCATTGCCAGCATTGCCTGACCTCCACCCTCCACTCCTCCTTCCCCCTTGCTGGACTGTCCCCACAGGATAGTGCTTCAGGCTTGTGAAGGGAAAGCCAGTTATCTCCCCAAGGCCCCCTGGCCATTTCCACATACTCCCTGCCCTCCCTCTGGTCCACAGCCTCACTCCTTTGGAGCACTTGCTGGTCACTGACTGCCCTCTCCCCATCCTCATCTCTACCATCCTCTCCCACCCCACTGGATTCCCGCCATTCATTACAGACTTCGGCCCTGGCCTTCCTCTCCTCCCCAAGTCCTGCCGTCATCCTGGGTGAGTTCCATGCTCACAAGGTCACAGTCCCACGCCAGGCTTCCCAGGCCCTTGGCCTCCTCATATCCAATGAGCCCCACTCACCCCCAAGGGTGACTTGGGGCTTGTTATTGCCTGAGACCTGCTCCACCTCTAAAATCAAGAAATCAGCCCTCCTCCTTTTGACACATCCCATCCTTCCAGGTGACTCTTCCACTACAGTCACTAACACATTCTTTGTCATTTCTGACACCTCCAACCACTTTAACAGCTACTTTCTCCTGTTGATCTCCTGCTCTTCATTTCCCCACGAATCCACTTAGAGTACCTGGGCCATCGTTGCAATAATGCCCTTGTCAAAACCCTTAATCTCTTGCTCCTCTTTTGTGTCTTTGCGTTTTTTTCCTTCACTCTGCTCTGGCATAAACACAGCCCTTGACGAGCCCAGTTCCCCCACCATCTGTGCCTGCACTAGGTGGCATGGGAAACTCTAGTGGGTGCCAGAGACTATTACCAGCAAGGCTGCAGGAAAGCTGGGCTCGGGGAAGCCCAGTCTCAGCCGTCATAGGTGGTCAAGAAACATTCTTGGAAGAGGCAAAGAATGATATGGATGAGTTTGGGAACAAGTGAGTGGAGGATTTTGTGAATCATAGAATGGAGATTTGCGAAGGAAGGAGAAAGGGATGGGGACGTAGCTAGGAGATGGGAACTACAGAGCATTACAGAGATGAGAAAAGGAGAAAACATAATTGACCAGGGTTGTTGTTAGGTGCTGTCAAGTTGGCTCCGACTCATAGGAATGTTATGTATAACAGAATGAAATGTCCGGGCCTGCGCCATCCATGCAATCATCGCTACGTCTGAGCCCACTGTTGCAGCCACTGTGTCAATCCATCTCGTGGAAGGTCTAGGGTAGGCTCTTACATTATTTCTGGCAGCAACTGAAGCAAGTCCTAGATGGATTAAATCGATTTATCTAGCCACAGTGTTAGCCAGGATAACAAATCCCCAGTAATGTCTGGAAGATGGCAGAAATTTGGCTTCTCCGTGTTTATCTGCTGCCCAGAAGTGGAGGGTACGGGTGGTCCAGGGGCAAGGACTTGAATTTGGGCAGGGTTCACCCTGGAGTCGTTAGAGGGCAGAGGGAAGTGAACAGGTATGAACGAGGGGGCAATGAGATGACGTACTGGGCAGTGTCCCTGAGCAAGTGGGAGGGGTGCCGTCACAGTGAGGACAGAGGCTTCAGGTCGATGGAAGGACAACCTTTCATCAAAACAGGAGGAAAGGAAGGGATGAGAACCCGTGTCAGTTATCTTAGTCTAGCTTATGTTATAGTACAAACAGCCCCAGATCTCAGCACCTTGAAACGACTAAGGTTTTTCTTTGCTCACTGCACGCTCATCATGGTGGTGGTGGTGGGGGGGGGGTGCAGTGGGCAATGGGCTGAGGCTCATCAAAGGCCCCAGGAACACAGGCACACGGGTCAGCCACCATCTGGAACGTTGCTGGACACTGTGCCAGAGGGGAGAGAACTCAGCGGTCTCCCATTGGATGTTCTGGCTTGGTTGTGCCACGTGTTACCTTCCCTCAGCACTCACTGGCCAGGATAAGTCACCTGGCCCCACCTACCCACAAGGGCCATCCTGTGGCTGGCCATCCTGCAAGCCGGCCATGTGCCCAGAAGAGGAGAATCGGCATTTGTTTGCTGAGCAGCACTAATGGCTCTCCAGCATTTTATCCCAGAAAAGCTTTAGGTCTACAAGTGGCTGAAGATTTTTAACGGAACTTAGTATAACAGGACGCCGGGGCTGGAAAGGGCCTTGGAAACCAGTCAGTACAACTGCTTTATTTTGTGGAAATTTTAAAGCAAAGGAGGGCTGGAGAGAGGCAGTTATTTGCCCGAGACGATACAGAGAGCAAGCAGCAGGGTGACTGGACACCAGGTCTCCTGTCCCCCGTCCCCTGTGTTCCAGGGTTTATCTCCCGAGGTTTTATCTGCAGCAGGGTTAGAATGCTTCTTCTCAGGGTCCTCCCTTCACGGGGATCAAACAGCTGTTAATGCTCGTTTCCCTCAAGTGTTGATCCTGTCCTTGGCTGTTGCCAGTTCCACCGTGATGCCCACCAGAATTAAACCTGCTTTCTCCAGAGGGGTCATCTCAGCTGAGGAAACTTCCAGATGCAGAAGCCTCTGCGGTACTTTGTGGTCTCCCTGGCCTCACTCTGACCAGGTGGGACTCACAGGTTTAAACCTCTGCATACCTTGCTCCCTCTCATCAGAGCTTGTTCAACAACATCTGCCTCCTCCTGGGGCCTTTCCTGACTGCACAGTTGGGTTAGGTGACACCTCCGAGCTCCCACAGCCCCCATGTTTCGTTCTGTAACAGCACCTTGTCATAAAAGGACATTTGTCACACCCGAAACACCCTGATCCTGAGCAAAGGTTGTCCCAGCTTGCATTGGCCTCTGCAGCGTCAGGAACCCATCCCTCCACTGACCTTTCTTTAAGACAGACATGACCCAGCCTCTGGAGAGTGGCTGGGACAGGGACAGAGTGCTTGGGGGCCACGCGGACTTCCGATCCAGTCCTGGAGACCCCAGCAGGACTCACGGTGACGACTGTACAGCCCTATAAGACTGTCTCAGAATGGTCCTTACCACACATTCTTAGCTTAGAAAAGGCAAGAGCCAACTGCTCCTCCAACTGTGGGGGAATCACAGGAGCTGAGGAAACTGGGAATTGGTGGCTGCACTGCGATTGAGACTGGAATCACGAGGGAGAGGAACTAAGAATTTAGGACGATTTGTTTTCAAACTTTCCCGTGCCAGATCACTTGTGACTGTGTCAACAACTTACGCATCAATGAACACTACACAGCCATAGAGTGTAGATCTAGATGTTTTAGATAGCGGAAGATTTCTGAGCTATATTTTTAAAGGAAAAACAAAGCACGTAACATTCCACATAGTGAGCTGCTATTTATACTAAAAAAAATTCGGGGAATTTTATGTATGTACATGCTCAAACATGCATAATATTTGAATATAGAAGCAGTTGGTAAATGGTTGCCTCCTGGGAAGGGAACTGGGAAGCTGGAGAGAAAGGTGAGCTTTTATCTGTTTTACAGTTTTTAAATTCTGTGCCATTCATAAGTATTAACTATTGCAATGTGGTATCTTGGAATGGATACTGCAGCTGGAAAAAGCATTAGCAAAAATACATGAAATTGTAATAAAGTCTTTAGTGCCAGTGTTAACTTCTTAAGTTTTGACAAATGCACCAAGTACAGCATTTTATTGTTGTTTCCTGGTTCATAATTCCATGCTACCCACTTCTCCCCACCACTGAACTCACATGGAAGATTCTGAACCTCTGGCATTTTCTCATACTGTGACTGGGATGTTCCCCATCCTCCTCTTGGCCCTGCAAGCTGTACTCATCTTTCAAGGCCAAGTTCACCAGTAACGGCTCTGAAAGCTTTCCTACACTATCCCCAGTGCTCTCCTGAGACACATATCTGTATTAGAGCTTGCAGCACATGGTTTCTGGCTGTTTTACATTTCTCTACAAGCTGGGTCCTTCAGGAAGCAGACTCTGAAATGAAGATTAGAGTAAAAAAACAAAAAACAAAAAACCCCAAACCTGTTGCCGTCAACTCAGACTCATAACAACCCTACAGGACAGAGGAGAACTGCCCCAGAGTTTCCAAGGAGCACCTGATGGATTTGAACTGCCGACCTTTAGAGTGCAGGTAATTTATTAGGGATTAACGCCTGTGGAAGGAAAGCAATGCAGGACTGGGCAAAGGGAGAAGTCGGGATGCGATGCAGTCCCAAAAGTCTCAGCAGAATCCACCTGGACTCTGAAGCTGAGATGCGCTTCAAAGTTGTCCCAAGTTGCAGTGCAAGGGGTAGAGGCCATGAACTTCCATTAGTTACTGAAGTGGGCCACCCAGGGGAGGGGGCATGACCTTGGCCAAGGCACTTCTCCTCAGCAGAGGCACTTCCTGGAGAGGGCTGTCAGCAACACCTCCAGTAGCTGGGGGACTGAGTCCTTCATTCCTATGGGGGAACTAGGTGGCACATCACCACATCGACTCTAAGTCCTTCCCCACCCCACTTAGACTATGGCTTACTGCTATGTTCCTAGTGCAAGGACTAGACTATATTCTAATTGCTGAAACATGAAGGTACTTTGGCTCCTTGAAGGCAGAAGTCTGAACCACAGGATCATATGTGATTCCTTCCTACACTGAGAACCCTATGCTCAGCCCTCACTCAGTTCCCGTAGCAGCATGCTGAGATCAAATCTCCCCACAAGTAGAGGCTTACGGAGCGCCTCCTAAACCACACACAGTTCATGCCCCATTTGATAACGATGATAGTCAAGGACAAAGATTTCATTCTAAAAGAAATTAGATTTCTCAATGAATCACTTTTTGGTTCGTTTGTCTTTTCAAGCAAATGAATACTTTTATTAACATGGTAAGTATTTTTTTTTTTTTTTTAAACATGGCAGGGTTTTGACCTCAAATATTTGTCAGGTCTGCGACTCAAATGAACTTACAGCTGGACAACTTACAAACCTTGAAGATGCCTCTTCCTTGTCCAGTTTAGGGTCCAATGCAGACAATTCCATGCTTCCCTTCTCCAGCCCTCAACAGCCTTTGCAAATACTTCTTTCATTTTATGCCCAGAACCCCCCTGTACAGAATACCAAAATCTCATCTGCTATTCTAGTTTCTATGTCAAATAAAGCTGAGTTAGGCTGTTCAAATAAACTGACCAGACAGGTTACATCAGGTAATGTGCCACAGATAATATGAATTTTGAACAAAATACATCTCTCCTCCTTTGGTCTCATATAGAAATGAAGTCCCAAAATACAGACAATGCCATCCTCCAGCCCGGCTTCTGATTCATCTCAGTCCCAGCCAGATCAGCCCATTCACACCCCGAACTGAAGTCTGGTCCCTTCTTCAGCTTCTTCAGCAGTTGCTGCAGGGAGATGTCTTCCAAACGGATGCAGCTCTTCCAGCACCTCCAGAGCTGGAGAACTCCAACTCCAAGTCTCACGTGTCACAGAGACCCAAAGTTCCAGGGAGCTTACCAGGTCACACAAGAAAGAGCAAAGCACCTCAAATTTTAAAAAATAATAACCAAAGACCAGGAACAAATGTGACTGCTACAAGAGCTTACAATCTAGGCCCTAATTCCCTTGCATGAGCACATTTTCCAAATAAAAGTTATTTCCCAAAACAAAAACACTCAACAATCAAAACTCATATTGAGGTCATCAACCACAGACCATAGCAGAAACGTAGTGTAAGTGAAGACAGAACGTAGAGAAGAAAAAGAAAAAAAAAAGAAGAGAGACAGAGAAAACAACAGGCTCTCTGGTTTCCACTTCTCCAGGGTGTCAGCCAATCTCCATCAGTTGACCAGATCCACTGGCTGTAAACCTAAAGCACAATTGGGAGAAATTTTTCACCAAGAGGTTAATCCTGAGGAAAAAACAAACCAAAAATCCTCACAAATTCAATTGCGCAGGCGTCACCTCTTCTGGAATGACATTCAACTCACTCTAGCTTTTTAGCAAAATTTGGGATTGTCCAGCAACTCTATTTCTACCCTTCCTTGCACAATGGCCTATATCGTCTCTTTCTGTTCTCTTAGAAACTTTTACGACGGTCTATTATCCTATAATTACCCTGACTGTGGCCTTAGGTTTGAACCAAACACACCCACGCAAAAATAAGTAAACAAAACCCCCACAACTCATTTTTCCTAATTATCGGGGTAAAAACAAACGTTTTCAAATGGTGTCTGCTGTTGCTGGGAGCTGCCGCCCGGTCGCTCCGCTCACGACGACCGTCCCGACGCCCCGGTTAAAACCCTTCCCCGCTCCCACCCCTCGTGGATCGCCGCTAAGTAATCACCCCCCGAGACGTTCCGCAGGATTAAGACAACCCTCCACTCACCGCCGGCCCCGCTCACGACGACTCGCTCCTCTCTATCCGCCGCACCAGCTCCACCAGCATCTCTGCCATCTTGGCCATCTCCCTGGCCTTCTCCTCGGCCTTCTCGCCCCTGGCGGCCGCGCCGTCGTCGGCGTTCTGGAGGTGGTTGAGCGCGCTCTCCTCCGACGCCTCCACCTGCGTCTTGATCTGGAGGAGCATATTGTCCATCTCCCACAGCTTGCCCCGGGTCCGCAGGTAGGCCCGGCCGCGCTCGCGGGTGAGCGCCGCGATGTCCTCCCGCATCTCGTGGATGACCGGCAGCAGGAACTGCTCGAAGTCCTCCTCGGGCTCCAGCACCTCCACCTCCTCGGGCTCCGCCAGCTCCACCACGTCCAGGGGCCGCATCTTCTGCTGCTTCGGGGCCGCGGGACCGACGACTTCCGGGGAGACGCGAGTGGAGACCGCTGCGCCTATCAACGGAACTCCAGAATACTCCTTAAAACTTTCAGCCTTTTTAAACTTCTCGCCTCAGACAAGCCGCGGCCAGAAGCGACTTCCGAGCAGAGAAGCGGCGAACAAAATGGAGTCCCGGCTGTTAACCAGCGCTCTGCGTGTTGTGGCCTTTCACGACGCGGCCGTGCCTCTTTACGGTTACGCCACTGCAAGGCCCTAGGCGCGGGCGCGCGCACGTCAACACAGGGGAGGGGCCAGCTCGCCGCGGACGCGTGGACGCGCGCTCGCGCTCGCCGTCGTCCCTCCCTTCCGCACCGAGCCGTCCTTGTTCTCGGTAGGCGAGCGGGCCCTTGCGGTGGGTTTTCTCCTAGCGTTTAGGCCTTTTCAGGTCTAAACGCAACCCTCTACGTTAGAAGGGGGCATCCCACGTCATAATGTAGTCGGCGGCTGTGACGTCCCTGGGCCAACGCTAACAGCCCCCTTGTCCTCAGTACGGCCACCCGACGTCGCAACGCCGCTTTAAGTCAGATTCCAGTCAGAAGTATCTGATGCCCCCACGCCCCAGGATAAAAGCCCTGGTGAGACCCATCCGGAGGCCCTGCCCGTTGACGAACGAGCCTTCACGCCTTTTCCTGGGTTGAGGGCTCCCACTGGGGGTCTTCTCATTCACCTGTGTCCTTAACGCCCTGAGCAGGACTGGACACACATTAGCAAATTTGCTTTGACATGCACTTCAGCGCAAAATTTTAAGGAAGGATATGTTAATTTCAGAGGCCTGGACCCAGTCCCCAGACAGCAATAAAAATTTGCAATCTAGCTTGCCCAAGTGCCATAGGTTTGAAGATCGTCAAGGCAACACTGTGGTCAGAGAAGTCCGGTGTCACCCCAGAATGGATCTGTGGGAGCCGTGGCCTTGGCACACAGCTGCACTGGGTTCCAGAGAGCCGGGCCTCGGTCAGTTGTAGTTCTGTGGTTGGAGGTCTGTGAGGTGCATTCTCTCCAGACCTAGCATGGCTAGCGTCCACCATGCCAGTGGCGCCCCCACCCCGTCACGGAGACCAACTGAGGAGCTCCACTGGTGTATTTGTAGACGCGGAAAGGGAGTCATCAGAACATTTGCAGTGATGTGTCTGGGGACGGGGGGGTGGGATTTGGGGTGAATTCTACTTTCTCAGTGTTTTCCTCCACTGTTTGAAGCTTTGTTCCCTGCAAGCTTGGTGGTTAAAAAAGTCTCCCTGCTACAGCTGCTCTGTAAAACACTTTGGTGTTCTTCAAAAAGTTGAACATTGACTTAGCAATTGCAATCCTAGATATATATCAGAAGAAGTGAAGGCAGAAACCTGTACACCAGTGTTCACTGCATTATTCGTAATAGCCAAAAGGTGAGAACAACCCAAGTATCCGTCAATAGATGACAGATAAACAAAATGTGGTATGTTCATACAATGGAATATTACTCCACCATAAAGAGAAAATCCTGATACATGCCACAGCATGGATGAACCTTGAAAAGATCATGCTGAGTAAAATAAGTCAGTTGCAAAATGATGAATACTGTATCGTCTCACTTATAAGAAATAAGCAAATATATAGAAACTAAAGATTATAAGTGGTTATCAGGAGTGAGATGAGGGGGAAAGGGGAAATTTTGCTTAGGGGGAAGTGAGTTTATGTTAATGGTGGTAGAATAATTTGGAAAAGGAGAGAGAATGGTTGTATAATATGAAGAATGTAATCAATGTCACTGAATGATACATGTAGAAATTACTGAATTATTGAATGTTTTGTTTTATATATTTTCACGACAATAGAAAAAATGTCTCCTGTGGTGCCCATGAGCCCCAAGTGGGCCACTGCTTCCTGGGTTCCCGAACTCTTCCCCATACACCTTCTGCTCTTGCTGCCCAGAACTCCTCGTCAGTCTCCCGATGGTCCCTTCATGGCGCTGAGCCTTTGCTGGTTCTATTTCCTGGGTGCCATTCTCCTCACTTCGCACGTTCCCTGTCATTGTCATCCTTTCTCCCCGGGGCCCCCACCGGTCTCCCTCAGAAAAGGCATTCATTCTCTCTAGGGCCCCAACCATGCCCTGTGCACCCTTCAACCCGTCTGGCAGCATCTGGTTGCTATCTGCGAGGTGCAGGTAACTGGCAGACTGCACCTCTGGGGACCCATAATGCACACCCATCAGAGCTCACGGTTGGAAGTAGCTTTGTTGTTGTAAAATCACTTGCGATGATGGCAAAAAATTCAAGCTAAAATAAGACTGGAAAGAAGAAAGTAAAAATCGTCCCCAATCTCACTCCTAGGAATAACTCCTGTGTCACAAAACCCAAAATTTGGGATGCTTCCCCAAACTCTACTTCTTCGGACTATAATGACTTAGGAACTTCAGGACACCATGCGTTCTTGTCAAATGTGATACCTACAACAGGCAGACATCACTTGTCCACGCCCTGCCTACTGCCTGGGCATCCATTGGCTGCAGGGTCCAGGGGCCAAGAGAGTTTGCTTCCTTGCTCATGGGATCAGGGTTTCAATGGCAGCACGCAGCCCCTGAGCCCCTTGGAGGGACCACCAGAGGCCTGCCCCCTCAGGTGGAGGGGACGTTTGAACCATGCGAAACCTGGGGACAAAGAAAAAGGAAGACTGAAGAAGAAGTGACATTCAAATTGTGATGATGGCAAAGAATATTGAAGACACCATGGACTGCTAGTTGTTGTTGTTAGGTGCCATTGAGTTGGTTCCACCTTAGAGCAACCCTTTGTACAACAGAATGAAACTCTGCCCGGTCCTGGGCCATCCTCGCAATCGTTAGGCTTGAGCTCATTGTTGCACCCGCTATGTCAGTCTATCTCCTTGAGAGTCTTCCTCTTTTTTGCCAACCCTTTACCCAGCATGACGTTCTACTCCAGGGACTGGTCCCTCCTGATACCATGTCCAAAACATGTAAGACGAAGTCTCACCATCCTTGCTTCTAATGAGCATTTTGGCTGTATTTCTTCCAAGACAGATTTGTTTGTTCTTCTGACAGTCCATGGTATAGTCAATATTCTTCGCCAACATCATAATTCAAAGGCATCAATTCATCTTCAGTCTTCCTTATTCACTGTCCAGCTTTCATGTGCATATCAAGTGATTGAAAACACCATGGCTTGGGTCAGGCACACTTTCATCCTTAGAGTGACATCTTTGCTTTTTAACACTAAAGAGATCTTTTGCAGCAGATTTGCCCAATGCAATGCATTGTTTGATTTCTTGACTTCTGTGGGCATTGATTGTGGACCCAAGTAAAATGAAATCCTTGACAACTTCAATATTTGCTCCGTTTATCATGATGTTGCTTACTGGTCCAGTTGTGAGGATTTTTGTTTTCTTTATGTTGAGCTGTAATCCATACTGAAGGCTGTAGTCTTCATCTTCATCAGTAAGTACTTCAAGTCCTCTTCACTTTCAGCAAGCAAGGTTGTGTCATCTGCATAACGCAGGTTGTTAATGAGTCTTCCTCCAATCCGGATGCTCCGTTCTTCTTCATAGAGTCCACCTTCTCAGATTATTTGCTCAGCATACAGATTGAATAAGTATGCTGAAAGGATACAACCCTAATGCACACATTTCCTGACTTTAAACCACACAGAGTCCCCTTATTCTGTTGGAACGACTGCCTCTTGGTCTAAGTACAGGTTCCTCATGAGCACAATTAAGTGTTCTGGAATTCTCATTCTTTGTAATGTTATCTATAATTTGTTATGATCCACACAGTTGAAAGCCTTTGAATAGTCAATAAAACACAGGTAAACATCTTTCTGGTATTCTCTGCTTTCAGCCAGGATCCATCTGACATCAGCAACGATATCCCTTGTTCCACGTCCTCTTCTGAATCCAGCTTGAATTTCTGGCAGTTCCCTGTCGATGTACTTCTGCAGCTGCTTTTGAATGATCTTCGGCAAAATTTTACTTGTGTGTTATATTAATGATATTGTACAATAATTTCCGCATTCTGTTAGATCACCTTTTTGGAATGAGTACAAATACTGATCTCTTCCAGGTGGTTGGCTATGAATCTAGGAAAATTGGAAATCTTCAAAAATGAAATGGAATGCATAAGCATCGATACCCTAGGCATTACTGAGCTGAAATGGACTGGTATTTGCCATTTTGAATCAGACAATCATATGGTCTACTATGCGAGGAATGACGTATTGCAGAGGAATGGCATCACGTTCACCGTCAAAAAGAACATTTCAAGATCTACCCTGAAGTACAACGCTGTCAGTGATAGCATAATATTCATATGCTTACAAGGAAGACCACTTAAGACGACTGTTACTCAAATTTACGCTCCCACTGCTAAGGCCAAAGATGAAGATATTGAAGATTTTTACCAACTTTTGCAGTCTGAAATTGATCAAACATGCAATCAAGACACATTGATAATTACTGGCGATTGTAATGTGTCTTAGTCATCTAGTGTGGCTGTAACAGAAATACCACAAGTGGATGGCTTTAACGAAGAGAAATTTATTTCCTCACAGTAAAGTACGCTAAAAGTCCAAATTCAGGGTATCAGCTCCAGGGAAAGGCTTTCTCTCTCTGTGGGCTCTGGAGGAAGGTCCTTCTCATCAATCTTCCCTTTGTCTGGGAGCATCTCAGCCCAGGAACCTCAGGTCTAAAGGACAGGCTCTGCTCCCGGCACTGCTTTCTTGGTGGTATGAGGTCCCCAATTCTCTGCTTGCTTCTCTTCTCTTTTTATCTCTTGAGAGATAAAAGGTGGTGCAACCTACACACCAGGGAAACTCCCTTTACATTGGATCAGGGATGTGACCTGGGTAAGGGTGGTGTTACAATCCCACCCTAATTCTCTTTAACATAAAATTACAATCACAAAATGGAGGACAACCACACAATACTGGGAATCATGGCCCAGCCAGATTGATGCACACATTTTTTGGTGGAAATAATTCAATCCATGACAGAATGTGAAAGTTGGAAACAAGAAGGACTGATAGTTGGAAAATATGGCCTTGGTGATAGAAATGACACTGGAGATTACATGATAGAATTTTGCGAGACCAACGACTTCTTCATTGCAAATACCTTTTTTCACCAACATAAACGGTGGCTATACACATGGACCTTGCCAGATGGAATACACAGGAATCGAACCGACTACATTTGTGGAAAGAGATCATGGAAAAGCTCAATATCATCAGGCACAACAAGGCCAGGGCCGACTGTGCAACATACCATCAGCTGCTCATATGCAAGTTCAAGTTGAAGTTGAAGAAAATTAGAACAAGTCCACGAGAGCCAAAGTATGACCTTGAGTATATCCCACCTGAATTTAGAGACCATCTCAAGAATAGATTTGACGCATTGAACGCTCATAACGAAAGACCAGACGTGTTGTGGAATGACATCAAGGAAAACATACATGAAGAAAGCAAGAGGTAATTAAAAAGACAAGAAAGAAAGAAAAGACCAAAATGGATGTCAGAAGAGACTCTGAAAGTTGCTCTTGAATGTGGAGTAGCTGAAGCAAAAGGAAAAATGATGCCGAACAGAAGATTTCAAAAGGCGGCTCAAGAAGACTAAAAAGTAAAGTATTACGAAATGTGCAAAAGACGTGGAGATAGAAAACCAAAAGGGAAGAAAATCCTCAGTATTTCTCAAGCTGAAAAACTGAAGAAAAAAATTCAAGCCTCGAGTTGCAATATTGAAGTATTTTACTGAGAAAATACTAAATGATGCACAGAGTCACTGTACCAAAAAGAATTGGTCGACATTCAACCATTTCAGGAGGTAGCATATGATCAAGAACCGATGGTACTGAAGGAAGAGGTCCAAGCTGCACCGAAAGCACTGGCGAAAAACAAGTCTTCAGGAACTGACATAATACCAATTGAGATGTTTCAACAAATGGATGCAGTGCTA
>NW_004444047.1:907161-915954 GCF_000243295.1 Trichechus manatus latirostris | reverse complement strand
AAAAGACCATGGCTTGGGTCAGGCTCACCTTAGTCCTCAAGGTGACATTTTTGCTTTTTAACACTTTAAAGAGGTCTTTTGTAGCAGATTTGCCTAATGCAATATGTCCTTTAATTTCTTGACTGCTGCTTCCATGGGCGTTGATTGTGGATCCAAATAAAATGAAATCCTTGAAAACTTAAATATTTTCTCTGTTAATCATGATGTTGCTTATTGGTCCAGTTGTGAGGATTTCTGTTCTCTGTTAAGGTGTAATCCGTACTGAAAAGTACTTGAAGAAATATGTTAACTATAGATTTTATAAAAACATTACAGTAGAAGGTAAGAGGGGACTTTGGGTACTGTTATGGATTGAATTGTGTCCCCCCAGAAAGATATGTTGAAGTCCTAACCCCTGTACCTGTGAATGTGATCTTGTTTGGAAATAGGGTCTTTGAAGACATTATCAGTTAGGTTAACACAAGGTTATAATGAAGTAGGGTAAGTCCTAATCCAATATGACTGGTGTCCTTATAGGACGAGAAGAGACAGAGACGGAGACAGAGGAAAGATGCCATGAAACACTGCAGATGCAAGCCAAGGAACGCCTGGAGCCACCAGAAGCTGGGAGAGTGGCAGGAACAGATTTTCCCTCAGAGCCTCAGAAGGAATCAACAAGCCTGTTACCCTGGTTTTGGACTCCCAGCCTCTAGAACTGTGAGAGAATAAATTTCGGTTCTTATAAGCCACCAGGTGTGTGGAATTTTGTTATAGTCACCCTAGGAAACCAATACAGGTACTAAATAAATTTTATGATTTAACGGTTAATATAAGTCGATTATGCATCTAATGACGTAGGTCCACACCTACTCAGCCACAATTCTGAAACCTAAACAGCTCTGAATGTGGAACACTTCTTCGCAACTCCTTTGGTGGTGAAACCCGGCCTGTGGCTGTGAAGTTGTTTGTGGTGGTGGTTCAGCCCGTGTTGTGTGAATACCCGGGTGCTCACTGCAGGGACATCAGGGTTTAGTCCCTGTGCTGCCCCAGAGCTGGGGGACGGGCAGGGGTGTTGCTTTTTCAATACAGGACAGTGCCCCTTCTAGAATTCTCAGCCTGACACCCGGCAGGTGTCGCCGTGGCATTCTGTGCTGCCCTTCCTAGAACTTCCTGAGCTTGGCTTTGGGAAGTCAGTGAAGACGTGTGTGTGTGCGCGCGCGTGCGTGCGTGTGTGCGTGTGTGCGTGTGCGAAAATACTGCGCCTGTGAGACAGGGAGGCTGCTTGAATGGGGGAGGGACAGAAACAGGACCTTGTAATTTAAATTTTATTTAAAAAATTAAGAAAGAAAACTCCAAATCTGACCAAAAAAAAACCAAACAACCCCATTGCCGTCGAGTCGATTCTGACTCATAGGGACCCTATAGGACAGAGTAGAACTGCCCCATCATAGGGTTTCCAATGAGTAGCTGGTGGATTTGAACTGCCAACCTTTTGGTTAGCAGCCAAACACTTAACCACTGCGTCACCAGGGCCCCAACTGACCAACTCCTGAAATTAGCCAACTGGATTGGTAGTGCCCCCGGGGACAGATGCTCGGCCTCCCGGCACCCTCCCGGGTTCTGTTCTGTTCTGTGGAGTCACGCAGCCCACGGCATCTGCGACGGCTCACTTCTCTCGGAAGTGAATGAAGAATGTGCGGATTTCCTTCGGGTGGACTGTGACAGTGTGACCTCCTGGCGTCCTTGGAGGGGAGCTGGAGCCACCTAGGGGACAGAGGTGGTCTGTCCAGCACTGCTCTGGAGCCACCTGCTTCCTCCCAGCCTCCCTCACAACTCTGCACCTGTCTATAGTCTGCTGTGGCTCCCACCGTGATGATGGCTGCCGCACCCCCACCCCAGCCCTCCAGGTCAGTGTGGGTCTCTCACGTTTCTGCTCTCCCCTAAGGGCCCAGCCCAAGGTGGAAGCTATTATATAGGCTAGCTCTGGCCTTAATCAGCCTCATTTCCCCAAGGGGTGTTGCATCAAACATCTAAGGGTATTCTGATGAGCCCTGCCTTTTACCTCAGTAGGCGCCACTAAAGCCACACCCTGATGTTTGGGCTTCACCCTTGGGAAAGAAGTCTGTTCATCCATCCATCCACAAATCTATCCGTTTGTCCATCCATCCATCCATCCACACATCTATCTATCCGTCCGTCCGTCCGTCTAACCATCTTCCCACCATTGACTGTCTACTCTGTACCTGGAACTCCACGTACAGTGAATAAAGGAGATGTAGGAGACAGGAAACATGGGGGAGGGCTGGGAGAGCAGAGGAGATTCATGACCCAGCCCGGGACTTGGGGACGGCTTCAGGGGAAGCCTGAGTGGGAGCTGGCCAGAATGGATGAGGGTGTTCCAGGCAGAGGGAGGGGCATGAAGCTGCCTGTGTACGCAGGAGCTGACCACGTGGTGCAGGGTGGGCACAGGACGGCAGAGGCCAGTGGGGCCAGGCTGGGCACCACCCTGTGAGCTGGAGAGCTTGGGGCTCTCACCTGGAGCATGGGCAGGGCGTGTGGTGGGGCAACTCCAGAAGCAGAACTGATGGACAGGCCGAGAGACACACACGGACACACGTGTGATCACACAGTACTCATGCACACACGCACATACCCAAACATGCACACACCACGCAACGCACACATGTGCTCACGTGTATGCAGTGCACACGTGCACACACATGTACACACAGGCACCAATGGGGGCCCTGGCAGGTTGTGGTAGTTTCAGGAGGGCTGCGGATTCTTTGAGACTCATCATGTGGCTCTGAGGGGCAGGCTGAGGCGCAGAGCGGGACAGCAGCTGCTCCAGGTCATGCAGCTCAGAAAGGGCAGGGCTGGGATCTGACCCCGGTCTGCCTAGCTCCCTGGCTGTGCTGAAGGCCATGTCGGCAATCTGGGTGGGGACCGAGGGGGGGTGGGGAGGCGCCACCTCCGCAGAGCCGAGCAGGGCTCCCCGACCTCCGCGGGGGCCCCCCACCTCCGCAGGAGCCCCCCACCTCTGCGGGGCTGAGCAGGGCTCTCACCTCCGTGATGGCGGCGGGTCCGTGTCCTCCAGCTCCAGCGGCGCAGAGTGCGCACGTCCGAGGTCCCTGTGAGCGAGCGCTCCTCCACGGCCACCACGGTCCCCAGGCCCCGCAGCACGGCCTGCGGGGACAGAGTGGGGACGGGGAGCCACACAGAGACCCCAGATCTGAGCATGAGAACAGCAGCGGGTGCCAACGCCGTGGACTGAGTGTTGGGGTGCGGCCCTGCCCCAGAGCGTCACAGGCCCCTCACTTCACCCTCACAGCAAATCCGCAAGGGCAGGCTTGGCGATGGGGAAACTGAGGCTGGGGCGGGCTGGATGCGCAAACGCAGGAGGCAACAGCACATCAGCTGCCTCCCAGCACGGAGCCCCCTCCCTGCCCAGGGCGCATGCGCAGCCCAGGGACCCAGAGGCACAGCTATTCCCCCCTTCAACAAATAGCCGCATCCCAGCCCCCCTCACAGCTGAGGGGACAGCGGCCCCATCTGCCACCGGGAGGAAGGACCAGCCGGCTGGGGGCAGGGGTGATTCCCCAGGTGACAGCAGGAGAGAGCCCCAGGGCGGCTGTACCCCACCCCCTCTGCCTTTCCCTAAGCTCTTGACACTGACAGCTTGTGACGCTGGGTCAACAATTAGGAAGACAATGGCCACGTGCTGAGGGCGGCCGGTGGGGACGTGGAGGTGACGGCCCACAAGGACAGCGTCCCACCCTGCTCCAGGCACTGCGGGGGCTGTTCCTAACTGGGGGAGGCTCCCTCCATACCAGGAAGAAAGGGTGCAGCCAGCAGATCCTGCTCCCCGGGTGCCCTCGGCATGTGTGGGCCGTACCTGCAGATCCACGGTCATGGGCTGAGACAGCAGTGGGTCCTCCCCTGCCTCATACAGGTGGTGGAGACGGAGCAGCACGCGGCGCAGGTTGGCCTCAACCTCCCCTCGGCGGCCTTTGGGGACAGAGCAGGCAGTGAGGGGCCCATCTAGCCTTGCACCCTGAGTCTGTGCCTGGCACGTACACACAACCCCATTGTGCATCCTTGGCCCCAGTGAGGCCGGCCACAGCCCCCACTGGACCGGCACCACATCAGGGCTCCACGAGGTGCAGGAGGGAGAGCCCAGCCTAGGCCTGGAGACCTCTGCTCTCGTCCAGGGGAGTCCAGCGGTGGGAGGGGTGTGGAAATCAGGGGCGGCTGCGGCCCCGTCAGCACCAGCCTCAGAGCTGCTCAGTGTAGACAGGCAGATGGGGTGCGGCTGCAGCAAATGTTTTGAGACAGATCACATCCGCTTCCACAGGCATTGCCTTCTCCAGGAAGCCCTCCCTGATGCTCCTGGGGGGGGGGCGTCCCTGTGATCGCGGCCATCCTGTCTGGTGACTGTGCCAACCCCCCTAGACTGAGGGGGGGTGAGCCCAGGGCTTTGCCCCCTCATCCCTGCTCCGTCCTCGGCTCCCGGCACAGGACCTGCTTGTCTAACAGTCAGGCTGCTCCAGCTCAAACGAGCAGTGGGCTCAGCGTTCTGGGCTCCAGGAGGATGCCTGGGGCAGGCAGGGCAGAGGGGGCCCCCCGAGGGTGGGGCAGGATGTGGACAGTGGTCAGGCTGGGGGTGGGGGCTGGGAAGGACCCCCTCAGACAATGGGGTGGGGTTGGAGACCCGGGCTGTGGTTAGAGACCTGGAGCGCAGGCCGGCTTTTGCCCCTGCTGTGATTAAATTGTGTCCTCCAAAAACCACGGTCAAGTCCTCATCCCTGGACCTGCGACCCTGGCCTGTTTGGAGGTAGGGTCTTTGCTGATGTTATCAGTTAGATTAACATGAGATCGTACTGGAGCACGGTAGGCCCTGATCCTACATAGGAGCGATGTCTTCATAGAAGAGGAGAGACGCAGATAGACAGGAAGACAGAGGAAGGGCGCCGTGGGAAGATGGAGGCAGAGATTAAAGTGATGTAACCACAAGCCTAGGATGGTGAGAAACCCCCAGAAGCCAGGCAGACCAGGAAGGATCCCCCACTAGAGCCTATGAAGGGAGCACGGCCCTGCCCACACCTCGATTGTGGACTTCCGCCTCCAGACTGTGAGCCAGTACATTCCTGCTGTTTTAAGCGCCCTGGTTTGTGGGAACTTGTTACGGTGGCCTGAGGACACTGACGTGCTCATGGCCCTGTGGGCCTCGGTCTTCCCGTTTGTCAGGTAAGGGCCCAGGTGACCTCCGAGAGCCACGACAAGCTGTCGGGGCAGCCCCTTCGTCTAGGGATGGGGCTTGCATCCCCGCCTCACCTTCCTGGAGACTCTGCATGTGCTCCGTGTGGTTCGAGCTGTACTTCCAGCCGGGGATGCTCAGGGTCTGCAGGTGAAGGCTCGGGGGCAGCGTCACGGCTGCCTGCTGCCGTGGTCCTGGGGTTGACAACAGGAGAGAGCCCCCGGGGCAGACGGATGGAGTGAGAGGGTCGTTGGGCCAGACTCCTCATCTGGGGCTCCCCCAACTACACCCCCACCCTGCTCCAGCTGATCCCTCCCCCCACACGCCCACCTATGGGATCACAGATGCTGAGTGTGGGAAGACCACACCTCTCCTAGTCCAGCCGTTTCAAATGACAGTGGAGGAGACTAAGGCCCAGAGAGGGTGCAGGGTCTGCTCAGAATCACACAGCAATTCAGGCCAAGCCCACTCTTCCCTGTCTTGTGGTCTGTCTCTCTTTCTGCTCAGAGGCACCATGGCCCTCTTCTCCCTCCAACTCTAGGCTCTTGGCTGGAGTTACCCTCCTCTCGCAACACCCAGGCCTCGGTGATTGGTCCAGGACCAGGCCACATGACCTAAGGGGACCAATCAGAACCTTTCCCTGGACATTTACACTGGGGACCAGGAAGTCTGCAGCTCGGCTCCTCATGGGTTCGGGGGACCTGTGGCTGCAGGGCCATCCACAGGGGAGGGATGGACAGAGGGACAGCCTTGGACCCAGTTCTGCCCCTGCCCTTCCCTCGGTCACGGGCCTTGGAATAACTGCCTTTGGCCGAGATGGTTCAAGGGGGTTTCTCTCGCTTGCAGCTGCAGAGACCAGCATGGGGCCAGGTGGGATGGGGCAGGCAGGAGCGGTGGACTTTCCCAGACTTGGCAGCTTCTCGTGTGTGGGAAAGGGCTGGCCCCTGACAGATCCAGGAGTGGACCCCGCCCCTGACCTCTCCTGCCCCCAACCTCTCCTGCCCCTGCCCCTGACATGGTCATATTGTCATAACTAGAAAGAACCCAACACAGGACAGACGGTGGAGAAGACGCAGGGGCAAGGTGCAGTGGGTGAGTCCCAGCCCTGCCGCTGACTAGCTGTTTGACCTCCAGCGAGTCCCTGAGCCTCTCTGCACCTCGGTTTGCCCATCTATGAAATGAGGGCTGGACAGGTGGTCCCTGAGGTCCCCGAGGTCCCTTCCTCCTCAAAAGTTGCCTGGATCCCTGGGGACACAAGCCCTCTGGGATGATTATGCGTCCACCGGGCTAGGTTCCATCTGCCAGTGGTGGGGCCAAACACTAGTCTAGTTTCTGTTCCACAACG
Source organism: Trichechus manatus latirostris (assembly GCF_000243295.1). Lineage (NCBI taxonomy): Eukaryota > Metazoa > Chordata > Mammalia > Sirenia > Trichechidae > Trichechus > Trichechus manatus. The sequence continues at coordinate 909,373 of NW_004444047.1, read as the reverse complement.
TAATACAATGCGAGCTACGCGGCGTAAGCAGCCTTACTGCAGCAATGGTTAAGCACTTGGCTGCTAACCAAAAGGTCGGCAGTTTGAACCCACCGGCAGCTCTGCAGGAGAAAGACCTGGCAATCTGCTCCTGTAACGATTAGCTGTGGGGCAGTTCTACTCTGAAATACAGGGTCACTATGAGTCGGAATCAGCTACATGGTACCCAACAAGGACAACAGTGTAATGTGATGTAATGTAATGACCTTCCATAATGTAATCAATCAGTCGGTTGAAACGGGAGTTTCCCTAGGATGTGCTCTGCCTCCACAATATAAACAGACATTCTGGCAGAACTGGACTCTACGCTCTTTCTGTCACCTGACTTGCCAGCCCCCCAGAGTCAAGTGAGCCAACTCCCTGAAGTAAATCTCTCTCTCTCTGTATATATGTATCACCGGTTCTGTTCTTCTAGAGAACCCTAACATCCTGTCCTGTGGCCCGCCCTGCCAGGCCATCGCGTTCTGGGGTGGCACCAGCGCAGCTCGGAGGGGTCTGCTCACCAGCCAGCTCCCCGTACAGGACCACGGGCCTGTGCTGCAGCGCCAGCCCGCCCCTCGGGCGCAGGGCAGCCGTGACCGCCTGGGGCCCCAGGAGCAGCCAGAGCACGGGCCGGACGGCCGAGGTGTCGTTCAGCGTGAGGTTGTAGCCCAGGTCCCACTGGAGGTTGTTCCACAGCCGTCGGTGCAGCATGACCTGCGGGACAGGTTCCCGGCTGGTCTCGCACCCGGCGCGCCCGGGGTGACCGCCACAGGGCCGACCGCGCCCACTCCTACCTCCACCTGCCCGCTGCCCTGGCTGGAGACGCCGTGTGCCCGCTCCGACAGCAGCACCAGCCTGCTCCGGTGGTCCTCGATGAAGGCCGCCTGGACCATGGGGTAGTAACTCTGCAGACACAACACGGCAGGCTGAGCGCCGGGGGCGGGCGAGGAGGCCAAGGGTCAGGGCTCGCCCCCGCCCCCGGTCACGGTCCGCACGGCAGGCTGCAGCGTGGGCAGGGGCCTGACAGGGCGCTCTGCTGCTTCCTGGCCACAGGACCCTGGCGGATCAGCTTCGCCGACCCAAGCCTCAGTTTCCCCATCTGTAACACGGGGTCACACAATGGCTGGAAAGAATGTGTGAAGGCGCGTGGGCCAGTGCAGCTTGAGGCTGGCCCTCGACCGATGGTCACCTTGCAGAAACAGGTGGGATGGCTGGGGGAACAGCACAAAGCCCCTGCGCCTGCCCCCTCGGAGGGGATGGCCTCGGCTCACGGGCCTCCTAGTCGCGGTGGTGAGAACCCGCAAGTCGGAATGGAAGGAGAGAAGCAGGAAGAAGGCAGAGTGGCATGGGGACACACCTGCGTGGGGGCCGGCCCCAGGGGGTCACGGGGGGAACAGAGCTGACCTGGTGGAGGCCATGTGTACCTAGTGCCACGATGTGCCTGGACCGGCCCGGCATCACAGCTCGGGGTATCACTCCTCTCCCAAGAGCACAGGAGGAGTGGGGACATGCGCGCTCCCCCCAAGGCCAGAGGCTCGGCATGAGCTTCCGGGAGCAGAGCCGGCCTGACCCCCAAGCTGCACTGAGGGCCGGGCAGCATTCCCGGTAAGACCCGCTAAGGTGGGTCCAGGCCCTGTAAGCACTCGATGTTGCCCTTCATTTCAGAACAACCCTTGGTGAGGTGCCCATTTTACAGAGGAGGAAACTGAGGCACAGGCTGCTTCAGTAACCTGGCCGAACTCACTCAGTACCTGGTGTCCCCGTCTGACCCCAAGCCCGCCCCTCAGCCCCTAAGGCCCAGTAGGGTGCACGGCGGGATACCCGAGCAATGCTGTTGTCGGTGTGCACCAGGGGGGGCCTGAGCTGCATCTGGTACCCGTTGTCATCCGTGTGGATGACCTGCTGGCTGTCTAGGTCGGTGCTGGTCCTGAGCACGGCCTCACGGTTCAGCTCCAGCGGGCCCACCCGGTACTCCTGCTCGATCCGCCCGCAGAGCAGCTCCCCTTCAGAGCCTCTCGGTGGCACGTGGGCCAGCCGGGAGTGGATGGCATACATGTGCTCTTTGTCTGCTGGGTCCCTGCAGGAAGACAGGGAGTCAGGAGACACAGCCAGGAGTCTTCTGGCTGCTCCTTCCCTCTTGCCTTTCTGCAGGGGTCAGCTGGGAGGGAGGGGGAGGGAGGGAGAGGTGGGA
>NW_004444047.1:890085-905513 GCF_000243295.1 Trichechus manatus latirostris | reverse complement strand
TGGATGGTTGGGTGGGTGGGTGGATAAGTGGGTGGATGGATGGGTGGGTGGGTGGTTGGATGGGTGGGTGGGTTGAACTAGATGATTCCCAAGGTCCCTTCACACTCTAAAGCCAATATGATTATTTATTGAGTGTAGATTTTATGATTCTCTAAATTAAAAAAAGTAAGTAACATGAATATTACATTTTTTTCTCCAGAGTTCCTCAACACCTGTCTATGGATCAACAGCCGTGGAATGAAAAAGTGCAAGAAAGGCTTTCCTAAATCACATTCCTAGAAATAAAGATCGTAACAGTGGGAAGGGCCTGCAGCACCATCTGGTCCTTCTCTGAGCAGGTGAGCAAACAGAGACTCCGGGTGGGGGCGTGACGTGCTGAGGCCCAAGGGCACCCCTCCGCCTCAGAGCCAGCCATGGCTGCACCTCACCTCTCCCGGATGCTATGCATCAGGTTGGTGTCCCGGTCCAGGAGCACAGTGTAGCAGTCGTTTACCACAGGCACCAGGCGCCTGCCCCTATGGCTGGAGCGTCTCCTCGGCCTGCGGCCAAACTGGACGGTGCTGGCCAGGGCAGCAGCTGGCTCCTGGATGCCCTCCTGGGCCCCCACAGTGGGTGTAATGCTATAGTGCCGGTAACTGAGGCCCGGGATTGTGGTCAAGATATGCAGGTCGTATGTGGATGGGGTGGACGTTGAGTTCTGGATCTGTAAGGCCAGCAGGATGGAAGGAAATGACTGATGTCACAGCTGGAAGACACCTGAGTCTCCTCAGTACCCCCAGCTCACACACTTATGAGGGGGTGTGCTCACTGTCCGTGGAGGCAGCAGTGTCTCTGTCTCTTGGGCTGTGCTGTGTTCTCCTCCCTGCATTCTTCCCCTGGGCCTGGCTTCCCCCTCTGGGACTCCCAGACACATTGGCCCCAGGTAGCCCTTCAGTGACCTGGAGATGGTCATTGGTCCCCTGCAAGCCTTCTACTCGGGGTGAACACCCCCAGCTCCTTCCATCTTCCCTCTTCAGCCAAAGGTGGGTGTTGTGGATTGAATGTGTCACCCAAAAAACAGTGTTGGAAACCTAACCCCTATACCTGCGGATATAAGCCCAGTTGGCAATAAAGTTTTCTTCATTATGTTAACGAGGCCATATCAGTGAAGCATGTGTCATAAACCTATTTGCTTCTGAGATGAAAAGAGCCTATTAGGTGCAGGGAAGCAAGCATAAATAGAGGGGACGATACATGCCACGTGGGGATTACCAAGGAACGCCAAGAAGAACACTAGAGAAGCTGAGACAAGGATTTTTTCCCCAGAGCAGACAGAGACATTTCCCCTAGAGCTGGCGCACTGAATTCAGACTTCTAGCCTCCTAACTGTGAGAATACACGGGACCATAAAGAGAACGAAAATCCTTACAACTGGACCAATAAACAACATTATGATAAATGGTGAAAAATTGAGGTTGTCGGGGACTTCATTCTGCTTGGATCAACAATCAACGCCCATGAAAGCAGCAGTCGAGAAATTGAACAACTGGCCAAATCTGCTGCAAAAGGCCTTTTAAAGTGCTAAAAGGCAAAGATGTCACTCTGATGACTAAGGTGCGCCTGACCCAAGCCACGGTGTTTTCAATTGCCTTATACGCATGTGAAAGCTAGACAATGAATAAGGAAGACTGAAGAAGAATTGATGCCTCTGAATTGTGGTGTTGGCAAAGAATATTGTGTATACCATGGACTGCCAAAAAAACGAACAAATCTGTCTTGAAAGAAGTACAGCCAGAATGCTGCTTAGAAGTGAGGACGGCGAGACTTCATCTCACGTACTTTGGACATGTTATCAGGAGGAATCGGTCCCTGGAGAAGGACATCATGCTTGGTAAAGTAGAGGGTCAGTGAAAAAGAGGAAAACTTTCAATGAGACAGATTGACACAGTAGTTGCAACAATGGGCTCAAACATAACAACGATTGTGAGGATGGTGCAGGACGGGGCAGTGTTTCGTTCTGTTGTACGAGTGCTCACGGTGAGTCGGCACTGACTTGATGGCACCTAACAACAACAAACTGTGAGAAAATAAATTTCTGTTTGTTAAAACCACCCACTTGTGATATTTCTGTTATAGCAGCACTGGGAGACTGAGGCAGGGGGTGACTCCCCAATCCAGGTCTTGACCCCAGACCTCTCTGAGAACCACCAACACCCATGTGGGAGGCAGCCACCAGGGTGTCCAGAGTAGACTCGCCCCCACCCACAGTTGCTCACCTCCCACAGTCCACCTCCAACATGGCCTTTCCAGCACCCACCCCACAGCCACCCCACCGTCGCCCCCCACTGCCATTCCCACCCCTGAAGGCCACCTCCACAAAGGCCCAGCCAGGCCCCTCCTTAGGACTCCCAGAGCCCCCTCCCCTGTGGCCTCTGCTTGGTCAAAGCTGTCATGTCCCCCACCTTAATGGCGCTCAGCATCTTCGCTGTCCACCCCTGTCCCCACCAGTCTGCAGGCCCAGCAGGCCCAGCCTCATCATCCCCTCACCTGCCCATGACCACCTGCCCCTACTCCTGCCCCCCCCATCCCCCACTGCAGTGTCTTCGTCCTCCTGACTTTGTCCAGGCTGACCTCCTGGCCTCTCCTGTCTCCCGTCACCGGATTGGGGGGTGCTGAGGAGGGCACACCTGCTAGGGGAAGCAGCAGTTTCTGAGAGGGGGGAGGCCGGAGCCCTGCTACCAAGCCCCGTGGGCTGTGTGCCCTCTAGCATAGCTGAATCTGTTCTCCACCTCATCCCGTGTCCCTCATCCTCCCCAGTGACCTCCCTCGGCAGTCAGCCTCTCGTCACACCCCTTGGTTTTCTGCCTTGTTTGCCGCCTGCACCCCCATCCCCCGCCCATCAGCCCCAACGGCGGGGTCTCTACCTGCTGGTCCTGCGACCATGAGTAGGCGCCCCAGAAACATCTGGAGAGTGAGCTGACTCCTCGTCACTTGGGCGGAGGTGTTAGCTGACCCCCAACTTTGCAGACGAACTGTTCTCCCTCCCAGGGCATCCCCACCATCACTCCGCCCCCGCCCATCACCTCTGTGTCTCTCCTGGACCGGACAGTGGCACACAGGGGCGGGGACTGACCTCCCTCACGTCAGGGCCCCACCAGCCCAGACCGGGCCCAAACCTGCTTCTGAAAGGGTTTGCTGAATGACCAAGGGGCATGCCCGAGTCTCCCCCAGGCAGCGTTGGCTGGGTGACATGCAGCCACCCTCTCCAGACAGGTGCCCCCTGGCAAGGCCTCTTAGCGAGGAGGGGGCAGCCTTGCCTCCACTCTGACCAGGCTGTGCTTGGTCAGTGATGTCGGGAGTTAGGAGCTGACACTCCCCATCCTAACCTGAGTTAGAATCCCAGCTCTGCCCCGTCCCAGCCGCTTCCAGCCTCAGCTTCCCCCTTGAAAGGGCCGGACGATGTGAGTACAGGGGGTTTCACGCTCATACCTGTGCAGGCACCGGGTGGCCTGATTCGTCTGTGATGCGGACTCTGGGGAAGCTGACGGTCAGGGTGACGATGGTGGTAACAGCCCAGGCCAGCGGGTTGTAGACCACAGCAGAGTGCCCCTCGGGCCCTACACCGGCACACAGAAGAGACGTCACTGGCCCCACCACTCCCTTGACCCCGGCGGTGCCCTGTGGGAGCTCCGGGAACCGGGGGAGGGGTAGGAGGAGAGGTGGTGCTCACACCTGTGGCAGGTGTCACTGTGGGCGGCCTGGGGCACTGAGGCAGCTCTGAGCCAGCTCCTGACGGTGGGCAGGATGGGGGGTTCCTGACCGCTCCTCACACATCTGCCCCAGCTCCACCTTACAGATGAGGACACTGGGGCCCAAGGGGACCCAGCTCTAAGAGGACAAGCTTTGAGCCCTGAGCACCGAGTGGCCAGGGCTATCTCTGCAGCCTGGAGGGCCACATCCACCCGCCAAGCCAGCCTCCGAGGCCTGTGGTGCAGACCGGGCTCCCCTTCGAGGCTCTGCGGAGAAGACTGGGTCACTTCAGCCCATCCTGGCAGCCCACATGGCTTAAGCTCCTCCAATCTGAGGACTCTGGGTCCCTGACCAAGTGCGCACATCCAGCCTCCCGGCCTCTGCCAGCTACCCCAGCCGGGGACACGTTCCCGGGTGTTTCTGTCTCGTCATCTCTCAGGGAAGCCACCTGGCATGCCCCTCACAGTGAAGGTCATGCAAAGAGCTGTTTCTGCAGCTGTCTCCACCAGGTGGGCATCCCCAAGGGCAGGGCCCCCTCTGCTCCATCTGGTCTGCAGGGGCCCGGACAGCATCTGAAGGTCGTGAGACCAGGGGAAGGGCGGCAGTGGGAGGGGTGGGGATGGGGGTGCAGACTGGTGATGCAGGCTAGTGTCAGGGGCAGGGGAGGCGGGCTGGCTCAGGCACAGTGACTGTCTCATCGAGTCAAAAATGGACTCAACGGTACCTGACAGCCTGACACCATAACTGACCGTCCGTCCACCCCTTCTCATCTCACGGATGAGGAGGTGGAGGCTCAGAGGGGAGTGGCGTTCCAGCTCACGCTGTGGGCTGGGTAGACAGGAAATGTGGACTCAGAGTACCGTGCTCAGGCCCCTCCTGCCTTCCTGGGATCTCTCCCCCATGGGGGCTTGCTTACCTGAGTCTGCCGCTGGCGCCGCCCGCTTCTCCTCGACCTCAGGCCCGGCCAGGACGATGGTGGCAATCAGCTTCCACACACCCAGCATCCCCGTGACCAGGTGCTCCTTATACATGTCTCTCACCTTGGGGGACTCTGTGCCCGTGATGGCGTCATGGTGCTGGACCTGTGCCCACCCCACATCGGGGAAGAGTGGGGTCAGGACTACCTTTGCTGAGCACCTGCCACCCACCTGGCCTCCAGTATGTGCGGCTCTGCTCCGTCTCACCAGGGGCAGTGGGGGATGAGAGCATCACCCCATTTTACAGAAGGGGAAACTGAGGTTAGGAGACTTATGAGACCTTGTCAGAGTTCTCCACTTCAGGCAGGAAACAGACTTCTGGAAAGGACCATGCCAGGTTCCCCTCCTCCACCTGAGCTCCCCAAAGGTGTGGCCATTCCGTGCCAGGCCCGTTCCTGCTCCACAGGACACCCATTTACATCCCCTACAGCCCTGAGGCGGTCGGTCCGAAGTGTCCAGCCTAAAGGTTGGTGGTTCGAACCCAACCAGCAGTACCACAAAAGAAAGGCCTGGAGATCTGCTCCTGAAAGGTCACAGCCGAGTAAATGCTATGGAGCAGTTCTGCTCTGTCACACGGGGTCACCGTGTGTCAGGACCAATGGCGGTAGCAATGACAGCACCGCCCTGGGGTAGAGGCAGGGTATCCCCACTTCAGGGGGGAACCGAGGCCACGGGTGAAGCCCACATTTCACCCCGACATAGTGAAAATCCTGCCAGCGATTCCTGTTAGGGAACCATAAAAACGGCACGGCTGGGTAGCCCTTTTCTGGCTGGGTGACTAAGGACAAGGTACAGGACTTCTTGGCCCTCAGTTTTCACATCTGTACAATGGGGGCAGAGCCTAGGAACAACCTGCTGTGTGGCAGACACCGTGCCTGACGGGGGCTCCGCTTATCACTCTGGGGGGAACACGTCATTTCCCGGCAATGAGATTAGGGCTCACAGAGGGAAAGGCATGTGCCTCAGGCCACGTGGCTGGTAAGGGGCAGAGCCGAGATTTGAACCCAGACAGGACTGACGGACCCCACCCCTCTGCCCTTTAACTGTCTGGTAAAATCACCCACATGGGAAACTTCAAGCTTACGGAGGCCATCAGACCTCGGTCCCAGCCTTGTGAGCAAAGGGGCCCTTGGTTTTCCCATCTGTGAAGTGGGCTCTGGTGTCCTGGGTGCAGGAGGACATGCTAGGACAGGTGGGGAGGTCCTGTTACCTCGGAGACAGCCCAGCGGAGCTGCCGCAACTGCTGCAGGGCCCAGGCCAGGTCCAGGGCTCCTCGGGGGGCCGGCCACACGTGGCGCGTGAACATAGACTCGCCGACGTGCAGCAGGGCGCTAGCTCGTCGCGCCAGCCCCTTGAGCACGCTTCGGGATGTGTAGAAGCCTGTCCAGGCCTGAAACGGTCCTGGGGACCGGAGGAGGGGGCCTGAGACTCCCGGCACCAGCCAGAGGGCTGGGGTGAGACCCCATGGGGACAGAGGCTCCCAGGGCATGGCCTTGAGGGCAACAGGGGCTCCTGGGGCACAACCCTGAGAGGATGGGGGCCCCAAGGCACAACCTCTAGGGCAGCAGGGACGCCCAGCACGCCACCCCAAGAGGACGAGGGCTCCAGGACTCGACCTGCAGACCTGGATGTGTCTCTCAGGGTGATGCTGGGTTTGGCCCGGTCCCTCCCCTCCCCCCAGCAGGGATGTGTCCAGAGCCCAGGACACGGGCATGAAGTAGACCAGCCCCTCCTCCCCGCCATGACTGTGCAGTAACAGAAGGAAACCTGGGGCCCGTGGGACCCCAACGGGGACCGGCCCAGCTGCACTGTTCAGAAAGGCTTCCTGGAGCTGGTGACACGGGAGGGTAAGGGGGGCCTGGGCAGGGAGGGGAGGGGGGCCTGGGCAGGGGACCTGAGGGTGCAAAGGTGTGGAGGTAGGGGACTGCTGGGTGTGGGAGCGGTGAGAGGGTCAGCCAGGGTGTCTGGGTGGAGGGTGGGGACAGGGCTGTCTCTGCCCTGCACCCCACAGGGCCTGTGGCACCCCTGGGGACCTCAAGGGCAGATGGCATGGACACTAGGGTGATGGGGCTTGTACCTGACGAATAGGGCAGGAAGTCCTGGTGGCCACGCACGCCCCAGGTGGTGTTAAGGGCGTGCAGCGCCCCGAAGTAGTCGGCCAGCGTGGCATACTGCACAGAGACGCCCAGCTCGGCCGTGCGGCTGTTGACATGGTCCAGCAGGGGGTCCATGTTGGTGAACTGCACCGAGGCATTGAAGAACTGCTTGTCACATCCCTGCGGGCAGGCGGAGGCTCGTCACCACCTCACCGCCCCCCGCCCCCAGCCAGCACCCACATCGAATCCCCGGCCTCTTGCCGCGCAGTCCCTGGGCTGTGTGGAGGCCACCAGGACCCCGTACCCAGGGCCAGAGGACATAGGGCGTCCGGAACCAGGCGGCCCGTTGCCTCACGTTGGCCACCAGGGCCTCTGCGTACAGGTCGATGTTGACCGGGGTGACAGGCTCACTCATGTTGGGGTATACCCCATCTGGGGGCGGCTCCGGGAAGACGGCCACGCCGTTCCAGTAAAACCCGGATCTGTGGGAGAGCACAGAGTCAGGGGGCCCCACAACTAGCAGCAGGGTAAGGGAGCAGTATCAGGGTCAGAGAGACCTCCCCAAGGTCAGGGCGCCCCTCAGGGTCAGAGAGGCCCACCCCAGGGTGAGGGAGCCCCCCAACAGTGTCAGAGAGATCCCCCCCACCAGGTCAGGGAGCAACCCCAGGGTCAGAGAGGCCCACTCCAGGGTCAGAGAGACCCCCCAAGTGAGGGAGCCCCTCAGGGTCAGAGAGGCCCACCCAGGGTCAGGGAGCCCCGCTCCAGGGTGAGGGAGCCCCCTGGGGTCAGGGAGGCCTGCAGGGTCCAGCTGGGGGCTGCTGACCCTCCCTCTGGTCATCTGTGAGGTGAGAACAGAGCCTTGTGGATGGACAGGTTCCACCCCAGCTCCACCATTTACCAGCGGGGATCCCGGCCCGTCACTTCACCCCAACTCCCCCTGCTGTCGTGTGGCTCAGCAGCTTGCCTCCTGCCCCCGTGGCTGGTGCAGCCGTGGGTGAAATCCAGGCCCTTGTCTGCTTGCTCGTCCAGCCACCTCCCTGCCTGTCAGACCGGGCCTGGGGGCCGTAGCAGGGCCAGGCTAGGGCGAGGCGGGTGGGGCACTCCCCGGGGGCCCAGAGTCTCCGTCACCAAGATCAATGGCAGCTTAAGGCAACATCTTAAAAATCAACATTAATGCCCCAAACCCAGGATGAACAAAATACCAACATTTTGAAAAGGACAGGATCAGTATAGGGGTTTCCCTTTCACCTTGGGCTCCAGTGTGGCTCTCCTGGCACTGACCCCAAGACGGAGCCGCAGGGCAGCGTTCTGGGCTTGCCCCTCACCCCATCCTGGGGCTCTGGGCCCCACCGTGTCTTCACCCAACCCCCCTGGGGCAGAAGGTGAGGAAAGACAGCGGTCCAGCAGAGCCCCGCCATGGGACCCTTTCCCCCTCCCCCTCCCCATCCTTGCTGTGACCGGCAGGGATAGGGACCCTTGCCATGCCAACCTGCCCCTGCAACCTGAGGGAGAAGGTGGGTGGGGACAAAGCCAGGCCACGCTGGGGGCCGCTCCCCCGCAGCCCCCCAGCCGAGCACCCTTTGGTGCGGAGTCCATGCTCTCCAGGCAGAGGCGAGATGGGGGCCCGGAGGCGACGTCATCGTAAAGAGGTCACGGCTGGGGTGGAGGGTATCAGAGGGACGCTCGCTCTGCTTTGCTGCAGCTGGACGCACCCTGGGGGACAGCGTGGACAGGAGAAGGGGGGCAGAGGGTAGAGGGGCTCCAGGAATCAGCCGCTTCAACATCCTCACCCTCAGACGGGGGAAGCCCAGGGCGGAGCGGGAGGGACCCGGCGGGCCAGGGTGGGAGTAAGACCTCATCCTTCAGGTCAGCCCACCTCGGGAAGACTCAGAGCAAGAAGCAGTTTGCAGTCACACAGAACCGAGTCAATCCCAGCTCCCCACGTACCAGGCTGAGCAACTACAGTGGGTTTAATTGTGTCCGCCAAAAGATATGTCCACCTCTGAGCCATGTCATTAAGGTCGCCTCTATGTTGAGGAGGCAGCTCTTCCCCAGTCGTATTTTGAGTGCCTTCCAGCCTGGGGGGCTCATCCTGCAGTTATCAGTCAATGTTCCGCTGTTCTTCATAAGGTTCTCACTGGCTAATTCTTCTCAGAAGTAGACCGCCAGGTTCTTCTTCCTAGTCTGTCTTAGTCTGGAAGCTCAGCTGAGACCTGCCCACCATGGGTGACCCTACTGGTATTTGAATACTGGTGGCATAGCTTCCAGCATCACAGCAACTCGCAAGCCCCCACAGTACAACAAACTGACAGAAAAAGCCAACAAATTATGAAGAGAGCTACCTGGCCAACTGACTGGAAAAGATCCATACTTGTGCCCATTCCAAAGGAAGGTGATCCAGTTGAACACAGAAATTATTGAACAATATCATTAATATCACATGCAAGTAAAACTTTGCTAAAGATAATTCAAAAATGGTCGCAGCAGTACACTGACAGGAAACTGCCAGAAATTCAAGCAGGATTCAGAAGAGAATGTGGAATAAGGGATATCACTGCTGATGTCCAATGGATCCTGGCTGAAAGTAGAGAATACCAGAAAGATGTTTATCTTTGTATTATTGACTATGCAAAGGCATTCGACTGTGTGGGTCATAACAAATTATGGATAACATCGCGAAGAATGGGAATTCCAGAACACTGAGTTGTGCTCGTGCAGAACCTGTACATAGACCAAGAGGCAGTTGTTCGAACAGAACAAGGGGATACTGTGTGGTTTAAAATCAGAAAAGGTGTGTGTCAAGGTTGTATCCTTGAGCAAGTAATCTGAGAAGCTGGACTAAGAAGAATGGGGCATCAGCACTGGAGGAAGACTCATTAACAACCTGCATCATGCAGATGACACAACCTTGCTTGCTGAAACCGAAGAGGACTTGAAGCACTTACTGATGAAGATCAAAGACCACAGCCTTCAGTGTGGATTACACCTCAACCGAAAGAAAACAAAAATCCTCACAACTGGACCAATAAGCAACATCACGATAAACGGAGAAAGAATTGAAGTTGTCAAGGATTTCATTTTACTTGGATCCACAATCAACACCCATGCAAGCAGCAGTCAGGCAATCAAAAGATACATTGCATCGGGCAAATCTGCTGCCAAAGACCTCTTTAAAGTGTTGAAGAGCAAAGACGTCACCTTGAAGACTAAGGTGCATCTGACCCAAACCATGGTGTTTTCAATCCCCTCATGTGCATGTGAGAAGTAGATGATGAATAAGGAAGACCAAAGAAGACCTGATGCCTTTGAATTGTGTTGGTGAAGAATATTGAATATACCGCGGACTGTCAGAAGAACAAACAAATCTGTACTGGACAAAGTACCGCCAAGGGTGCCTTAGAAGTGAGGATCTTGCTTACTTTGGACATATTATCAGGAGGAACCCGTCCCTGGAGAAGGACATCATGCCTGGTAAAGTAGAGCGTCAGTAAAAAAGAGGAAGACCCTCAACAAGATGGAATGACACAGTGGCTGCGACAACGGGCTCAAGCATGACGATTGTGAGGATGGCGCAGGATGGCACGGTGCTTCGTTCTGTTGTACGTGGGGTCACTATAAGTTGGAACCGACTCGATGACAGCTAACAACAACATGTCCTAACCCTGGTATCTGCGAACGTGACCTTGTTTGGAAATAGGGTCTTTGCAGATGTTAACAGGTTAACAGGAGATTGAACTCGAATAGGGTGGGCCCTGATCCAATGACTAGTGTGCTCATGAGAAGAGAGACAAGAAGAGGAGGTTGTGTGAAGACCAAGGTAGAGATTGGAGTAATGTGGCCACAAGCCAAAGAACACCTGGGCCACCAGAAGCTGAAAGAATCCAAGAAGGATCCTCCCCTAGAGCCTCTGGAGGGAGCGCAGCCCTGCTGACCCCTTGATTTTGGACTCCTGGCCTCCAGAACCGTGAGAACGAGCAGTTCTGTTGTTCGAAGCCACTAGCTTGTGGGAATTTGTTGCAGCAATCCCAGGACACTCATACCGTGACCTTGGCCACATCCCCTCCAAGCCTCAGTTTTCTCATCTGTGAAGTGGGCTTAATGACGCCACCCACTCTGGTTTGCCAGAAGGCTGAACAACGAGAACCTCATGATGGAAGCCTAACAAGCTGCTGTTACAAACCTGCCCAAGAGCTGCTGAAACTGGGCTCTGGGTAAACGCAGACTCCCTGGGGTGGGTGCCAAGGCCCAGCAGGCGGGGCACCTACCTGTTGGAGAAAGGGATGTGGGCGGGGGTGCAGTAGCTGTACTGGTCCATGATGTGCGTGAAGCTCTCCTGCTGCTCTGCCAGGGATGGGGACCCTTGCCACACGAACTGCAGCTCCTGCAAGTGGAGGGGAGGTGACAATGTGAGGGCCAGGCCCCCCATCCCCCAGGCCCTCTACAGGCCCCTCCCTCTGATGGTTCATGGACGAGGTCTCCCTCCCTGAGCTCCCAGAGCCACAAAGTCGAGGTATCTGTCCTCTGGGAAGGGTCATGTGCTCATTCAGCCCACCCATCCTGAGGCAGGACTCTGCCAGGGCCTCCAGGAAGAGTTGTCTAACTCTGCTTGAATGCCACCAGGGCGGGGAGCTCATCACCTCTCCCAGTCTATTTTTAAAAAAGAATTTATTTATTTTTGTTGTAGTTGAGAACATACACAGCAGAACATACACTGATCCAACAGCTTCTACGTGTACGATTCAGTGACAGTGATTATATTCTTCAAGTTGTGTGACCATTCTCACCTTCCTTTTCCAAGTTGTTTCTCTGCTATTAACACAAACTCACGGCCCCTAAGTTTCCTATCTGCTCTTTCGAGCTGTTGTCAATTTGATCCCATACAGATCGTTCTTAAAAGACTACAATGATCAAGGCAGACATTCTTTACTTGTTAAACTAAATTAGTGTTTGGTTTTAAGATGACTTCAGGGGATATTTTTGGTTTACAGTTTAAAGATTACCTCAGGGCAATAGTTTTGGGGGTTCATCCAGCCTCTGTGGCTCCAGAAAATCTGGATTCCATGGGAATTTTAAATTCTGTCCTGAATTTTCCCCCTTTTGAACAGGATTCTTCTACAGTCTCCTAGTCTATTTTTAATAGCTCTGATGGTTAGCAGTGCTCACAGTTACAAAGCAGGGATAAGATCCTGGCTCTGTTTGGCACTGGGACCATACACAGGTCTTTGGATGTCTCTGTGCCGGGTTCCTGCACATGGAAATGCAGAGAACAGGCAGCACAGAGCGCCACCTGCAGGTGAACAAGCTGACACACAGGTGTGTTCAGTGGGAGATGTGGCAGAGTAGTGACTTGATACAGTGTTACTTCCCTCATCCACAAAAGCCCACATCCACTTCCCTAAAGGGCTCCTGGCAGGCCTCCGGCTGCACTCCAGGACTAGAGCATGCCCGGGGATCGGGGGAGAAGCTCGGCCTTCCCATCCTGGCCTCGCCCTCACACCAGGGCAATCCCGGCAGGTTACTTACCTTTCGGGGCCTCAGTTCTCCCATCTGTAAAATGGGGATAACTGTGACAGTGCCCACCCCCTAGGGCTGCTGGGAGGACTCAAGGGGAGGAGGGAGGAACCCTACTCCCCGCCAGCTTGGTGATTGGTAAGGACCCTTGACTGGAGCATCTGTGTTGTTATCATCAATCCTGTAACAGCTGCCTGCACCCCTGAAGAGCTGAGATGTCCCTGCTGACCATCTCCCGCGACACCCCCACACTCCCTCGAGTCTGGCAATCTTGCCTACTGAGCAAGGCTCCGTCCTAGTCCCTGGCAGGGCCTCAGGAGGACTCAGCCCTGGCCCCGGCCCCAGCTGAGGGCAGAGAAGGGGTCTGGAGGCAGGGGGCATCCACACTGGGCCTGAGCATGGTGGGAAGCTGGCACTTGGGGAGGGGACGTCCTGGTGGAAGGTGTATGAGGCTGCCGGGAGCTCTGCATGCCCCGGACCATGTGCGGGCTTTCTCAAGGAGGAGGGAGCGGGTGGCACGTCGGCAGCGGCAGACAAGGTGTGCCCCTAACCTGGGCCTCCTGCATGGCCTCCTTCAGGTCGTAGTCGATCCGGGAGATGAGGTGGGCATTGAAGCCTGCCAGGGCAAACAGCGTGGGGGTCGTGGCGGATGCCCCAAAGGGGTCGACATGCCAGGAGAAGCGCGGCCGGATCCCAAACGTTTCATAGAGAAAGCCGTGTCCTTCTGCAAAGAGAGCCAGAACGCTCCTTAGAAGGGAGGATGGTGAGACTTCGTCTCACATACTTTGGACATGTTATCAGGAAGGACCAGTCCCTGGAGGAGGACGCCATGCTTGGTAAAGTAGAGGGTCAGCAAAAAAGAGGAAGACCCTTGACAAGATGGATCGACACAGTGGCTGCAACAATGGGCTCAAACATAGCAACGACTGTGAGGATGGCGCAGGACTGGGCAGTGTTTCGTTCTGTTGTCCACCGGGTGGCTGAGTCAGCGCCAACCCAACAGTACCTAACAACAATTAACCATCCATGGCAAGCTTATCCCCTTCCACCAGAGATTTGTTTTCTCAGCCCGTTACAGCTAGAGTGGGTGTGGGCCAGAGATACAGCCAATAAGATGTGTGACTTAAGCTTGCTTGGGGATTTCAGGGGAAATTTCCCTCCTTAATTAAAAAGAGAGTTGGGAAGAAGGCTCCTTTTCCCCCTTTTCCTGCTTGAACGTGGCTGGGTGGCAACATGATGCCTGGAGCTGTGGCAGCCATCTTGTGACCATAAAGGAAAGGTCATGAAAACAACACAGATATCATGGAGCTACCTGACTGGCTCCCAAACCGACCCCATCTTGTTAACTGAACAATACATATCCGTAAAAGCCACGGTTACTCAGGTTTTCTGGCACTCCAGTAGAAAGCATTCCTGAGGCGGTGTTTAATGACAGAAACTGTAAATCTCTCCTTTTTCCTTTTAGTAACTGAACCACACACTCCTTCAGTTTTAGCAAGGAACATGACCTCCCTACCAGACTACTCAGACTACCTTGTAGCTAGTGGAAGTCACATGACTCCTTTTTGGTCAATGAGAAGTAAGCAGAATGAAGGCCTGCATTCCCCAGTCACCCTTGCAGCCAGTGGAGGCCATGTGACTAAGTTCTGGCCAATGGGATATAAACAAAAGTGCTGAACTATATCTCCCAGCTTCCCCTGCAGCTATAGAGGCCATGTGACCAAGTTCCGGCCAATGGGATATGAGCAGAAGTGATGTGGCAATTTCTGGGTCATGCCTCAAAAAGAGGCTGCCTAACCCTAGCCTTTCCCCGCTTCCCTCCCTTTCCCCCTCCCCTGGGGCTAGAATGGCAACTCAGTGGAGTGGGCCAGCCTCTACCATGGGCCAGGACAATGCCCTAGGTGTGGAGGAGCAACAGTACGGAAGGCAGTGCCTGGATCCCTGCACAACCCCGTGGCGCAGAGCCATCCCATCGCCCGCAACGGCCACAAGGGCAGACTGCCACAGATAGAAAGAAACTTTCCCTCTCTTTGAGCAGCTGGCATTGGCCCATTAAAGCAGCTGAGCCAGGATCCTAACCGGCAGACTGACCAGGTCAAGATGCAATGGGCGAGAGTGTGTAAGACAGAGGCAGGGCTGCAGGGGCTGAGGGGGGAGGGAAAGGGGACAAGAAGTGTGGTTGTGACCTGAGCTAGAGTGACCTGCTCCCCTTCTTTGTACAATCACGTTCCGCATGGTTTAGAGTTGGCTGGGAGGAGGCACAGGAGATGGAGAGAGGTTAGGGGAGTCGGGTGACACAGGAGAGAGGGGTTACTGGTAGAAGTGGGGGGGGATGAGAGCTGGGGTTTGAACATCAAGGACAGGAGTGACCGCTCAGCACAGCAGTAATGCCCAGCACAGCAGTGATGCCCAGGACAGCAGTGACGCCCAGGATAGCAGTGATGCCCAGAACAGCAGTGAGCCCAGGACAGCAGGGAGCCCAGGACAGCAGGGAGCCCAGGACAGCAGTGACACCCAGGACAGCAGTGACACCCAGAACAGCGGGCAGCCCAGGACAGCAGTGACACCCAGGACAGCAGTGAGCCCAGTACAGCAGTGACGCCCAGGACAGCAGTGACGCCCAGGATAGCAGTGATGCCCAGGACAGCAGTGAGCCCAGGACAGCAGTGACACGCAGGACAGCAGTGAGCCCAGGACAGCAGTGACACCCAGGACAGCAGGCAGTCCAGGACAGCAGTGACTCCCAGGACAGCAGTGACACCCAGGACAGCAGGGAGCCCAGTACAGCAGTGACTCCCAGGACAGCAGTGAGCCCAGGACAGCAGTGACACCCAGGACAACAGGCAGCCCAGGACAGCAGTGACACCCAGGACAGCAGTGACACCCAGGACAGCAGTGAGCCCCAGACAGCAGTGACTCCCAGGACAGCAGTGAGCCCAGGACAGCAGTGACACCCAGGACAGCAGGGAGCCCAGGACAGCAGTGACACCCAGGACAGCAGGGAGCCCAGTACAGCAGTAACTCCCAGGACAGCAGTGAGCCCAGGACAGCAGTGACACCCAGGACAGCAGTGAGGCCCAGACAGCAGTGACTCCCAGGACAGCAGTGAGCCCAG
>NW_004444047.1:886729-889936 GCF_000243295.1 Trichechus manatus latirostris | reverse complement strand
GAGCCCAGCACAGCAGTGACGCCCAGGACAGCAGTGAGCCCAGCACAGCAGTGACGCCCAGGACAGCAGTGAGCCCAGGGCAGCAGTGACGCCCAGGGCAGCAGTGACACCCAGAACAGCAGTGACACCCAGGACAGCAGTGACGCCTAGGACAGCCCAAGTGAGGGCCGCTGAGGCAGGGCTGAAAGTTGGTGTCCCTTCTCTCGGCCCGGACCCTCCCCTTGTCTCCACTCCTGCTCACAGGGTCCCATCGCTTCTTAGGCCCAAGCTGGGCTCCCTCCTGCTCCAGGATGAGGTGGGGCAGGTAGGTCTCCCAGGCCTTGCTGAGACTTGCAGCTCAGGGTGGGGGTGGAAGCCCCCACCCCAGGACAGCTGCCCACATCGGCTCCTCATAATCCTGGAGGTGCTGAGAACAAACACTTTTCCCGCTTGAGAAATGTCAGGTCTAAAATTACGGTGGGTGTTGACGAGCCTGCAGAGAACAGGTGGTGGGGAGGGGAGGGGAGAACGGTGAGCCCCTTGGCAGGCCTGACGGCCCCCCGGCCAGTGGTGGGCAGCCAGACGGGGTGCTGGGGATGGGGGAAGCCAGAAGGGGTGCTGGGGACAGCGGACAGCTCGGGGGTGCTGAGGACAGTGGGGAGCTGGGGGGTCTTGGGGACATGGGCAGCTAGGAGGTGCTGGGGTGGGCAGCTGGGGGGTGCTGGGGACAGTGGGCAGCTAGGAGGTGCTGGGGTGGGCAGCTGGGGGGTGCTGGGGACAGTGGGCAGCTAGGAGGTGCTGGGGTGGGCAGCTGGGGGGTGCTGGGGACAGTGGGCAGCTGGGGGGTGCTGAGGAGAGTGGGCAGCTGGGGGGTGCTGGGGACGGTGGGCGCTGGGGGGGTGCTGGGGACGGCGGGCAGCTGGGGGTGCTGGGGACAGTGGGCAGCTGGGGGTCCTGGGGACATGGGCAGTTGGGGGGTGCTGGGGATAGTGGGCAGCTGGGGTATCCTGGGGACGTGGGCAGCTGGGGGGTGCTTAGGGTGGGCAGCTGGGCTGTGCTGGGGATGGTGGGCAGCTGGGGGTGCTGGGGACAGTGGGCAGCCAGTGGGGTGCTCGGGACGGTGGGCAGCCAGTGGGGTGCTAGGGGAGGAGATGTGCCCAGGGGAAGGTCAGCGGCCTCGAGGCCCGGCCCTAAGCCTACCCACCCTGGTCCCTGCCTGCAGACCACCTTCTTTCTCCCGTCTAGGGCCCAACTCTCGGCAGGTTCAACCAGGGACCCCGAAGTCCAGCATGACTCGCCCCACACACCTGAGACCGCCTTGCCCACTGCGCGTGGTGCACAGCGAGATCTCCGGGGACATGGGAATGTGTGGTTTGAAAAGGCCTCCCCGAGAATCCCACACACGCCCTCCTCCCTGGGACCACACGGCAGGCACAGAGCGGCCAGGCCAACCTGGGTTTGAGCTCGAGCTCTGCTACTCCTGCATGCCAGTCCTTGCATCGCTCTGTGCCTTGGTTTCCCCATCTGTGAAACAGGGCCATTAACGATGCTTCTGAGGTGTTCTGAGGTAACACGGCGGCGAGATGGGAAAGTGCGTTTACTGGGACCACACACGCTGCTCAGAGGGTTTACCTGCATTAACTCAATTTACTCCTCACAGCAGCCTTGTCAGGTGGGTGTTGCCACCTGGCTCATTTTACGAATGAGGAAACAGACCCAGAGGTTATACACCTTGCTCAGGGTCCCAGGGCTGGGACCAGCAGAGTAGGACACGCCCAGCCTCTGGCTCCAGAACCCCCACTCTCGACCCCTTGACACAACCATCCCCGCACAGCAGTGAGTGTGACAGCGGCAGAGAATCACTGTTTTCACTGACCACAGTGGCCCACTACGAGGGCGGACAGAGCCAGAACCCGGGTCTTCAGACACCCAGCCCCAGGCCAGCTGGGGTCCCAGGGGGACCCTGAGGGTAGCGTTGTATGGCCGAACCTGTGAGCTGTAGGATCTGGTCGTCAACGTGGGTCACGGCCTCGTCATGCATGACCTGGCCTCCGAGGACGAACTCCAGATGTCCCGTGTCCAGGAGCTCGCGGACCTTGGACAGGCAGGCAGTGAGAAAAAGAGAAGTCAGGTCATAGCCCCGGGGCTTGGCTGGGTCTGTGGGGGGCCTGCTCCCCATAAAGCTCCTCATCCTCCTGTGGGTGTTCATCTCAGCCCCTGCACTGCAAGCTCTGCAAAAGTCGGGCCTGTCTGTCCCAGTCAGCACCGTGCCCCTCACCTAGAGCATCATCTGGCCACAGCCGTTCTTGACCTTAAATATACATGTGTCTCAGCTGTACTTTTAAAACGGTTTCAAACTCATGGAAAAGTTGCAAGAACAGTACAAAGAGCTTCCATGTAGTCTTTAGCCAGGTTCACTAATCGTTACGTTTTGCCCCATTTGCCTCAAGACTCCTCCTTCTCCATATACATACCATGCTTTTCTCTAAACCATCGGCATAGTAAGTTAGCAGGGTCATGCTCCTTTACCCTAAACACTCCACTGTGTGTTTCCTAAGAACCAGAATAACTATAACCACAGTACCATCAAAAATCAGGAAGCTTAGCATTAACACAGTACCACCATCTAATGCACAGACTTGATTCAAATTTCGCCAATTGTCCCACTAACGTCACTTTTCTGGGGGAGGATCCAATCGAGGGTCACTCACTGCATTTAATCATCATTTCTCTTTCTAATATCCTTTGCTTTGGGACAGTTCCTTGGCCTTTTTCTTTTACAGGACTGATAATTTTGAAGATTACAGGCTGGTCATTTTATACAATGTTCTTCAATTTGGGTTTGTCTCATGATTCAATGATATAGTTTTTGAGACGGTGAATGGGAGGACGGAAGGTTGAATAATGGCCAAAGAATACGGGGCATAGGAGGCCCCCGTGGCCCTTAGGGACTATATTTTGGTTTGTTTCCGGAAGGCAGAGTATCTGGAGTTCACTCGCTCAATACATGTTGAATGAGAACCTACTACATGCAGGCCCGTCTCCGGGTCCCGGGGCTACAGGGAGGAAAGAACAGAAATCTCTGCCTTCTTGGAACTTCACTGTGGAGGTTCCTGACCAGGTTTTACCATCATCCTCATCACCATCACCACCACCACCACCATCACTTCCACCACCTCCACCATCATCACTACCATCACCCCAACACCATCACTTCCACCACCTCCA
>NW_004444047.1:884457-885671 GCF_000243295.1 Trichechus manatus latirostris | reverse complement strand
ACCATCACCCCAACACCATCACTTCCACCACCTCCACCATCATCACCTTCATCACCATCACCAGCACCCAATCTCTAAGCCGCGCCCCACCCCCTGATTTCAAGATGAAGAGACGTGGGAAGCAGTGACGCGTCAGCAGAAACGCCTTCCCCGCTCTCGTCCGGTTGCCTTAATCAGGTGCCGTTCGCATTTGTGGTGTCTTGGAACGTCATTCTGCACCTCATCTGGTGCCCCCTCTGCACCCCCTCTCAGGAGGTCTCTGGATGTGGAGCTCTGCCACCTGTTCTGGGTGCTCACACCACACTTCCATCCTTGGCCTGGCCTCTCTAGGAGGGGAGGTGCCCCCACTTTACAGAGGTGGGGTCTGCAGTCACGGAGGTGGCAGCGGCGGGATGGGGTCTGGCTGCCTGGCCATGCAGCAAGGACTCTGCAGGCGGTGAATCCCTACCCACTCTCAGTACACAGGGGTGTCCCAGCCCAGGAACTGTCTCACCTTCATGGGTCATTAGCTCCCACGCCCACAGGGGCCGGGCAGAGAAGGGAAGCGGGTATGGGGCTCAGGGCCCTGAAGCATCCGGCCTCAGGAGGTGGCGGCCAGAGCTGTGGCATTTTCAGGAAGAGCCGGAAAGCCAGGGTTCAAGAGTCTCTCCCGGGTGTGGGGCTGGCCCAAACTCTCTTCCCTGTTCTAAGTTAGCCCATGGAGTCCACTGGCCACTGCCCTCTTGCCCACCCTGTGAGGGCCACCGTGGCAGCCAGTCACCTGGCGTTTCTGCTTGTCCGAGGCAACGCTGCTCCACCACAGCCGGAAGAACTCCTGCTCCACGGCGATGAACCGGCGCTGGGGCCTGCGGATCAGCTCCTCCACGACAGAGGTGTAGACGTTGGCCGCGTACGCGTGCATGCTCTCCTGGAAACAGGCCATCACAACACCAGCCCTTGAGGGACCCCAGAACCCTCGGGCCCCAAGGGCCAACGGAAAAGATCTGGGGCATCAGAGTGTGCCCGGGGCCCTGCCCTCCCAGAGCGCATGGTGAGGGCTGGGCACGGAGAGACGTGCTCCCCTGGGGGACATCAGAGGACACAGGGATGATCTGGGGGGCCACACAGCTTCCCGGAGAGGTGGGCGGGCTGGAACCTGCGGTGGGAATGGGGATCACAGGGCAATCCCAGGGGTGAGTGGGCGTGGCCCAGTGACCCCAGAGGGGCTGCCCCCC
>NW_004444047.1:882242-884357 GCF_000243295.1 Trichechus manatus latirostris | reverse complement strand
CAGGAGCTCCTATGGCCGGGCCACGGCCACAGTCACTTCCGCTCAGAATTTCAGGGCCTGCAGCAGAGGCGGCCAGAGAGCCCATTAAATGAACAGATACACCGTGGGTTATTCCTGAGTGACCCTGGGCAAGGAGCCGCCCTCTTGGGGCCTCAACTTCCTCTTCTGTAAATTGAGCATGGCCGCAAGCTTCCCAGCGTCTCCATCTGGGTGGGCTGCCCACACCCCTAAGGCTGCCCAGTGCACCCCAGGACCGGAGCTGACACTCAGCATCAAAGCCTCCTCCCTCTCTTACTAACATCCTGCAAACTTACTGTATCTGTAATCATAGGGGTTTCCACTCACTATGTCTCTCCTTCCTGATCCCAAAACCAGCTCTAGGAGGCCTGGGTAACAGGACCCTTTACCTGCCCCCGAGACGTAAGGAAGCACAGCTTTCCCTCTTGTCTTTCTGCACTCATGTCAATCATTCATTCACAAGTGTTCTTTGGTGTCTGCTGAATCATTCATTCACAAGTGTTCTTTGGTGTCTGCTCAATCATTCATTCACAAGTGTTCTTTGGCGTCTGCTCAATCATTCATTCACAAGTGTTCATGGGCTGGGAGTCAGGCCGGGGAGGGTCTATGCCCTCCAGAGTCTGGGGGTGGGGAGCCTTAAGCTCCAGTGGGGAAACAGGGTCAGCAAGCTGATAGGGAGAATGTCTGTCCTTGGTGACAAGTGACAAAGGACATACAAGAGAGAGGGGCATGGGGCTTAGGGAGGCGGGCCAGGAAGGCCTCACCGAAAACGTGACTGAGTCACATCCTGAAGGGAGAGAGGGGCTGAGGCCCACGGACCTCTGGGGGGAAAGCGCTGCAGGAACAGCCAGTGCAAAGGCCCTGAGGCAGAAGCAGCCAGGGTGCTGGAGGAAGAGAAGGAGGTCAGAGTGGCTGGGGCAAGAGAAGCAGGGGGAGGGTGGGGGGAGTAACACTACTGCCTTCAGAGTTGTAGGGAAGAGAGGAGCTACTAGACGTCCTGGCTGGCAGGCACACAGCTAACACCCACCCACCGCACAGTGATGTGATGACAAAGGTGAAGGTGCTGGTCCTCCCTCCCCTCTCACTGAAAGTGCAGAGGAGGGGCGGGGCTGTCCAGAATTCCGAGGCCAGTTCCCAGCCGCCCCGGAAACTCCAGGGTTGCCTTGTGCCTGGCCTGCTGCTCCGGCAGCCCCAGGTGCAGAGAGTTGTGCGGAGAATCCAACACCCGCCCCCTCCTGTGGCTCCCAGGGTCCCTGGATGAAAGTAGGAAGTACTGTTCTCACTCTGCAGGTGGGGAAACAAGAGAGGCTCAGGAAGCAAGGCCTCGCCAGGGTGCTGAGCAGAACCCTGAGGTGACCACAGGGCCAACCCCAAAGTCTGTCCCCAGGGACGCCAGCTGAACTGGCCTCCAACCTCCCACCCACAGGGGACCCTGCCCAGCGGCTGACACCCACCTGGCCTGAAGCCAGCCCCACCCCTCCTGTTCCTCCAGGCTTCCCTGGGAATGGGGGCCCCCACCACTGGGTTCCCACTCCCTTCCCAGCCTGGAACATGGGGACCATCCAATCAAAGTAGCACCCTGCAGAAGGGGAAACTCAGGCCCTGGAAGGGAGCAGAACCTGCAGGGTCCCCCAGACCAGGACGGTGACAGTGGCCCAACCTTCAGGCCACACGCTCTTCATCTGACCTCTACCGCTTCCAACTTTCCCTTCAGGATGGGGAAGCTGAGGCTCAGAGCAGGAAGGGACCAGCTCAAGGTCGATCTCTCAACCAGCTGCGATGGAGCTGGGGCTGGAACCCAGGCTGACCCTCCTCCTAGCTGGCTTCAGCCCCACGTGGCTGGGTGCAAATCCGCACGCGGATCCCGCAGGGAGGAGGAAGCTGCAGTTGCGGGGCGCCGGGGGCGCGGGGCTGGGACTCGGGGGCTGGGGGCGGGGGCAGCCACCTACCTGGACCGTGTAGACCCAGCCCACGTCCATGTGGCTGTGGGGCACCACGAAGGCCCGGATGGGGCCCGCAGGCCGGACCCCCTGCGGCCGCAGCAATGCCAGCAGCGCGAGCAGCCAGCGGAGCGGCCCCATCGCGGCGGGAGCCAGG
>NW_004444047.1:873483-882102 GCF_000243295.1 Trichechus manatus latirostris | reverse complement strand
GGGCCGGGCCAAAGCCGGGACAGGGCGCCGCCCCCGGGTCAGCGGGGAGGGGCTCTGGGCGCCCGTGCCCCGGGGAGGCGCCTGCGGGCGCTGGCTCCGCCCCCATCTCCGGTTTCTGGGCGGGCCAGCCCCTCCGTGGAGCCGAATCCCTGGTGTCGCCTCTCCCCGGAAGCGTGCCAGATTTCCCCCAGCCGGAGGAGAGCTCCTCTGCCCCGTGCCGTGGCCCTGGGTGTTACCTGCGCGTCACCGCCCTCAGACCTGCTCCCCGCTGCTCAGGTCGGCTGCCGGCCTGATAGCCCTCGTCCATCCCCTGGATTGTGCCCCTGTCTGGGCTTGTAATGGGGGTTGTTAGCTCCGTTTTCAGGGAAAAACTGGCTCTGCCAGCTGCACAGCTTGTGAGGAGCCCAGGTTGACTGGGGATTTCAGAATTAGATCTGGGGTCTGTGTGGTGACCTTGGGCAGGGTCCGTGACCTTTGAGGCTCAGCTCAGCACCCATAAGATGGCTGGAGAGGAGACGGGAGGGAAGTGAGAGAATGCAGGTGGGAGGAAAGCCCTCATTTCCGCCTGCCCTGCCCAGGGTGGTGTGGCCACACAGGTGGAGGGGAGAGTGTCGCCTGGCGCCCTCTCTGCCCTTCCCTGAGAGCAGTGGTTGGTGGGTTTAGGGTTACCGCCAAGAACCAAATGGCCTCCAGGTGGCGTTCTCCAGGGGTCAGAGCCACGGCCCCACCCCTGACCCCGACCTAGACAGTGCTCAGAGGGTCAGAGTTGACGTTCAGGTTGGTCACTTTTCCACAGAGGTTAACTGATTGCCTTGTTAGCTGCCGTTGAGTCGACCCTGACTCATGGCGACCCACGTGTGCAGAGTAGAACTGCTCCATAGGGCTTTCGAGGCTGTGACCTTTCAGAAGCAGATCGCTGGGGCTGTCTTCCAAGGCGCCTCTGGGTGGGTTTGAACCTCCAAACTTTCGGCCAATAGCTAACATTTGTTGAGCATTTACTTCCAGGCAGCGTCCGAGCCCTTCACCATATAAACTCATTCAGTCTTCTCAGTAGCTCTGTGTGGGGAGGACTATTACCCCATTTTACAGATGGCAGCAGGGAAGATACTTGCCTCAAGCCCCACAGCTAGTCAGTGGCAGAGCCGAGTTTCACACCACTGCAGCTGAGCCTTCAACTGGCTGTTCCATTCCTTTATTGGGGGCAGCTCCTGGACTGTACAGAATGTAACGTGACCAGTGGACCCCTGGCTGAGTGCCCACCGTTGACCTCCTTTGCTGCAAGGTGGGTTCCTTGGCTCAGTGGGGTGCTGTGTCCTCTGTGGGGGCACGCGGTCTGGCGGAAATTAGCAGCCGTGTCATGGACACTCAAGCAGCTGGTGGAGAGGCCACGTGGAGGGGGGAGGGGCTGAGGCCTCCCGTCAACAGCCAGCACCTTGGAAGCAGGTCTCCCAGCCCCAGTCAAGCCACCAGTGTCTGCAGACCCGGCCGCCATCTTGTCTGCAACCTCGTAAAAGACCCCGAGCCAAAAACACTCAGCTGAGCCGCTCTCAAATTGTTTACCCAAGGAAACCAGGATGATAATCAATGTTTACTGTTTTAACCACAGTCCTTAAACAAGTGAGTATTCCACTTTCCCCAGTGGCTGGTTACCGGGGAAGGACTGGGGGGACCATTCCCATAGGCGGTGTGATGGAAAGAGGCCTTTTCCCTCCTCTAGTCAGTGGGCTCGGGTCTGGAGAGTAGACCAGAGATCCTGACTTCTCCCTGGGGTGCTGCCCTCAGGCTCCCTGTTACCATTTGTGGGTTCTTCTGAGGGCCAGCGGAATGTCATCATGGCGGCTCTCCGTCTGATTGTCCCCTGGGGCTGCCATTTCCTAGCGGCCATCCACGGCTTGTGGTGGACCTTGCTGCCAGCCCAGCTTTGGCGCTCCCAACAACAACTACACTGACCTTGCTCCTGCTGGAAGCCCTGGTGGCGCTAGTGGTTAAGAGCTATGACTGCTAACCAAAAGGTTGACAGTTCAAATCCACCAGCTGCTCCTCGGAAACCCTGTAGGGCAGTTCTATTCTGTATTATAGTGTTGCTATGGGTCAGAATCAACTTGATGGCAACGGGTTTGGTTTTTTTTCTGGTTTTGCTCCTGGTGGTTCATGCAGCCGCCTGGCCTCTCTGCACCATGTTATTCCCACTGTTCTGAAGTGGCGCCTGCCACCCTCAGCCCTGGCTACAGAGGACAGCTCATGTCTGGGCCTCTCGGTGGTGCTGGTGCTCGGCTGACGGCATGCGGCCAGTCCCGTGCCATCTCCATGACTGTCGGCATGTCTGAGTCCATTGTTGGGGCTACTGTTTCAGCCCATCTCCCGGAGGGTTTCCCTTGTTTTTGCTGACCCTCCACTTCACCAACCATGATGTCATTTCGAGGGATTGTTCTTCTCTGATGAGGTGTCCAAAGCAAGCGAGACAAAGTTTCAGCATCCTCACTGCTAAAGAGCATTCTGGTTGTATTTCTTCTAAGACTGATTTGCTTGTTCTTCTGGCAGTCCACGGTATAGGCAGCGTTCTTCACCAACACCACAGTCCGAACACAGCAGTTCTTATTCTGTCTTCCTTTTTCATTGTCTAGCTTTTGCACGCATATGAGGTGATGGAAAAGACTATGGCTTGGGTCAGATGCACCTTAGTCACCGAAGTGACAGCTGTACTTTTTGGAATGTCATTGGATTGCAGTCACTGTTTACACCTTTTCCCCAAAGCCTGACGTGCTGCTCTCACCATGCAGCTCCTCACACCGGTAAAACGCCCGGTTCACCACCTGTGAGCGCGCGAGCAGCTGTATCACCACCATGTTCTAGGGGCTGCGTGCTCCACCTCCACCGCGACGGCGCCATCCAGCTCCAAATCCGCTTCAGAGTTGGCTCCACAGTTCGGATGCATCAATTCTTCTCCTGAATGAGCCGTACAAAGGCCTGGTCATCCTGGTAAGTCCTGGAGGGCCAAGGCAGCAACCTCTGGGCTAATCGTGTGGTCTGTTTCTTTTAGGTCAAGTCACCCCGCGTCTCCAAGTTGCCAGCCTCGGTTTCTCGTGTAGGGAAGAAGAAAGCATTTACTGAGCACTCACTGTATTCCATGCACTGTTCTGGGCACCAGGGGTCCCCAGAAACACCCCTGCCTTGATGGGCTGATGTGCTGTGGGTGGAGGCAGACAGCATGCAAGATGCGTAAGCCAAACGCACACACACACACTCTGTTGGATGATGGTTGGGACCAGTCCCTGGAGGACATCATGTTTGTAAGATAGAGGGTCAGCGAAAGAGAGGAGGACCCTCCATGAGATGGTTTGACACAGTGGCTGCAACAATGGGCTCAAGCATGACAAGGATTGTGAGGATGGCGCAGGACCGGGCAGTGTTTTGCTCTGTTGTCCACGGGGTCACTGTGAGTCGGCACCGACTTGGGGACACCTGACAACAACAACCAGGAGAAATCAAAGCCGGAAAGAGGGACAGGGAGAAAGGGTGAGGCACAGCTGTGACTGGAGAAAGCCCCATTGAGAAGTGACGTTTGAGCTGGAGGCGAGGGGGGAGCCACGTGGACGGCTGGGGAAAGCTCTCCTGACAGAGGGAAAGGCAGGTGCCAAGGCCCTGCGGCAGGACTGTGCCTGCTGTGGTCGAGGCCCCAGAGTGTGGGTGAGCGAGGGAGCCGGGGGAGGGGGGAGGGCAGGAGGAGATGAGGGCAGAGTTGGGGGGGGGGCGTGGGCAGGTCACGTGGGCTCTGTGGACGCCGGGTGTGTGGAGGCCAGAGCACCATTTTATTTATTTATTTTTATGTTTTTTTAACTGTTGTGGTTTAAATGAAGTTTACATTTCAAGTTAGTCTCCCATACAAAAATTTATACATACACTGTTATGTGACCCTAATCGCTCACCCCATACTGTGACAGCACACTCCTCCTTTCCACCCCTGGTAACCCGTGTCCATTCAACCAGCTCCTGACCGTCTCTGCCTTCCCATCTCGCCTCTGGACAGAAGCTGCCCATTTAATCTCTTGTATCTACTTGAGCTAAGAGGCACACTCCTTACGAGTGTCACTTTATGTCCCACAGTCCAGTCCAATCCCTGTCTGAAGAGTTGGCCTCTGGAATGGTTTTAGTTCCAGGCTGACAGAGAGTCCGGGGGCCATGCTTTCTGGGGTTCCTCCAGTCTCAGTCAGACCATTAAGTCTGGTCTTTTTACTAGAATTTGAGTTCTGTACCCCACCTTTCTCCTGCTCCATCAGGAACTCTCTGTTGTGTTCCCTGTCAGGGCGGTCGTTGGTGGTAGCCGGGCACCATCTAGTTATTCTGGTCTCAGGCTGATGAAGTCTCTAGTTTATGTGGCCCTTTCTGTCTCTTGGGATACTACTTTCCTTGTGTCTTTGGTGTTCTTCATTCTCCTTTACTCCAGGTGGTTGGGACCAATTGATGCATCTTAGATGGCCCCTTGCAAGCTTTTAAGACCCCAGACGCCACTCACCGAAGTAGGATGAAGAACATTTTCTTAATAAGCTTTGTTCTGCCAGTTGACCTAGATGTCCCCTGAAAGCATGGTCCCCAGACCCCACCCCTGCTACTCTCTCCCTCAAAGTGTTTGTATTCAGGAAACTTCTTAGCTTTGGTTTAGTCCAGTTGCAGAGCAGCATTTTGAGCAGAGGCATGGCGTGATCGGACCTGTGTTTTCGCAGAGCTGCTCTGACCGCCCAGCTGCGGTCGGAGGCCAGGTGGAAGCAGGAGGCAGGTGGGCTCTTGCAGCATCCTGGCGGGAGGTGATGGGGGTTTGGACCTGGATGACAGTGGTGGAGGTGGAGACCGCTTAGACGTGACTGCACGTTGAAGGAATTGCTGAGGGGCTTTGCTGGTGAAGTTGATGTGGGCGTAGGCAAGGAGGGAGCCCAGGGTGAGCCCGTGGTCTGTTACAACGTGCACGGCCAGGGAAGACCTCAGCACTCGGCTCGTGTCCCCTCACACCCTCTCATGGCTGGGCTGAGTTCTTTTCTTCTTCTCTTTTTGTTTTTTCTTGCTGTTTTCTGAGCTGCACTGGGCGTGAGGAAGGCAAGCTTCGAGTGTCCACTCTGGGGCCCGGGTGCTGAGTTAGGAGACACCCTCTGTGTCCAGGGAAGAGCATGGCCGCTCCTGCGCCGCCTCACTTCCCTGTGGTGGCACCTCGTGGCAGGGACGGGCCACCACACAGACACAGTTCTTTCTAGGAACAGCCCCACATGCCCAGCTCGAAGGGGCTATTTTAGGTTTCAAGTTCTGTTACTTCGGTTACTATTAGCAAATTTCGTCAGAAAAAAAGCTGGTGCCAAATGTGTTTTCCCTCCAACCGGGTGTGCCACAGATGCTGGGGATTTGAACTGAAGCACTGGTGAAGACGCAGGGGGCCTGCAGCTCCCCCACCGCCACGGTGGCCTGTCCCCAGACACACATAGGACTCTTGGGCTGTGGCCTCTTCTTGACGGACCATTGGTGCCCTTGACCAGTCTAAGGCACAGCCTCGCCTTGCTCGAGGTGACCCAGAAAAAGCAGCCACCTGGCCATTCTTTGTGGGCATTTGGGAGTTTGCATCTGGACTCTGCGAGATGGGGGTGCTCATCCTCCTCTGGGACAAGGCGGGCAGGTGTGGGGGCTCCCTCTTGCTGTGATGGACAAATCACCTGGGACCACCCCCAAATGACCTCCCCAACCAGCATGGACCCCCACACCCTCTTGCCACCAAACCTTCCATAGCCACTGTTACTGATGATTTGTGTCCCCCAGAATTATGTGGAAGTCCTAACCCCTGTACCTGTGAGTGCGACCCTTTAGAAATAGAGGGTTTCTTTTGTTGTATTAACGAGGCCGTGCCTGAGTAGGGGGGTCCTAAACCTAATCCCTTCTCAGATGTGTCACAGACGCGGAGACACACACAGGGGAAAAGATCATAGGAAGCTCTGTCTGCAAACCACGGAACACCCCGGAATGCCACGGAACACCCCGGAATGCCACGGAACGCCACGGAACACCCCGGAATGCCACGGAACGCCACGGAACGCCACGGAACACCAGGGCTACTGACAAGGAAGGACCTTCTCCTAGAGCCGATGCCCTGATTTGGACTCCCAGCCTCCAGAACTGAGAGACAATAAATTTGTGTTCTTTAAAGTCACACGCGTGAGGTATTTGTGTCACGGCAGCCCGCTGCCCAGGTTCCGTCCCCAAGAAGCTGGGTCAGCCAGCATCTCAGACCCGTCTGGTTTGGCCCTGGCCTGCCTTTCTGGCCTCATCTCCCCAACTCTTCCTTCTACCACCGCCCTAGCAGCAACGGCAGCCAGGCCACTGCCCCCACCCTCAGACCCTTCCCTACACAGTGTCCTGACCCTGGGCTTCCTCTGCCTGGAATGGGTGCGTTTCCTCCAGCCACCCCCGCTAACCGGCCACATCCTTCCTGCTTGGCTGCCCTTTCCCACCGCAGGGCCTTTGCATGTCTGTGGTCTCTGCCTGGCAGGCCATTCCTCCACACTTTGCCTGACTGACTGCTAGACCCCCTTCTGCCTTGCAGCTTCGGAGAGGCTTCCACGAGCCTCCCAGCCCCCCACTCCCCCGCAGGCATGCATGGCCGTGTGGAACTCTGTGTTCATGTGTGTTTGGTGTATGTCTCCTTCCCCCCTGCCATCAGCTCCACCAGGTCCCGCTTTGCTCGTCGCTGTATTTGGCACCTGGGACAAAGTGGGGGCTCTGCATTTTGGGTGAAAGAACAAAGGAATTTAATTAGTGGGTGCATGCCTGTCTCTCTTCTACACTCAGGGCAGGGGTGAGCCTGTGGTTCACCCCAACTCCACCCCTTCCCACCCCCACCTCTTGTCCTTGGGCAAGTCAGCATTGGAGCGAGGCCAGGGCATCTCCCGGAGGCCTGATGGGAGCTTCAGGGCTCTGACCTGTAAAATGGGGACATTGTCGCCCACCTGTAGGGTTGTCGCAGGTATTATATGGTTCGGGGCCTGGAACACGTCCCCCTGCGGGGGCAGTGGGGCTCTGTGGTAGAATTCTCACCTTCCGCGCAGGAGACCCGGCCTCAGTCCCCGGCCGGTGCACATGTGCAGACACCCCCGTCTGTCAGTGCGCCCTGCGTGTTGCTGTGATGCGGAACCAGTTTCAGCAGAGCTTCCAGACTAAGATGCACTAGGAAGAAAGGCCTGGCTGTCTACTTCTGAAAATCAGCCAATGAAAACCCTATGGGTCACACTGGTCCTATTGCAACCAATCATGGAGATGCCGCAGGACCAGGCAGTGTTCCGTTGTGCATGGGGTGACCACGAGTCAGAGGCCGACCTGATGGCAACTAACGGCAACAAAAGTGACCGACCGCCCAGTGACCGTCCAGAGCAGGCGCTCCACTGATGAACAGGCTGTGCGATGGGCGTCTGGGTAAACACCCAGCTGAGCCCTGACTGTGCCGGGTTCTGTGCTGGGCACCAGGGGCACGGTGAGAACAGGAGGTGGCGCTGCCTGGGGTGCCCTCGGGGTGGGACAGGCCATCGTCGTGTTGGGCAGGCACTGCCCGGAGCGCAGGAAATGCTCTGGTGCTGCAGAGGCTCCTGGGAGGACCTGGAGGCCTTCATGGAGGAGGGGCCAAGGAGCTGGGTCTCCAGGGCCAGGAAGAAAGAGGGACGGGTCAGAGGCTTAGATGGCAGAGGAAATGGCGTGAGCAGGGTGCCTGGTGGAGTGTTCAGGGGTTAAGGTGTTGGGGAGACGGCCAACAGGCCTCCAAAGGTCTGGGAGCAGAGACAGGCTAAGGTGGGGGGCCCACCCTTCCTTTGGGGGATCCTTTCTCAGCTTCCAACCCTCCCCGGCCAGCCCCTGCCCCTTCCTTCCCTGGTGTTGGGGGGTATTAATGTCTGCCTGCCTGGCTTGGTGCCGGCACCTTATGCACATCGGTGCCATGAGGGGGCCATTTGTGGTGTTCGTTTGGGCTGAGGTGGCTGAGACCCAGGGAGGGTCAGTCCTCACTTGTCCCTCAGGGTCACCTCTTAGGGGCACCGCCATCCTCCCACCAGGACCCGCAGTGTCCAGGCCCTCATTCTCCCCCAAAGGACCTCAGGCTCCTGGGGTGGACACCGTGGTGGGTAGAGAGGGCTGCCATCCTGCCCCCTCCCAGCAGCGCCCAGCTCAGGGAACATTGGGGAGCAGCGGGGACAGGGGTGCAGAAAGGGTCTCAGACCAGAGTCCAACAGTCCGGGATTTGAGGTCGCCTTTACTTTGGCTGAGTCCCTTCCCCTCTCCCCGCCTCAGTTTCTCCTCCGTAAAATAGGCATCATAATAAGGCAGGAGACCCCAGAGCAGGTTGGTGGGGCGGTGGCTCCAGCTCCCGCGTCCAGCGTCCACACCCCACACTTTGTGCCTCACACACCGCGCCCAGCTCCCTGCACCTCGCACCTCACATCCCACACCTCACACACCGCGCTAGGCGCCCTACACCAAGTGCCCGGAACCCCGCGCCCGCGCCCTCCACCCTAATCCCGGGGCCAGGAGCCCCTCGCCCCGCACCCCGTGCCCGCGCCCGCCCTCCGGGCGGAGCCTCCGGACGCGCCTCCCGCCCGCCCC
>NW_004444047.1:872004-873339 GCF_000243295.1 Trichechus manatus latirostris | reverse complement strand
GGTGAGCCCGCGCCCCGCTCCCCGCGCCCCGCGCCCGCCTCCGCCTGGCCCCGCGCTCACTCCCGCCCGGATGTCTTGCAGGCGGCCGCGCCCCCGCAGCGCCCGCCGGTTCCGCCGGGGACGAAGCCGCCTGGTGCCTGTGCCAGCTCAATGGCACCGCCGACCCCGAAGTTTCCGAAGGTAAACTGGGCTCGAGAGGGCGCCCCAGTTCCCGTCGGTCCTCCCCACCACGGCCCCTAGCCTTTCCTGCCGCCAGGTCCTCACGCCGCGCCCGGGATGGAGCCCTTGGGAGCCGGGATAACGCGATGGGAAGGGAGGGCGCTTCCACGAGGGCCAGATCTGGGACCGGGGCGTCCCGCCCTGGGCCAGGGCACAGTCCTGGGCAGGGCAGCCTCTGCTGGGCACGGAAAGAACTGGGCTACCCCGAACCTGAGCTCTGCAGGGAACCAACAGACCCGGGTTGGAGCCCTGGCTCTAAGAGGCGTCAGCTGGGTGAGCCGGCAGACCTCGGTCCCTCTCTGAGCCTCAGTTTCCCTTTTGTAACCCAGGGTGGTTGACCCACCTTGCTGTGGGGCTCGCTTGCGTGGGGGTTGCGTGAGAGAGTGCCATCATATGGCCAGTGCTGAGTACAGCTAGGGCTGATGGGACTGAGGTCCGAAGGCCCCTCCAGCCAATGGGCACCTGCGGGTGCTGAGTCAGGCTGGACTGTGCCAGCGGAGATGCCTTATCTGGGCAGTGCTCGAGGGGCCTGCGTGTCCGGGGACAGGCGGAGTGTTGGACCGTTGGACGAGTACCACCCTGGAGGCATTTGTCGAAGCTTGCCTGGGCCGGGGTGGGGTGTCTGTGCCCTGGAGAGGCCGGCAGATTTCCTTCTGGCTGCTGGCCTGGGGCCTCGGGGAGGGGAGTCCTGCTTCACCTGCGCTGTCCTCAGACAAATCACTTCCCCTTGCAGGCCCACCCTCTCCTGTTAACGGGGTGCCCTCCTGGCAGGGTTGGTGGGGAGGTGGGAGGCGTCCAGCATGGTGAGTGTGGGTTGCTTCCTCCCTTCGAGGACCCAACTCAGATACAGGGGCTGCCTGGGCCCTTCTGTTAAACACGAGTCTGTAGTCCACTGTGCCCCGAGTGCCCCTACCTATCCACCATGGACCCACCACAGCCTGCCAGGCAAATGCCACCATGGTCCCCGCCTGACAGGGAAGGAAACCAAGGCACAGAGAAGCTCAGAAACTTGCAGTCACACAGCTGTAGGGGGCAGCGCTCGGGGCCCTCAGCTGGGGCAGCTCCATTGTTTGTTTGCTCCGCTGCCAGGAGATGCCCGGTAGTCAGTACAGATGG
>NW_004444047.1:859335-871783 GCF_000243295.1 Trichechus manatus latirostris | reverse complement strand
GGGGTGGTATGGGGTGGGCCGTGAAGGGGGTGGGACTAGGGTAGTGTGGAGTGGGGCATGGGGATGGGAGGTGGGGGGTTGGAACTGCTGCCTGGAGGGGGCTTTTCATTATCGAAGGGCTGGAGGTCGCTGCAGGGAGGGGGCACCCGTTGCCCCGGGGTTGGGGGCCACTGTAGGGAGGGGGCACTCCCAGGACCTGTCCTGCTCCCCAGCCTCATCGTCCCCCCACCCCCTGCACCATGTCCCGGTCACTTGCTCACACTGAATGCCCCCCAGGCCCCTGGACATCTGTCCCGTCCCACCTCCCACCTGGGACCTCCTTGTCACCATTTTCTGGTGAGCTGTGACCACTCCCAGCTCAGGGGTCCTCACCTCTAGGAATCCGCTCGGCTCCCCTTGAGGGCAGGATTGCTCCAGTCACGTGCGCAGGTCCCGGACCCGCTCGGAGAACAGGGCTGTGAAACAGGACTGTTGATGGGGTACCGGTGAAGGAGACACGAGTGAGTGAAGGATCGAGAGAATGGCACATCCTTCTCGGCTTCTGAGGGAAGGGTTCGGCCGGCCGGCTTCAGAGCCTCCTCTCAGCCACCGGGCTCTTCAGCTCCCCAGAGCCGGCTCCGGGCAGGCAGCGGGCCAGGGTGTCCACCGGCCTGCGAGCTGGATCCTGTGCTCTGAGCCCTGGTGCGTGAGTGTGCATGTATGTGTGCGTGTGTGCACACGCGAGAGGCGTGTACAGTGTGCGTGGATGTGGTGTGTGTGCATGCATGAGCGCACACAGTGTGCACACCTATGTGCATGGGTAAACGTGTGTGCACATGTGTGTACACGTGTGTGGTGTGTGCGTGAGTATGCGTGTGTGTGTGTGGCCATTAAACTCTTTGGAGTTTTTTTAATTACAAAAGTAATCTGTGAACACGTGCGTGTTGGAAAAGCCCTGAACAGTGTGGAAATAGCTGAAGTGAAAAGTACAGGTCCTCCCTTCCTTCCCGGCCAGGCCCGGCTACCTGGTTTGCGGGATCAGTGCAAGGTGAAATAAATCACAGGGCCCTTTGTTCACAAAGCAGAGAAAAAGCGCCGGTAAAGGAGCTGAAATAACTAGGAAGAAGGGCCTGTCGGTCTGCTTCAGAAAATCAGAGCACGAAAACCCCATGGCTCACAACGGTTGGATCTGAAATCGAGCGTGAGGCTGGCGCAACACGGGCCTCGTTTCATTCCGTGGTGCGTGTGTGAGTTGGGGCAGCTAATGGCAGCTCACCCCAGGAAACACCGTGGGTCGCCCCGAGTGTCCTGGGGCAGGCGGCGGGGGGCTGGGGAGGTGGCAAGTGCAGGTGGAAAGAGCTCCCCAGAGCAGAAGCTGGACCGTGGAGGGCGGGCACGCCTGGGCGCGTGCCCCGTGTTGACATGGCAGAGGGCCGGGCTTGTCTAGTGAAGGCCGGGGGGTCGGCGCCCGGGAGTGGGGGCCTGGGGGAAAGGAGAGGAGACAGAGAGGATGGTGGGCAGCTTGGGGAGGGTCTCTTGGTAGCCCACAGAGGCGGGGTGCTGGCCTGAGGGGCTGGGGGGCTGGCTGCGCCAGTGTTTTGGGATGTGCAGCTGGTGACCATGGGGAGGGAGAAGAGGAAGGTGGGGGGGGGAGCGAGGGCCAGAGGGGTCCCATGACTGACACCCGAGTCCACACAGGCAGAGCGTGGGGAGGGATGGAGACCCAGGCCTGTGGAGCAAGGCTCCCTCACACTGTGACCCCCGTGCTGTGACCCTCCGTGCTGTGACCCCCCCGTGCTGTGACCCCCCCATGCTGTGACCCCCCCATGCTGTGACCCCCCCACCGTAACCCCCCGTGCTCTGCTCCCTCACACTGTGACACCCCATGCTGTGACCCCCCACACTGTGACCCCTGTGCTCTGCCCCCCAACACTGTGACCCCCCGTGCTCTGCTCCCCCACACTGTGGCCCCCCGTGCTGTGCCCCCCCACACCGTGACCCCTTGCCCGGCGCTGTGATAGCTAACAATGCTGCACTGTGGTATGCCTGGTGTGCCGGGCTGTCTTCAGGACAGGTGAGGGCTGGTCTTGTCACTTTGTGGGAGACTCTCTGCAGGCGTCTCCTGAGCATGTCCCTCCCCAGACTCTAATGATACCCCCACACCTGCAGGCTGGGTCACTAAACAATGTCACAGCCAGGCCAGTGAGGCTGAGAGGCGGGGCAGTGCCCCCACTGAGCTGGGTGTTTGCCAGGCCCGCACTGAGGGGTACATCACCTCCTCGCTGGGGTGGGCTACGGCACCTCTTGTCACCCTCGCATTGGAGGTGAGGACCTAGGACCAGCGAGGAGAAGTTGGCTAACCAGAACCACACGCCAGCGAGGGGCAGGCCCAGCATCGGAACCCTCAGCTCATTTAGGTCTATGATCCAAATGAATTGATTTTTGTATAAGGTGTGAGGTGTACTTCCAGGTTCCCTTTTTTTTTTTTTTTGGCATATGGATGTGTCTGTTATGGATTGAATTGTATCCTCCCAAAATACGTATTGAATCCTAACCCCTGCACCTGTAAATACGATGCTGTTTGAAAATAGGGAGTTTCTTTTGTTACGTTAATGAGGTTATAATCGAGCTTGTCAGATTATTTGCTTGAATAAATTAGGTGAAAGGATACAACCCTGCTGCACACCTTTTCCAATTTTAAGCCACGTAGTATCCCCTTGCTGTGTTCCAACGACTGACTCTTGGTGTATGTGCAGGTTCTGCGTGAACACAATTATGTGTTCTGGAATTTCCATTCTTGGTAATGTTATCCATAATTTGTTATGATTCACACAGTCGAATGCCTTTGTATAGTCAATAAAACACAGGTAAACATTTTTCTGGTATTCTCTGCTTTCAGCCAAGATCCATCTGACATCAGCAGTGATACCCCTTGTTCCATATTCTCTTCTGAATCCAGCTTGAACTTCTGGCAGTTCCCTGTTGATGTAGGGCTGTAGTTCTTTTTGAATTATCTTCAGCAAAATTTTGGTAACATGCAATGTTAATGATACTGTTTGAAAATTCCCGCATTCTGAGAAGCTAGACTATATGAAGAAAAATGTGGCATCAGGATTGGAGGAAGACTTATTGACAACCTTTGATATGCAGATGATACAACCTTGCTTGCTGAAAATGAAGATGACTTGAAGCACTTACTGATGAAGGTCAAAAACCACAGCCTTCAGAATGGATTACATCTCAACATAAAGAAAACAAAAATCCTGACAACCGGACCAATAAGCAATATATGATAAACAGAGAAAAGATTGAAGTTGCCAAGGATTTCATTTTACTTGGATCCACAATAAATGCCTATGGAAGCGGCAGTCAAGAAATCAAACAACGCATTGCATTGGGCAAATCTGCTGCAAAAGACCTCTTTAAAGTGTTGAAAAGCAAGGATGTCACCTTGAAGACTAAGGTGCGCCTGACCCAAACCATGGTATTTTCAATCACCTTACATGAGTCGGAATCGACTCCATAGCAACGGGTTTGGTTTTGCATATGTATGGGAAAGCCGAACAATGAAAAAAGAAGACTGAAGAAGAATGGATGCCTTTGAACTATGGTGTTGACGAAGAATATTGAATATACCGTGGACTGCCAGAAGAATGAACAAATCTGTCTTGGAGGAAGTACAGCCAGAACGCTCCTTAGAAGCAAAGATGGCGAGACTTTATCTTGCTTACTTTGGACATGTTATCAGGAAAGACCAATCGCAGGAGATGGACATCATGGTCGGTGAAGTGGAAGGTCCGTGAAGGCGAGGGAACCCTTGGTGAGACGGACTGACACAGTGGCTAGAACAATGGGCTCAAACAGCAATGATCATAAAGATGGTGCACGACCAGTCAACATTTCACTCTGTTGTATATACAGTTGCTATGAGTCTGAGCTGGCTGCCTTTGTGGGCAACTAACCACAATGACAATGAGGTCATACCAGAGCAGGGTGGGTCCTCACCCTAATCACCAAGACCCTACTGAGTGGTGTCCTATAAAAGGGCAGAACAGACCCAGACACACACAGGGGGAAGACAGACGCCAAGGATGCCCAGGAACTCCCAGGGCTACTGCATGGGAGGACTGTCCCCTAGAACCATGTCATGATCTCGGAGCCCCAGCCCCCCAGACTGTGAGACAATAAATCCCTGTTCTTGAACGCCACCCACGTGTGTGTTTGTGCCATGGCAGCGCTAGGGGACTCAGGCAGACGTTCGGTTGTTCCAGACCGTCTGTTGGAAAGACTACCCCGGGCCTTTTATACCATGCCACGAGCCTGCTGCAGAAACCAGGTCGTCAGTCCTGCCTAAAGTCCCCTTCTGCGTGGCTCTGCTTCCTTGTGCTAGCAGCTAGCTTTCCTCTCTGTCCCCTGCACCTTCTGTAATCTGGTTGGCATCTTTAGTGATTTATTAGCTTTAGGCTCAGCTTTGCTGTTCTTGGCGAGGACATTTGATCTCCTTGGTGTTCTTGGGGTGGTGCATCCTGTCCTGGGGCTCCCAGCGTGACTGTTACTGAAGCCCAGGTTGATCAGTAGGTTCAGGGGTGAGAACGTGAGCTCTCTATGGTCAAGTTTTAGCTCATGGTTTACATTATGCTGATTGGATCATGAGGTCTACTAGATGAGGAATTGTTAGTTTTGTTTGGTGTGTGGTTATGTGAGAAACGCCCATTGTTTCAGAGATGCACGCTGAAGTGTAGGGCATGACTTGACTTTAAAATCTTCAGTAAAGGAAAATAAAATAAAAAAAATCCATTGCTGTTGAGTTGATTCCAACTCATAGTGACCCCATGTGTGTCAGAGTAGAACTGTTCCATAGAGTTTTCAGTGACTGATTTTTTGGATGCAAATCGCCTGTCCTTTCTTCTGAGGCACCTCTGGGTGGGTTCCAACTGCCAACCTTTCGGTTAATAGTTGAGTGCTTAACCATTTGAGCCACCCAGGGACTCCTAAATAAAAATATGCAGGAGGAAAAAGGGAGAGATGAAGCAAACTGGTAGATCTTGAAAACTGTTGAGTATGAGTGATTCCATGTTTTGAGTCAACATTTTAATAAACCAAGTGTGGCTCACACAGCACCCTGCCCTCATCCCCCCAGGTCTGCAGATGGATGTATGCAGGTTGGAGCTTTTGTGGTGACCCTCTACTGCCTGTAGTTAGGGGCCGTCTGTCATCCCTCTTCTTCCTCTCTCCCTTCTCCCACCCCCCCACCTTTTCCAAGACTGTTCTGACCTCAGAGCCCCCTTCCATGTCCTGCTGTTTCTCATCAAAGCCACCAGGGGGCGCCATGATCTAAGCCAGCTGCTGTTCTTGGCACTGAAATTGAGGAAGCAGGTGGGGCACTTGGGGGTCCATGAGCTCTTGGGGGCTCCAGCCCTGTTTTCTGTCCCTTTGAAACACAGTTTTACGTTCCATGAACATATGACTTTAGCTTCCTGAGCTCTGGTTCCTGACCTTTGTATCCCTGAGGTTGGAAGATGTCAGTTTCCTCATTGTTAGGCGCCGTTGAGTCGGCTCCGACTCATAGCGACCCCACGTACAACAGAGCAGAACACTGCCCGGTCCTGCGCCATCCTCATGATCGTGGTTACACTTGAGCCCACTGTTGAGCCACTGTGTCAATCCATCTCGAGGGTCCTCCTCTTTTTCGCTGACCCTCTACCTTACCAAGCATGATGTCCTTCTCCAGGGGCTGGTCCCTCCTGATAACATGTCCAAAGTACGTGAGATGAAGTATCACCATCCTCACTTTTAATGAGCATTCTGGCTGTACTTCTTCTAAGACAGATTTGTTCGTTCTTCTGGCAGTCCATGGGATATTCAATATTCTTTGCCAACACTGTAATTCAAAGGTGTCAATTCTTCAGTCTTCCTTATTCGTCATCCAGCTTTCTCAAGAATATGAGAAATATCAGTACCCTAGGTCTGCCAAAACAAAGCACCATAAAATAGCTAGGTTTAGTGAACAGAAACTTGTCCTCTTTCATGATTCTGGAGGTTAGAAGTCCAGAATCAAGGTATTGTCCGTGCTGTCTCTGAAGCTTCTGGTGGGTGGGAGCCTTCCTTGCCTCTTCCAGCTTCTGGTGGCCCCAGGTATTCCTGGGCTTGTAATGCATCTTCATGTGGTGTCTTAGTCATCTAGTGCTGCTATAACAGAAATACCACAAGTGGGTGGCTTTAAAAAACAGAAATTTATTCTTTCACAGTCTAGTAGGCTACAAGTCCAAATTCAGGGCGTCAGCTTCAGGGGAAGGCTTTCTATTTCTGCCAGCTCTGGAGGAAGGTCTTTGTCATCAATCTTCGCCTGGTCGAGGAGCTTCTCAGCACAGGGACCCGGGGTCCAAAGGATGTGCTATTCTCCCGGCTCTTGTTTCTTGGTGGTATGAGTTCCCCCTGTCTCTCTGCTCACTTCTCTCTTTTGTATCTCGAAAGAGAATGACTCAAGACACAATCCAATCTTGTAGATTGAGTTCTGCCTCATTAACATAACTGCCACTAATCCCATCTCATTAACATCATAGAGACAGGATTTACAACACACAGGAAAATCACATCAGATGACAAAATGGTGGACAATCACACAATACTGGGAATCATAGCCTAGCCAAATTGATACACATATTTTTTGGGGACACAATTCAATCCATGACATGTGGTGCCTTTCTTCTGAAGGGACCACCTGAAGGTTAACGAAAGGTGCAGGCATTAGAAGCCAGGTCAGAAGCTGCCACTCATCAGCTGGGTCCTGGACTGGTCACTTCCCCGCTCTGGGCCTTGATTTTCTCCTCTGTGAAATGGGCATGACTATCACACTTCCTTTCAGGGATTATTGAACGTGAATGAGCTAGTGCAGATTTTAGTAATCTCAAGATGTTACTATTACTATATACCCTAGAGAACTGAAAGCACACATCCACACAAAACTTGGGCCCGAGAGTTCATAGCAGCATTACTCGTGACAGCCCCAAACTGAAGACAACCCGAACACCCATCAGCGACGGCCGGGCAGACCACATGCTGTCTGTCCATCCATGGAGTATCACCCAGTCATAAACAGGAATGAAGTTCTGATACTCGCCACGGCACGGATGAACCTCGAATGTTACCCAGGGAGAAAGAAGCCAGACGCAAAACACCGATTGATTCCATCTGTGTGAAACGTCCAGAACAGCAAAATCCTTAGGGACAGAAAGCAGATTAATGGCTGCCAGGGGCTGGGGGAGGGGATTGGAAGATCAGTGGATTGCGGAGTGATGGCTAATGGGGTTTCCTTTGGGAGTGATGCAAATATTCTAAAATTAAATTGTGGTGGTGATCGTACAACTCCATGAATATGCTAAAACCATTGAATTAT
Organism: Trichechus manatus latirostris; assembly: GCF_000243295.1. Lineage (NCBI taxonomy): Eukaryota > Metazoa > Chordata > Mammalia > Sirenia > Trichechidae > Trichechus > Trichechus manatus. The sequence continues at coordinate 864,408 of NW_004444047.1, read as the reverse complement.
ACACTTTAGAAGGGCAAATTTAATGGTGTGTGAATCATATCTCTTTTATCTGTAAATATAAATAACAGCTGTAAAGCTGTTATTTAAAAAAGACCGTGTGTGTTTCCGTGTGAGAAGCTGGCCGTGCGGGGTCGAGGCGCAGAGCGGGGCTGTCTGCAGCTCCCATAGGCCTGGGGGACGTGGCCACCAGCTGGCGCCTGCCTCCCGGAAAAACATGAGGCGAGCCTTCCCCCGTGCGGCTGTGTGCTGTGGGGTTTAGTCTGTGCCCGTGACCCTGCGTGTCGTGGGGGAGCTGGCTCTCTCGTTCGGGTTATAGTGAGCGTCAGAGGAGAATAAATGCAGAACGCCGAGCGTCAGGACGTTCAGCAGACATCAGCTCTGATTACTTAGTGTCCCCGCTCAGTCACCATCTGGACCACTGCCCGATCGGTGCACCCCTCTGAAGCCTGGCTTTGCAGAAGAAAGCCTTCAGAATTGCGAAAGTTTTTGGAGAAGGGGAGAAGGAGGTGATGACAGGACTAGGCCAGCATGGTGCTGAGACCTGTCGCAAAAACCCAGACCAAACCCCATGTGTGTCAGAGAGCTGTGCTCCATAGGGTTTTCAGTGGCTGATTTTTTGGAAGTAGATTGCCAGGACTTTCTTCCTAAGTGCCTCTGGGTGGATTCAAACTTCCAACGTTTTGGTTAACAGTGGAGCACGTTAACCGTTTGGGCCACCCAGGGATCCATAAGCATGACGTACACTTTAGTGATTAACATGGTTGGAGGCTGTACGAAACCCGGGAGAAAGATCAGAGAAATGGGAACCACGACAAACAGTAGGGAAGCCAGGGGCGGGGTCCTGGTGTCCTGACCTGTGCGGTGCTTGTTCAGTACTTGTCCAGCGCCTCCTCTGGGACAGCACTAGGAGCAGCGGTGACAAACTCACACATCCCTGCCTCGTGTGGCTCCCGCAGCGGGGAGGGAAGGACACCGCCTAACGAGCCTGGAGTGGGGCCAGCGCCTGCAGCTGCCACGTTCGACCAGCGCGAGCGGCAGGCACAGGCCGGCTTGTGGTGACAGCACACGGCAAGGTTTGTGCAGCGGCCCGGACGCCAAGCTCAGAGAAACGTCAGGCAAGGGGGCTTCTGCTTGCACGGTGCACAGCTCCAGATTCCCATTTAAAATGCCATTTTCCACGTTATTGGAATTAGAGAAACGGCATATGACCCGTCTCGTGCTTCTCCTACATGGTGTGATGGGTGGGCGTTTCTCCTCCCAGCCAGGCCCTGGGGTTGGTTGGGCGTGTTTGGCTCCATCCTGACGGGACCGTTGACATCATCATTGCGTTTCTGCGTTTTGCTCATATCATCCGAGTCGCCCACCGGGGCAGCGATGTGGGTCATGTGCTGTGTCCGTGAACAGGCAGGCAGGTGGCTGCGGAAACTTGCAGGCTGCTGTCTGCCCTGGAGGAAGCAGCTGGTTGCGGGGTAAAGAGCTGGGAAGACAGGTTCTGGTCAGAGGCCCACATCTGATGTCGGGGGGCCTGGGATGCTCTCTGTCCGTCTCCTCGTCTGTAAAATGCAGGCAGCGCTCGCTGGGCTCTCTAGAAGATTAAATTGGGTGACAGATGTGGAAAGGTTTTGTAATCCGTAAATTGCCACGCATTTAAAAAACAAAACACGTTTTACATCGTAGGTAAAATAAGGCACAGATGTGGCAAACAAGGTCAAACCGCAGAGGACAGGGACTGAAGGTCCAGTCTCCCTCCCCTTAACCTCAGGTCCACTCCTCAAAGGCTGTTGCTAGCTGCCATCACGCCCCCGGCTCATGGTGACCCATGTGTTACAGAGTAGAACTGTGCTCCGTAGGGGCTTCTTGGCTGTAATCTTCACAGAAGCAGATCGGCAGGCCTTTCTTCTACAGCACGGCTGGGTGGGTTTGAACCTCCAACCTTTAGGATAGCAGCTGAGTGCAAACTGCTTACGCCACACAGGTGCCTTCAAAGGTGACCACTCTCAATAGTCTATTGCGCATTCTTCCAGATGTTTTTCTGCACTTATAAGCATCTATGTATATGTGAAGAGCCTTGGTGGCGCAGTGGTTAAAGCACTCGGCTACGAACTGAGAGGTCAGTGGTTCAACCCACCAGCTGCTCTATGGGAGAAAGATGTGGCATTCTGCTTCCATAAAGATTTACAGCCTTGGAAACCCTGTGGGGCAGTTCTACTCTGTTCTGTAGGGTTGCTATGAGTCAGAATCGACTCAAAGGTAGTGGGTTTGGTTTTTGCTCACGTACATGTAAGCCTTCAGTATGGATTACACCTCGACATAAAGAAAACAAAAATCCTCACAACTGGACCAATAAGCAACATCGTGGTAAACGGAGAACAGATTGAAGTCGTCAAAGATTTCATGTTCCTTGGATACACAACCCATACCCATGGAAGCAGCAGTTAGGAAATCAAACGACATATTGCATTGGGCAAATCTGCTGCAAAAGACCTCTTTAAAGTGTTAAAAAGCAAAGATGTCACTTTAAGGACTAAGGTGCCCCTGACCCAAGCCATGGTGTTTTCAATCCCCTCATATGCATGGGAAAGCTGGACAATGAATATGGAAGACTGAAGAAGAACTGATGCCTTTGAATCATGGTGTTGGCAAAGAATATTGAATATCCCATGGACTGCCAGAAGAACAAACAAATCTGTCTTGGAAGAAGTACAGCCAGAATGCCCCTTGGAAGTGAGGATGGCAAGACTTCATCTCACATACTTTGGACATGTTATCAGGAGGGACCAGCCCCTGGAGAAGGACATCATGCTTGGTAAAGTAGAGGGTCATCGAAAAAGAGGAAGACCCTCAACGAGATGGACTGACACAGTGGCTGTGGGCTCAAGCATAACAACGATCATGAGGATGGTGCAGGACGGGGCCGTGTTGGGTTTTGTTGTACATGGGGTCGCTGTGAGTTGGAATCGACTTGACAGTACTTAACGACAACAGCATGTAAGGAGCCCTGGTAGCACAGCGGTTAAGCACTCGGCTGCTAACTGAGAGGTCAGCAGTTCAACCTACCAGCTGCTCTGCGGGAGAAAGATGTGGCAGTCTGTTTCCAAAAAGATTACAGCTTTGGAATGCTTTGGGGCAGTTCTGCTCTGTTCTATAGGGTCGCTGTGAGTCGGAATCGACTTGACGGCAACAGATGTGAGGGCACCTGTAGGGAAGCCCCAGAAGACACGGGCGCCTGCATTTCAGACGCTGACCTTGTCCAGTCGCTCTCCCAGACACGGCAGAGAGAGCCTTTGCCCACTGACTGCGCCCCACGGGGGATTGCGTTCTCATTGCTCTCACATTTGGAAAAGGGCACGTTTCTGGTTTCATTCACTTTTTTTTAAGTTATGAGAGCTGGGGAAGGGCTGTCAGGGGCACAGGCAGGGCAGCCAGGCAACCACATGGAAGAACTAGTTGGAAGAACGGCAGTGTGGGGTGTGGTGCCAGCCGTGGGCATCACGGAAGGCTTCCTGGAGGTGAAGGATTTCTGCCAAGGCTTGGCAGGGGTCTTTTGCTCACTGACTGACTGGAGAATTGGGTTAAAGCACTGTCTCAGTCTCCTAGGATTCCACAACAGAAACACCACAAATGGATTGTTTTCTCACAGATCGGAAGGCCGGGAGTCTGAATTCAGGCCGTGGCTCCAGGTGAAGGCCCTTTTTTGTCAGCAGCCCCGGGAGTTCCTTGGCGTTCCATGGAATCTGTCTTCCCCTGCATGTCTGTGTCTATTCTGCTCTTTTACAAGACACTTCTCACATGGGACTGGGTTTAGGGCCCATCCTACTCCGGTGAAGGAGCCCTGGTGGCACAATGGCTAAGTGCTCAGCTGCTGACCGAAAGGTCGGCAGTTCAAACCCATCCAGCAGCTCTGTGGGAGAAAGAGCTGGCGATTTGGTGCTGTGAAGATTACAGCCTAGGAAACCCTGTGGGGCAGTCCTACTCTGTCCCATGGGGTCACTAGGAGTCAGAATCTAACAACCACCACACCAGTATGATCTTATTAATAGAACAAAAGAAAACCTTCTATTTCCAAACAGGGTCACGTTCAAAGGTACAGGGGTGAGGGCTTCACTAGTACTTGGGGACACAATTCAGCCCATAACAGTTCCCCTCAGTGCAAGGCTCTGAGGTAGCCGGAGAACGCTGCCCATGTCTGGGGCCTTCTCGGCCGTGGGGAAGGAGCAGCTTAGAGTGAGAGCTTAAGTGGGGGTCGTGAGGGTAGCCTCATGAGGGCCGTGGCAGCCCGAGCGGCAGACGCACATTTTTATCCCCATTTCCCAGACTTGGAGACTGAGACCGAGGGGCCTGGTTTCTGACCCCAGGTGCCTCCTGATGTGAAGTTTGCCGAGGTGTTGCTTGTTACTGGTTTTATTTTCTGATCACGCATGTAAAAGATGAAGAAGGATTTTATTTTTTTTGTTCAGTGACCTCTCTTAGCTAGCTTTCTCAGGGCGCGTGAGGCAGACACATTGGGATCACTTGAGCTCGTAGAAGTTTCTGGCGCTTTGCCAAGTGGCTGGGCAGCTGCGTCCACGACCTCACGCTGCTCAGGGCCCCAGGCTGGGGGTCACGGGGATCAGGATGCAGGGGACGCCTCAGTCCAACAGCAGAAACCTTGAGCCCCACTCGGCCTCTGCCTCTCCTGTGCTTCCCCCCTTTCTCTGCTGCGTCCCCCTCCTGTGCTCCCCCTGCTCAGCTCCCGCCCCTCTCGGAGCCACTCTCGGTCCCCTGCTCCTCCTGAGTGGACAAGTTGTTCTCACATGAGGCCTCATGCAGCCACCTCGGGGCTGGCTGTGTGTGGGGTTGTGTGTGTGAGGCCATATGTATGGGACTGTGCGTGTGAGACTGTATGTGGGGCCGTGTGTGTGGGGCGGTGTGTGTGGGGCTGTACATGTGAGGGGGTATGTGTGGGGCTGTGTGTGTGGGACTGTGTGTGGGGCCGTGTGTGTGGGGCCATGTGTGTGGGACTGTGTGTGGGGCTGTATGTGTGGGACTGTGTGTGGGGCCGTATGTGTGGGGCCGTGCATGTGGGGCCGTGCG
>NW_004444047.1:845470-859119 GCF_000243295.1 Trichechus manatus latirostris | reverse complement strand
GGGACTGTGTGTGGGGCTGTATGTGTGGAACTGTGTGTGGGGCCGTATGTGTGGGGCCGTGCGTGTGGGACTGTGTGTGGGGCTGTATGTGTGGGGCCGTGCGTGTGGGGCCATGTGTGTGGGGCCGTATGTGTGGGGCCGTATGTGTGGGACTATGTGTGGGGCCGTATGTGTGGGGCCATGTGTGTGGGGCCATGTGTGGGGGGCTTTGCGTGTGGGGCCATGTGTGTGGGGCTGTGTGTGTGGGGCTGTGTCGGGGGGGCCTTGCGTGTGGGGCCGTGTGTGGGGGGCCGTACGTGTGGGACTGTGTGTGGGGCTGTATGTGTGGGGCCATGCGTGTGGGGCCCTGTGTGTGAGGCCAGGCAGGAAAGCGTGGGGACTCACTGGGCAGACTCTAGGGGCATGGGGGTGAGGAAGGCGGATGAGGCCGCACCCTTGGGAGTCCACATCCGAGTCAGGGACTATGATGGTTGAGAGTGTGTGTCAACTTGGCTGGGTCATGATTCTCAGTGTTTATATGTGATCACTCCCATGATGGAATCTACTGTGAGAAGCCAGTCAGTGGAAAGGGAGTTTCCCTGGGGGTGTGGCCCATATAAGCAGACGTTCTGGCTTTGTACTTGCTGTGCACCCTGCGGCTGCCTCCTGCTCGTCTGGCCTCTGGTTCTCGGGTCTTGAGCTAGCAGCTTACCTGCCGATCTTGGGTTGGCCAGCCCCTGCTGCCACGTGAATTGGGAGAAGCCTCTATCCTGATCCACGGACTTGGGACGTTCCAGCTTGTACAATCGTGTGAACCATTTCCTTGATATAAATCTCTCTCGCTATAGATTTACAACTTTCCTAGTTTTGCTTCTCTAGAGAAGCCGGCCTCAGAGAGGGACACGACACAGACAAAATCGGGGTGAATGGCGCCCGCCTTGGACGGTGCTCCGTGCTGTGGACCAAACAGGCGAGGAGACCAGGGTGGGGGTGGCTGCTGCACGTGAGTCAGAGTGTAGGGACAGGGACCCTGGCAGAGGAATGGCCAGTGCAAAGGGCCTGAGGCACACGGGGGCCTGTCACTGTCTGGGGGTCACGAAGGCTCACACAGGTCATTGTAAGGACTTTGGCTTCTATCCGGGGTGGGCCAAGAAGACCCTGGGAGGTTGTTGTCAGAGGTGGGGGGGCTCAGTGTCCATTGTGGTGGCACCCCCTCCCCTCCTCCGAGGTGGCCTCCCGGCTCAGCAGCCCCCTGTAGGCAGCGCTGCATGGGTTTCTTTCCTGTCCCCCTTCCTCTGTGCCCCTTCTCCGTCTCTCCCTCTCAGTCCCTCTGTTTCTGTGTGTGTGTTGGGGTGGGGGTTCTCACACACACATTTGAAAGCCCTGATTTTTCACTTAGAGGGCAGAGGTGGTTTAGTGGTAGAATTCTCACCTTCCGTGCAGGAGCCCCGGGTTCGATTCCTGGCCAGTGCACCTCATGCACAGCCACCACCCGTCTGTCCGTGGAGGCTTGTGTGTTGCTGTGATGCTGTTGGGTACGGGGGCTCCTGTTCGGTCGAGTACGGGGGCTCCCGTTCGGTCGGGTACGGGGGCTCCTGTTCTGTCGGGTACGGCGGCTCCTGTTCAGTCGGGTATGGGGGCTCCCATTCTGTCAGCCTCGCCCCATGTCCTGGGCTGTGCTGAGGCCATAGGGGCATCTGTGAACCCCAAAGCCCAGAGATCATGCTGGCCGCTGCCTCTGTTGGGGGTGCTGTGAAGGCGAGGCCCCAGGTTTCCAGTCTAACAGGTGGGGCCAACCCAGCTCAGAGCCCCAGATGCCCCGTACCTGCCCTGGCACTGGTGGCCACTCCCCTCGTCCCACCCCAGGTGGGACACAGCCGTGGGGTTGTGTGCGTGGGCGTCTGGCCGTGCACAGCCTTCCTGAGCTGTGGGCGGTGGTGCAGGCTACCATGCTTCGAGGCCTCCTCCCTGGACCCCTGGCTCAGATCCTCCTCCCATTCTCTGCGTGCAGGCAGAGTGGGTGCTGCCCCCCACCCCCGTAGGTGTCCAGCCCTCTTTATCTGGGAAGTCCTCCCCTTAGGAGGCTGAGGTCTTAAACCAGATCCAAGTCTCACCTCGTTCCAAGTCCACACTCTCAACCACTGACTCTCCTGCCCCCACAACCGAGCCTCAGTTTCCTTAACTGTAAAGTGACTCCCATGGGGGCAGTGTGGTTCAGTGGTAGAATTTTCGCCTTCCATGCAGGAGAGCCGGGTTCAATTCCTGGCCAATGCACCTCGTGTGCGGCCACCACCCGTCTGTCCGTGGAGGCTTGCATGTTGCTGTGATGCTGAACAGGTTTCAGAGACGCTTTCAGACTAAGACAGACTAGGAAGAAAGGCCTGGTGATCTACTTCTGAAAATCAGCTGGTGAAAACTCTCGGGATCCCAATAGTCCAATCCACCGCAGTCATGAGGGCACAGGACTGGGCAGGATTTGGTTCCGTGGTACATGGGGTCACCGTGAGTCAGGGGCGACTTGACCGGCCTCGCTGGCTTTGAGGGTGCAGGCAGGCAGCCTGGGCTTGCTCTTCAGGGGCCCTGCCCGGCTGTGTCCCGGGGAGGGGGCAGGCAGTGGCTTTCGATGCTGCACATGTGCCTCCTGACCCAGGCTCGGCAGACTCCGGTCCGTGGCATTTCTGTTTCTTGTTCTTCTTAAGGCTTCGGGGGCCTTTCTTTGCCCTGCCTTTCTGAGGGCCCGGGGAAGGCCCCTGGAGCTCTCTGGGAGCCACCCTGCGGTTCCTGCGGCCTCGGCCTCATCCTCTCCTGCCCCCCTTCTTGTTGCCACCATCCTGCGTCGTGTGGCCTGGGCAGGAGGTCGGCCCCTTCCACCGAGAACCTCCGTTCTCACAGGCCTCTAGCCTTGGCCTCCCCGGCTCTGGATGGTCCCGTCCTCCTCCCCTCCCCAGGCCTCTTCTGCCGCTCCTGGGACCGAGGTGCCTGGGCACTTCTCCTCGGGCCATGTGGAGCCGTCAGCTCTCCTCTATGGGAGCCGAAGCCCTGCCAGACGCCTGGCTTTGGGGCCCTTCCTCCCACCCCCGGAAGCTTAAAGGGCTTCTCTTAAATGACAGGTTCTCCCCAAGAGGAATTCCGCCCCAGCTGCTTAGAGAATGCGGCTGACATCTTGCCGTGCAAGGCACATTGTTGGATGAATGAATGAATGAATGAATGATTGTGGCAGAAACTGACCGAGGCACGGCCTACATCGTTCCTTGAGCGCTCAGCTGTGTACTGAGTGCCTCTCCCCGGTTAACTCGGGCGGACTGTTGACCCAATTCATTCATTTATGTATTCATCCATCTGACAAACATGGATGAAGCTTTCACCATGCATCTGGTCCACCACCATCTGTCAGTCTGTCCTGCTGTGGTATCTGCGTGTTGCTGGAAGCCCTGACACTGGTATTTCAAACACCAGCAGGGTCACCCATGGTGGATGGATTTCAGTGGAGTTTCCAACTAAGGCAGACTAAGAAGAAAGGCCTGGTGATCTGTTTCTGAAAATCAGCCAGTGAAAATCCTATAGCTCACAACAGAACATTGTCTGATAGAGTGCTGGAAGATGAGCCCCTGGGGTGGACGGCACTCAGCACACACGATGGCCGCGACAATGGACTCCAGCAGACCAACGATCGTGACGATGGTGCAGGACCGGGCAGCGTGTCGTTCTGTTGTGCGTGGGGTCACTGTGAGTCAGAGCCGACTCCATGGCAACAACAATGACATGTATCCGCTCCGTTGTCAGGTACCAGGGATACAGAGCAAGGCTGAGCGGACCCGAGTTCCCTTGGGGAGCTCACCGCCTGGTGGGGGAGGTACAGAATTATCAAATGGCAGAGACACCAGCAGGTGCGTAGGCCCTGCGGCAGGAGGCAGCGTAGCCTCGAGGTCTGTGTGGCTGGAGCGGAGGGGGCAGTGTGATGGGAGCGGGGCTAGGGGCTGGGCAGGGCCTGAGGGTCTGCGTTTGCTTGTGGCTCTCCCAAACGTGTGGATCAGCTCTGCCCTCCTTCCCCCCGTGTCTCCTTCCTTCCTGGTCCTGTGGTGGCTGCCAGGCCATCCTGGCCCAGGCCTGTCATCTAAAGCCCTGGAACTCTTCCCCAATATGACTGTGGGAGTCAGAGGGCGGTGGTGGCAAAATGCTCTTGCTCAGGGGTCTCCTCATCATCCCCCCTTCTGGAACCATCAGGCGGAGCCTTTGCATAATCAGACTCTCCCCCTGCCCCCAGGGATGGGTATGCTGAGGACATCATGGCTGCACAGTTTCTGAGCTGAGCCTCAGTTTCCTTGTCTGTAGAGCAGGGGAGGGGGAAGGGGAGTGCATGAAAGAAAAATCCTCACAACTGGACCAGTAAGCAACATCCTGATAAACGGAGAAAAGATTGAGGTTGTCAAGGATTTCATTCTACTTGGATCCACAATCAACGCCCATGGAAGCAGCAGTCAAGAAATCAAAAGACACATTGCATCGGGCAAAGCTGCTGCAAAAGATCTCTTTAAAGTGTTGAAGAGCGAAGACGTCACCTTGAAGACTAAGGTGTGCCTGACCCAAACCATGGTGTTTTCAGTCGCCTCATATGCATGGGAAAGCTGGACGATGAATAAGGAAGACTGAAGAAGAACTGATGCCTCTGAATTGTGTTGGCGAAGAATTTTGAATATACCATGGACTGCCAAAAGAACGAACAAATCTGTCTTGGAAGAAGTACAACCAGAATGTGCCTTAGAAGCGAGGATGGTGAGACTTTATCTCCTATACTTTGGACATGTTCTCAGAAGGGACCAGTCCCTGGAGAAGGACATCACACTTGATAAAGTAGAGGGTCAGCGAAAAAGAGGAAGACCCTCAACAAGATGGACTGACACAGTGGCTGTAACAGTGGGCTTAAGCATAACAACGATTGTGAGGATGGCGCAGGACCCGGCAATGTTCCGTTCTGTTGTATGTAGGGTTGCTATGAGTTGGAACTGACTCGATGGCACCTAACAACAACAACAACAACAGAGCTGGGAGCAGGTTGCCCACCTCCCCTGCCACCTGGACCCTGAGTGCTGCGAGAGCCGTGGGCGCCAGCCCCCGTCAACCTGACTTGCAGCCCCAGCACTTCCCTCCTCCCGCCCTGGGCGCCAGGTGTTCCACCCAGAAATGAGTCTGCTAAAAGGAGGGAGAAGGAGGGAGAAGGAGGGAGAAGGCGGGAGAAGGCGGGGGAAGGTCTGTCCCAGGGGGTGGGGCGGGGGGACGTTCTCCCACATGAGGATTTCCTGAATCACCTTCTTCCAGGTGCCTTCTCTCTCTTTCTCTCTCCTTCGTCCTAGTTCTGTAGGACAGCCACAGAACCTCTCAGAGCCCCACCTCCTTGTTTGCAAAGTGGGGATCAGGCACCTACGTTTCAGGGCAGCAATAGCAGTATTATTGGTAATAGCAGCACCTGACCTGTGGCGGGTGCTGTCCGCCCCTGGGGGTGGTGGTGGTTGTACACAGTCAATTCTGACTCACATTGACACCACGTGACAAAGTAGAGCTGCCTGTTGGGGTTTTCTGGCTGTATCCTTTTCTTCTGCAGAGCCACTGGGTGGGTTCGAGCTGCAGCCTTTCAGTTAGCAGCCTAGTGCTCAATCACTGTGCCACCAGGGCTCCTTTGGGGGTGGTAGTTCCTCTTACTATTGCCGCTTTGCAGAGGAAGAGACTGAGGTTCAGAGGGGCCACCCAACTAGCAAGTGGTCCAGCCCAGCTTGGGCCCAGGTGGGCTGACTCTAGGTGGTCTCCTAGGTTGAGAGCAGGTGAGATGTGTGCCCACAAGATGCCCATCACAACTCGGGGCAGGTGTCTTGTCAAGAAGAGCTGGCCCTGCTCCTGGGCCAGAGTTCCCAAACCTCCTGCTAGGTGAGTGACCTGGTGGCCTCGTACGGGAGGAGGAGCTGGTCAGCGGCCCTGGAGGCCACGTGAGGCTATTTCTGGGAGTGCGGGAAGCAGAGAGGAGCCGTCAGCAGCAGGGCTTTTTAAGGAAAACTCTGCCTGGTCTATAAATAGTTCCAAGGTTCTGAGTTCTTGATGCTCAGTGTGTGCGTGAGGCCCTGCCCATGGGGCGCTCATCACAACTGCTGAGTGGTTTCACGGTGGGAGGGAGTAGGGTTGGTGGGCAGGTCTCAGGGACCGGTAACGTCTCCCACTAAGACTCAGGGGACGTTAGTGCCAGCTGCTTTTTGTGCTGAGTAAGGACTTCTGAAAGGAAGGGCTGCTTCTCTAAGTTGATATGATATGATGTTGAGGGATGGGAAGGCCAAGGGTGGGTGGGGAGAGGGAGGTCAGGCACGTGGAAGGGTTTGCATACTCACGGTCCTGTGCTCCCAGTTCACCCACGGGGTCATGCAGGTGGGAGGAGCGGGGGGTGGTGGGCAGCACCTTGGCTGGGGTTTCCACAGGAAGCGTGATGGGGAGAGGCCAGCACGCGGGATTTATCTGTCAGCTAGATTTGAAACTCGCGCCTTGGGGCGTGGACCAAAGGGGAAACTGAGGGAGGTCGTTGCAGAGGTAGTGGACGCGGTGGACAGGGGCTCCAGGTGTGGGTGAAAACACCTCGCGACAGGAGCCAGGAGGTACGGGTAGTGCATTGTTACCACCGCGTCATAAAAGAAATATAACGTTGATGCCAAAACGAGTGGAAAGGACCTAACCTCAGAGTAGAGGACAGGCTGCTGCACTGAGCCCAGGAGATTCTACAGAAACCACCCTCCGGGGCCCTTGCTGGTCCCGCACGGCCACAGCTTTGTGTCCACATGTCCACGGGGCCTGGCGTTGGGGCTTCCCGGGGGAGGCTGGAGCCCGGGGACAGGCAGATCAGGACATGGGCTGGGCCTGCGATGTGGGCTGGAGGGTGACTGGCCCCTCATGGGCTGCCCCTCTCATATGCAGGTGGGGGAGGATGTCACCTCGGAGGGCGGCGCCGGGGCCAAGCAAAGCTGCAGGTCTGCGTCAGCTCCGCAGTCCACGCTCTGATGTCCCTGGGAGGAGACCTTGTCTTCGTCCTCCTTGCAGGCTGCTTAGCCAGGAAACTCCGGCAGATCATCCCGGAGGCCCCGGGGCCCCTGACGCAGGTCCTGGTGAGGCATGGGGAGTGGTGGGCAGTCGGGCACACAGTAGGAGCTTGATAAACGTTGCCAAATGACTGAGGTTTATCGAGTACTTTCTGTACGCCAGGCACTGGGCCAAAGCATTTCACGATGGTTGACATTCAGTGTGTGTCTCCTACGCGCTGGGCACGCCCGTAAGCACTTCATAATGTTCGTCCATTTAATCCACGCAGCGACATTTTACAGACGAGAGAACCGAGGGACAGAGAGAGGAGCCAAGATTCACCCCGGCCGCTCTAATCTCAGAGCCCATTGCCGTCAAGTGGATTCCAACTCACAGCGACCCTATAGGACAGAGTGGAACCGCCCCATAGGGTTTCCAGGGAGCGCCTGGTGGATTCAAACTGCCGACATTTTGGTTAGCAGCCTTAGTTCTTAACCACTGTGCCACCAGGGCCCTAACCTCAGAGCCCACTAAAAACAAAAAAAACCCATTGCTGTTGAGTCACTTCTGACTGATAGCGACCTATAGTGGAATGTATTTTGCATGTGGGAAAGACATGGATTTTGAAGGGTCAGAGGGCGGGGTGTCATGGAGTAAATGGTGTCCCCCAGAAGCTGTGTTGAAGTCCTCACCCCCACACCGGCGCGTGTGACCTTGTTTGGAGAAAACGGGTTTTCTCTGCAGATGTTATCAGTTAACAAAGTCATCCTGGGGTGGGGTGAGTCCCGCTCATTCATAATCCCTTCTGTCGTATGAAAGAGAAGGACAGACAGGGAGAGACATAGAGAAGGACGGGGAGGACAGCATGCGAGGATCTGCCTACAAGCCGAGGAACACCAAGGAACGCCCAAGGCCACCAGAAACTGAGAGACAGGGAGGGATCTGCCCCCAGACTCCAGAACTTTGAGACAGCGGATTTCCGTTCTTTAAAGCCCCCCACTTTGTGGAATTGCAGCCCAGCTGGCACTGCACAGTACTGCCCCCTGGCCCATCGCCTGGCACACAGTAGGTGCCCAATAAATGCTCAATGCCCAGTAATTGCCCATTGCTCTTTCCCAGCTGTGCCGAGAAGGTTCTGAATTTCAGAGCTGCCTCTCTGTGAGAATCCTCGGTTGACAAACAAGAGACTCACGCTGCTTGCCCACCCGGCTGCTGGACCTCCCGGCTTACTGGCTGGGATCTACCCAATAGAGACTGATTGGATTCTGCCTCCCCTGCTCAAGCTTGGCTATCCTGTCCTAACCTCCACCCACATTCTTCCGGCATATTCTGGAGCCCAGGTTCCAGAACGCCCCAAATTAGTAGTTTAGACAACTTGAACCTCTCCCCTTTGGGGCAGAATCTCGGCCTCACATCTTGGTGTATACAGGGCTGGGAGGTGACGTTCTGTGACAGTCAGGGGAACACAAGTAGAAACAGGTACACCAGTGTTCATAACAGCACTGTTTACAGTAGCCTAAAGGTGGGAACAGCTGAAATGTTCATCAGCAGATGATGGACAAACAAAGTGTGGTATGTACATTGTTACAGATTGAACGATGCCCCCCCAAAATATGTGTTATAGATCCTCACCCCTATACCTGTGGTTATAACCCCATTTTGGAATGGGTTTTCCTTGTTATTTTAATGTGGCAGTATTGTTGTTGCTGTTACGTGCCGTCAAGTCGGTTCCGACTCCTAGCGATCCCATGTACAACAGAACGAAACACTGCCCGGTCCTGCGCCATCCTCACAGTCGTTGTTATGCTTGAACCCATTGTTGCAGCCACTGTGTCAGTCCATCTCATTGAGGGTCTTCCTCTTTTTCACTGACCCTCTACTTTACCCAGCATGATGTCCTTCTGCAGGGACTGATACCTTCTGACAAGATGACCAAAGCATGTAAGACGTAGTCTCGCTGTCCTTGCTTCTAAGGAGCATTCTGGTTGTATTTCTTCCAAAACGGATTTGTTCATTCTTTTGGCAGGCCATGGTATATTCAGTATTCTTTGCCAACATCATAATTCAAAGGCATCACTTCTTCTTTGGTCTTCCTTATTCATTGTCCAGCTTTCGCATGCATATGACGCGATTGAAAATACCATGGCTTGGGTCAGGCGCACCTTAGTTTTCAAGGTGACATTTTTGCTTTTCAAGACTTTAAAGAAGTCTTTTGCAGCAGATTTGCCCAATACAATGCGTCTTTTGATTTCTTGACTGCTGCTTCCATGCGTGTTGACTGTGGATCCAAGTAACATGAAATCCTTGACAACTTCAATCTTTTCTCCATTTATCATGATGTTGTTGCTCATTGGTCCAGTTGTGAGGATTTTTGTTATCTTTATGTTGAGGTGTAATCCATACTGAAGGCTGTGGTCTTTGATCTTCATCAGTAAGTGCTTCAAGTCCTCTTCACTTTCAGCAAGCAAGGTTGTGTCATCTGCATAACACAGGTTGTTAATGAGTCTTCCTCCAATCCTGATGCCCTGTTCTTCTTCGTATAGTCCAGCTTCTCGGATTATTTGCTCAGCATACAGATTGAATAAGTATGGTGAAAGGATACAACCCTGATGCACACCTTTCCTGACTCTAAACCACGCAGTATCCCCTTGTTCTGTTCGAATGACGTTAACATCATAGAGGCAGGATTTACAACACATAGGATAATCACATCAGATCACAAAATGGTGGACAACCACACAATACTGGGAATCATGACCTAGCCAAATTGACACACATTTTTTGGGGACACAATTCAATCCATAACAGATGCCACGCCGCATGATATCTCTAAGGAACCAAGAGACAGAAGCTGAAGAGACAAAGACCTTCCCCAGAGCCGACAGAGAGAGAAAGCCTTCCCCTAGAGCTGGCACCCTGAGTTCAGACTTCTAGCCTCCTAAACTATGAGATAATAAACTTCTGTTTGTTAAAGCCATCCCTTTGTGGTATTTCTGTTATAGCAGCACTAGGTAACCAAGACAAACATACAATGGAGTAGTATTCAGCCATAAAGAGGAATGAAATTCCGATGCATGCCACAGCATGGATGAACCTAGTGAAATAAGTCAGCCACAAAAGGACAAATATTGTATGATCTCCTTTATATGAAACAGGCAAATAGATGGAAACCCAGGCTTATTGGTGGTTACCAGGGGTGGGAGGAAGAGGGAGAGGGGAAGTTATGTAAGGGGTGCTGAGTTCATGTTTATAGAGGTGGAATCAGCTGGAGAAGTACAGAGAGAACGGTGGCCCAGCATGAAGTATGTAATTAGCGTCACTGAAACATACATCTAGAAGTTGCTGGATTGGCAACTGTTATGTATATTTTACCTCAATCAACAAAAATTATTTGTAATCCTGCAACTCGGAGGTAACTCGTAATTTTAATTCATGTGAGCATTTAAAAAAAAATAATATGAGGACGACTTACACAGGCACAAATCAGGGGCCTTGGAGGCAGACGGAAACAGGCAAACTCTCGGTGTTGAGACCCGGGGCCACCAGGAAGCATCTCTGAGCTCTGGTCACCTCGTCCGTAGAAGTGGCCTCAGGATAGTGCACAGAGAGGCATGCGGATTAGTAGGAAGGGATATGAAAATACCTGGGCAGGAACTGATCCTACCTGGTCTTCAGTAAAGGCTGCTCGAATTGAGCTACACAGAATATCGAATCCTCCGGGTGTTCATTCAATGCGTGGAATTACATTCCTGCGAATTACATTTCTGTTGATATTGTAGGTTCACAAAATCGAAAAGATTAATTGCACAGCATTTTCACTTGCTACTTAGATACGTAGGAAAAGAATAACTCAATTGTACCAGGTTTTGTGCTATCTCAAAAGAAAAAAAAATCAAATGGAGGTAAATTCTTTTTTCCTTACATAAAATTAATTTAGTGCTCTTTGAAATAGTTCTGCTTTTTTGTTCTTCAGCTTCCTCAATGCAAGAGACCTGATTCACACGCTCCATCTGTATTTGAACATTTTTAGCATGGCTCAAAATTAGTGATTTAATTGATTTTCACCACAGGTTTGCAAAATATTTTCCTACGTTATTTTGAACTGGAGGTGATTCATTCAGGAAGAGAGTGGGTGGAGTCTCCAGAGTGGGGGCTCCCTGAGGTAGAAAACTGAGCAGGGTGGGGGATGGGGCTTTTAGGGTCCCCTCGTGGGCTCCCCACCCCAGGGACCCCTTCCTACCCTTCAGGTGTCCCCTTTGTCCACCTTTCCCCGAGTCCACTCTGCCCAGGAAGAAAGTGAACGCTCTCGGCTCCATACAGCCACTCTTTCCTGGCCAGCCTTGCCCGCCTTATCCCCGCGCCGTCCCATCACGCTCGCTGCACCCACCCAGTGTCCCTCCAGCTGGATCCGGAGCTGCACCATGGATGTCCCCTGTGTGACCTGCGCCTCCGCTTGGGCTGGTCAGCATCGCCATCCCTTCCCATCACCGTCAAGCTTCTCGTTTTCTAGAAAGCCATTCTTTCGTGCAGTTCTCTGCCCCTCCCCTCAAGGCGAGCGTCCCCGGGGTTCCCCAGCCTGGAGCCCACAGCCTCCTCTCTTCTCGCTCACGAGGGCCTACTCACGAGAGCACAGCCTTGCTCTCCTTGTCCCTGCTATATACAGGCCCCACCCAATCCCAGGGCCTCTTCATTTAAATTGAATCAAAAAACACAGCCTCCAGTACTGTGACTTATAGGGTCAGTGAACTTGAAGTTCCATTCATATCTTAAAGCCAGGTGCCGCCAGGTCGACTCTGACTGGTGGTGACCCTATGTGTCATAGCGGGACTGTGCACTATAGGGTTTTCAGGGGCTGGTTTTTCAGAAGTAGATTGCCAGGCCTTTCTTCTGAGGTGCCTCTAGGTGGACTTGAACCACCAACCTTCCGGTCAGCAGCCTAGGATGTTAATCCTTTGCACCGCCAGGGACTCCCATTAATATCTTAAGTTTTCAAAATTGAGAATGTGTATTGAGTCCATGCTTAGCAAATGTTTGTGAATGAATGAATCAGGTGTCATACTTCGGAAAAAATCCTAGCTCTAAAATGTAATCAAATTATACTAACTGCAACGAGTCTTTTTAAAACCCTCACATTTAGAGCGAAATTAATCGTGTTATAAAAAATTCCCTACGATGCAATGAAGTGCAGTGAGGGCCTTCCGATAATCTGACGTGGGGACCCGTCAGTGCTGTGCAGCCAGGATCTTATGATGTGGTTTTACTGGAGCTGAGCTGCCTGGGTTTTATCCCAGGATGACCCGTGTGCTTTTGAAATGAAATGCCATGAAACCGATATCAGTAGGCACTTCCCACGCGTCAAGCGCCGCCCTAGGCACCTTTACGCACGTTGTATTGTCGTGTCAGATGTGGCCCCCGTGATGCCCCGTCCTCGCCCTCATCACTCCCACCGTATGGTTGTGTCAGACGTGGCCCCAGTGATGCCTCGCCCTCGCCCTCATCACTCGCACCATATGGTCGTGTCAGACGTGGCCCCAGTGATGCCTCGTCCTCGCCCTCATCACTCCCACCGTATTGTCGTGTCAGGCCTGGCCCCCGTGATGCCTCATCCTTGCCCTCATCACTCCCACCGTCATCATCATCATAAACGTCACCCTCAGCAGCAGCATCGTCACTGTCTTAGTCACCTGGCGCTGCTGTAACAGAAATACCAGCGGTGGATGGCTTTAACAAACACGTTTATTCTTTCACAGATAGGAGGCTGGAAATCAATTCAGGACACCCGCTCCAAGGGAAGGCTTTCTCTCTTGGTCAGCTCTGGGGGAAGGTCCTTGTCATCCATCTTCCCCTGGTCTAGGAGCTTCTCCGAGCAGGGACCCCAGATCCAAAAGACATGTTCCCCTCCTAGTGCTTCTTTCTTGGTGGCATGAGGTCCCTCTCTCTCTGCTCGCTTCTGTCTCTTTTATCTCTTGTAGGATAAAAGGGGATGCAGGCCACACCCCAGGGAAACTCCCCTTACATTGGATCAGGGCTGTGAGCTGAGTAAGGGTGTTGCATCCCACCCTCATCCTCTTTAACATAATCTAATCTTGCCTCATTAACCACAGGCAGAGATTAGGATTTACAACACATAGGATAATCACATCAGATCACAAAATGGAGGACAACCACACAATACTGGAAATCATGGCCTAGCCAAGTTTGGGGGACACAGTTCAATCCATAACAATTACCATCACCATGTGCATCATCAGCATCATCAGCTTCACCATCAGCACGATCATTACCATCACCATTATCACCATCAATCATTGCCATCACCATCATCATCATCATCAAAGCCATCATCACCATCACCATCATCATCATCACTATCAGCATTATCACCATTATCACCATCATCATCACCGTCATCAAAACCATCAACATCATCATCCTCAGCATCATCACCATCATCATCACCATCCCCATCAGCATTATTACCATCACCACTGTCACCATCACCACCACCACCACCATCATTACTATCAGCATCACCACCACCACCACCATCACCACCACCACCATCACCATCACCACCATCACCATCACCATCACCACCATCACCAACACCACCATCACCA
>NW_004444047.1:813786-844438 GCF_000243295.1 Trichechus manatus latirostris | reverse complement strand
CACCACCATCACCACCATCACCATCACCATCACCACCATCACCACCACCATCACCATCACCATCACCACCATCACCATCACCACCATCACCACCACCATCACCATCACCAACACCACCATCCCCATCACCACCATCACCACCATCACCATCACCATCACCATCATCACCATCACCACCAGCATCATCATCTTCAACATCATCACTATCACCACCATCAGCATCCCCATCTCCATCAGCATTATCTCCACCCCCAGCAGCAGCATCTGCATCACCATCATCACCAGAACAGCTAACATTTACTGAGCACTTACTCTGTGCCAGGCTCTGTTCTAAGCGTTTTATGTTTTTCTTGTGTAACCCTTATGTAAGTCCCATTAGATAGGCATTATTATTGTCTCCATATTTTTTCCTCATTTCACATATGAGGAAATAATATGAAGATAATAATGAGGAAATACAGAGACTCTCTCAAATACACAGCTAGTGAGTGTCAGTGATGGAGATCAAATCAGATGCTTGGACTCATTCATTCATTCAACACATAGTTTTTGAGAGGGCCCCTATGTATCAGGCACCATTCCAAGGGCCGGGAGGTACAAGTGAGGAGGCAGGAAGTCTCCATTCCAGTGTGCGTGTGAGCGAGCATGTGTGTGAGCATGTGTGTGCATTTGAGAGAATATGTATGTGGATGTGAGTGAGCAGTGTGTGTGCATGTGGGGTGGGGACGGGACACAGACAATCAAGAAGCGAATGAATGGACAAAGATGGTTTCAGATAGACATAAGTGCTCTGAAGAGATCGGACAGGGTGATGGGGGAGAGGTGATGGGGCAGGACTATGTGAAGGTGGATGGTCGGGGATGTCTGCACAGGTGCTATTTGAACCAAGACCAGAAGGGCAAGAGGGGAAGCTCTGGGGCCAGAGTCCCAGGGAGAGGGAAGGGCAAGTGCAAAAACCCAGGCCAGCCACAGCTCACCTTGTCCTGGTAACAGAAAGAGGGCTGGTGAGTCTTGATTAGGGGCGCGGGGTGAGATCTGGGGAGAGGGGCTGGGCCAAGCCAAGTGGTCTGTGGGTAGAAGCTTGTGTTTACTCTGTGTGGGATGGGGAGCACTGGGGGGTGACGGGGGTCTCACTCATGTTTAATAAGGAAGTAAGGCCACTGGCTGCTGTGGAGGGGGGAGTCCAGCCAGAAATGCCTGCAGCCACCAGCCAGGACATGGTGGCGGCCACAAAGTCAGAGGGATCTGAACACGTTTGAGGTCCATCTTGGAAATGGAGTCAACAAGAATAACTGATCAGTTATACGTGGATGTGTCATCGGGTGGGACGGATCACCGGAGAAGGGCATTGTGTTTGGTAAAGTGGAGGGTCAGTGAAAACAGGGAGACCCTCCAGGAGACAGACGGACATGACAACCACAACAAGGGATTCAAAGGTCCCAGCGATCTGAAGATGAGCAGGAGCGGGCAACGTTTCATTCTGTCACACCTGAGGTTTCCATGAGTTACAGCAACGAACACAACCCACCTGGAGGGTGCAGGAGGGGAGGGCTGAGGATCCCGACGGCAGCAAACTACCGCGTGCTCTGACCGTGTGCCGCTCAAAGCCACTCCATCCTCACGACAACCCCAGACGGCTGGTATCATTGTTGTGCCATGGAGTAAGTGAGGAAACTGAGGCACACAGAGGCCAAAGCCACACCGCTGGGACGCAGTGGAGCCAGCTGAAGGCCGGGCCCCAGTGAGTCCTTGTTGGCTGGACACATGGACACAGGGTGGTCTGCTCACAGCTGTGCCCACGGGCGGGGCAGGGGTGTGCTCCCTGCAAGCTTGTCACCTGGTCAGAGGCCGACATGGCTGCCGTAATGCCATTGGAGCAAAGTGGATTTATTGAGCACACTGTTTCCCCTGGTGGGAGGGTTTATCCCCCACTTATTCATTCTTGGCCAGAGGCGCAATTGATCCTTTACCATCACACGTATTGATTTCTAAATGACATTTCGACTCCCCCTCCCCGAATATCTCTTTCATTTTCTCCCATAAATCTTTGACACAGTGCACTGGCCCTGCCTTTGGACAGCGCGGGAAGGCTGGTTCACCATTTGTCAAGACGGGCTGCCAGCCGAGGCCTCCAGATCTTTCTTTTGTTTCAAGTTAGAGTGTTTTAGGCTTGCTAATGTCCTGTCCCAACACAGGGAAAATCCAATTTGCTGTCTGAGAAGTTCAAGTTGCTTTAAACACCGCAGTTAAAACAGTGCTCTCCTGATCTTCCTTGTGGAGTCCCTGGGTGGCTGAAAGGGGTAAGTGGTCAACTACTAGCCGAAAGGTTTGTGGTTAGAATCCACCCAGAGGCGCCTCAGAAGACAGGCCTGGTGATCTGCCTCTGAAAGGTCACAGCCGTGAAAGCCTATGGAGCAGTTCTACTCCGCACACGTGAGGTCACCGTGAATCAGAATCGACTTGTCGGCAACTAACAGCGACAACAGTTATCCTCCTTAGGAGCTGAGCGCTAAGTAGCTGCTGGTTTTCATGCTCTGAAGCTCCTTACAACTTTGGTTTTGGTTTTTTAAAGTTACTGAATTTTCAGAGAAGGTGAGGAAGCTCAGTTCCAAAGGCGGAGAATGATTTGCCTGGAGGGTGAGGTCCGATCTTGAGAGGAGCCAGTCCAGCGCAGGGCACACGGAGTGGGTGAATGGGCATTCCGTGGTCCATCAGTTAGCTACGGCTGTGTAACAAGTCACCCCAAAGTTTAGTCGTTTAAAACAACCGCCACTTCTTTGCTCTCCATTTCCTCTGGTCTCAGGCTGGGCGGTTCTCCCGCTGGTCCCCTGTCACTCAGTGGCCTTGGTGGTCACCTGAAGGCATGACTGGGCTGGGTGACCCAGGACACTTTGATCTTCTGTCTGATGCCTCTGCCAGGATGGTTAGAACTGCTTGGGGCTCTCTTGATGCAGAGGGTCTGGCGGAGCAGCCAGACTTCTTCACGTTGTGGCTCTGGGCGGTACAGCCTGGGGCACAAGGCCGGGCTCAGGAACTGTCCGCTGAGCTCTGTCGACAAGCCCAGCCAGTCACCCGTGAGCACAGCAGTGGCTGGAGCCCAGGACTGCTGGCTCCTGGGCAGCTGGCCCCATCCTGGCTCAGGGTGCTACAAGGATGTAAATAAGGGTGTTAGGTGAGGCCCACAGTTTAGTCGTCACATGAGGGGAAGTCCCAGCTCGCCCCGTCCCTGCTCTGTGACCTCGGACAGGTTAACTCCATTCTCAGAGCTTTGGCGTCTTCCTGTATCTTGAGGGTATTGCACCTGTCTCCAGGTTTGTTCTGAGAGTAAATGGTACAAAAATGCACGTGACAATCCAGCACGTGACAACCCAGCGCGGGACAACCCAGCGCGGGACAATCCAGCGCGGGACAGTCCAGCGCGGGTCAATCCAGCACATGACAGCGGCGGTTATCCACGTCAGCTTTGTGATCAGCCGGGTCCCTGGGTGGCGCCAACAGTTTGTGCTTAAGTACTAACCAGATTGCTCATTAGAAGCAAGGACGGCGAGACTTCATCTCACATACTTTGGACATGTTATCAGGAGGGGTCAGTCCCTGGAGAAGGCCATCATGCTTGGTAAAGTAGAGGGAAAGAGGAAGACCCTCAATGAGATGGATTGACACAGTGGCTGCAACAATGGGCTCAAGCATAACAACGATTGTGAGGATGGTGCAGGACCTGGCAGTGTTCCGTCCTGTTGTACACGGGGTTGCTATGAGCCAGAACCGACTTGACGGCACCTAACAACAACAACACCACTAACCTGAAGGTTGGCAGTTCAAACCCATCCAGTGGAGCCTTGGAAGAAAGGCCTGGTGAACTGCTTCTGTAAAGATTACAGCCAAGAAAACCCTATGGAGCAGTTCTTCTCTGTCACACAGGGTTGCCATGAGTCGGAATCTACTTGATGGCAAGAGGTTTGGTACTTTTTTGGTTTGGGATCAGCCAACATTTGTTGAGGGCTTACTCATCACATTACCCAACACAGCGTGGCAAGCAGTTCATATGGAATATCTGGTTTAATCCTCAGTAAGCTGACCAGGTAGGTCCTTTCGTTAATGCGTATGTCAGTGTGAAGAAGCTGAGGGTCAGCGAAGTTCTCTGCTGGTCGATCATACGTGGTGGAGCTTTTTTGAGCCCAGATGTTCACCTCCAGGGACTGAACCCTTAACAACCATTCATATGTTTGGACAAATTATCCAAGTCTTCTGAGCTTCGATTTCCCCGAGTGGAGTGGGTAACACGGGGTTTGTGAATGGCTTAGGTGCCTGGGTAGTACAGACGGTTAATGCACTTGGCTACTAACCAAAAGATTAGAGGTTCAAATCCCCCAGAGGTGACATGGAAGAAAGGCCTGGCAATCTACTGGAAAATCAGTCATTGAAAACCCTATGGCACACAGTCCTGCTCTGACACACATGGAGCCACGAGTGGGGTCGACTCACTGGCAACGGTAGGTGGCTGAGTACGGTTCCTGCCCTGGATCTGCCTGTGGACACGGAACAAACCGCCCTGGTTGAGCTGCTGCGTCCGCAGCTGGCCTGCTGTCCGGGAACCAGCGTGAGGAGCTGGGAGGGACGGGCTGGCTTTCCCCCACGCTCTCCTCACCTGCCCCATCTGGGAGAGGCCTGTCAGGTGTAGAGCCACGTGGAGCTGCGCTGGGTGAGCCTGGACTAACGGCTCCCGTGGTTCAAGGTGTATTGTCTCCATCCCTGCTCGGTGGCTGGGGGCTTAATGGCCATCTTTGTTTAGGGGAAGATTGGTACAAATGACCTTGGGCTCTGAGGCAGAGTCCTGCCTGGAGCCTGCGTTCCCTTCATATTCTCTGTGGCTAAAATGAGCTGGTGGCCTGAGGCTGGTCCCCAGGAGGCTGGCTCAGGGAATTGCCAAGTGGTCCAGCCTTCAGCAGTGCTACGGACAGAATAGTGTCCCCCCTAAAAGATGTGCTGAAATCCTGATCCCTGTCCCTGCCAACATGAACCTGTTTGGGAATAGGGCTTTTTATTACGTTAATTA
This sequence comes from Trichechus manatus latirostris, assembly GCF_000243295.1. Classification (NCBI taxonomy): domain Eukaryota; kingdom Metazoa; phylum Chordata; class Mammalia; order Sirenia; family Trichechidae; genus Trichechus; species Trichechus manatus. The sequence continues at coordinate 839,382 of NW_004444047.1, read as the reverse complement.
GGTTAAAGGAGCCCTGGTGGTGCAGGAGTTCAGTGCTTGACTACTAACGAAGAGGTTGGCAGTTCAAACCCACCCAGTGGCTCCATGGGAGAAAGACCTGGCGATCTACTCCCATAAAGATTACAGCCTAGAAAACCCGATGGGGCCATTCTACTCTGTCACACAGGGTCGCCACGAGTCAGAATTGACTCCACGGCACCCAGTGTTGTTGTTGTTGGGTGCCATCAAGTCGGTTCCAACTCACAGCAACCCCATGTACAACAGAAAGAAACACTGCCTGGCCCTGTGCCACCTTCACAACCATTGCCATGTTTGAGCCCATTGTTGCAACCACTGTATCGATCTGTCTCCTTGAGGGTCTTCCTCTTTTTCACTGACCGTCTACTTTACCAAGCATGATGTCCTTTTCCAGGGATTGGTCCCTCCTGATAATGTGTCCAAAGTACGTGAGATGAAGTCTCACCATCCTCGCTTCTAAGGAGCATTCTGTCTGTACTTTCTCTAAGACAGACTTGTTCGTTCTTACGGCAGTCCATGGTATAGTCAGTGTTCTTCACCAACACCATAATTCAAAGGCATCAATTCTTCTTTGGTCTTCCTTATTTATTGTCTAGCTTCTGCATGCATATGAAGCAATTGAAAGTACCATGGCTTGGGCGTCTGGGGTCTTAAAAGTTAGCGAGCGGCCATCTAAGATGCATCAATTGATCCCAACCCACCGGGAGTAAAGGAGAATGAAGAACATCAAAGACGCAAGGAAAGTATTAGCTCAAGAGACAGAAAGGGCCACATAATCCAAAGACTGCATCAGCCGGAAACCAGGAGAACTAGGTGGTGCCTGGCTACTACCAATGGCCGCCCTGACAGGGAACACAACAGAGAGTCCCTGAGGGAGCAGGAGAAAAGTGGGGTGCAGAACTAAAATTCTAGTAAAAAGACCAGACTTAATGGTCTGAGATTGGAGGAACCCCAGAAAGCATGGCCCCTGGACTCTCTGTCAACCCAGAACTAAAACAATTCCCGAGGCCAACTCTTCAGACAAAGATTAGACTGGACTATGGGACATAAAATGATACTCGTGAGAAGTGTACTTCTTAGCTCAAGTAGATACATGAGACTAAATGGGCAGCTTCTGTCCAGAGGTGAGGTGAGAAGGCAGAGAGGGTTAGGATCTGGTTGAATGAACATGGGAAATTGGGTGGAAAGGAGGAGTGTGCTGTCACAGTATAGGGAGAGCAATTAGGGTCACATAACAATGTATGTATAAATTTTTGTATGAGACTAACTTGAATTGTAAACTTTCACTTAAAGTACAACAATAAAATTAAAAAAAAAGAAAAGAAAATACCATGGCTTGGGTCAGGTGCATCTTAGTCCTCAAAGTGACGTCTTTGCTTTTAAACACTTTAAAGTGATCTTTTGCAGCAGATTTGCCCAAAACAATATGTCATTTGATTTCCTGACTGCTGCTTCCATGGGCGTTGATTGCAGATCCAAGAAACATGCAATCCTTGAGAACTTCAGTCTTTTCTCTGTTTATCGCAATGTTGCTTGTTGGTTCAGTTGTGAGGATTTTTGTTTTCTTTATGTTGAGGTGTAATCCATCCTGAAGGCTGTGGTCTTTGATCTTCATTAGTAAGTGCTTCAAGTCCTCTTCACTTTCAGCAAGCAAGGTTGTGTCATCTGCATAACGCAGGTTGTTGGAGTCTTCCTCCAGTCCTGATGCCTCAGTCTTCTTCATATAGTCAAGCTTCTTGGATTATTTGCTCAGCCTACAGACTGAGTAAGTATGGTGAAAGGATACAACCCTGATGCACACCTTTCCTGATTTTAAACAACACAGTATCCCCTTGTTCTGTTCGAACAATTGCCTCTTGGTCTATGGACAGGTTCCGCATGAACCTTGGTCTATGTACAGGTTCAGCACCCAACAACAACAATGAGGTCAACAACAATGATACAAATAAAGTGTATCATAAACCTAACCCCCTCTGAGTGGTATCTTACAAACTTAATGTGAACCAAACAGAATCTTTAGTTTTTCTCCCCAGTCCTCTTCTTCACCAGCATCCCACCCTCCTGGCTGATTTCTCCCATCTTAGCAACTCAGGCCCAGAACCCAGGAGGGGTCATCCTTGGTCCTCTTCTTCCCATCACCCCCTGTCATGGATTGAATTGTGTCTCCCAAAAATACGTGTCAACTTGATTAGGCCATGATTCCTAGTATTGTGTGGTTGTCGTCCATTTTGTGATTGTAATTTTCCCGTGTTGTAAATCCTAATCTCTGCCTGTGGGGAAAGATAGATCATGTTAAAGAGGATTAGGGTGGGATGTGACACCCTTGCTCGGGTCACATTCCTGGTCAATGTAAAGGGAGTTTCCCTGGGGTGCGGCCTGCATCACCTTTTATCTTACGAGAGATAAAAGGAAAGGGAAGCAAGCAGAGAGTGGGGGACCTCATACCACCAAGAAAGCAGCACCGGGAGCAGAGCACATCCTTTGGACCCAGAGTTCCTGTGCAGAGAAGCTCCTGGACCAGGGGAAGATTGATGACAAGGACCTTCCTGCAGAGCTGACGGAAAGAGAAAGCCTTCGCCTGGAGCTGACACCCTGAATTTGGACTTGTAGCCTCCTAGACTGTGGGAGAATAAACTTCTCTTTGTTAAAGCCATCCACTGTGGTATTTCTGTTGGAGCAGCACTAGGTGACTAAGACACCCCCACGTCGTCCGGCCCGTCGGCACTTCTCCCAGCCCTCCCCCAGCGTGTGCTCTGACTCCTCCCGTTTCTTCTATCTCTGTTGCTGGACTGTTTCAGGAGCCTCCTGATTCGTCTCTCTGTTTGCGCCCTTGCCCTCTACAATCTGTGATCTGCACAGGAGTTGTGTCTGCTAAAATGTACATCAGATCCTGCTTAGAATAAAAGCTAACTCCTTACACGGCCCCGCAGGCCCTGCCCCACCTGCCCTCCTCACGGCTTCTTCCAGTCTCATCTTTTCTGACTCCCGCCCTCATTCTCTGGGCACAAGCATCCTGGCCTCCTCCTTTTTCTTCCCCGGATTCTCCCAGCTTTTTCCTCTCCGTGGTAAACAGTCTCCATGTTGGCCATCGGCAACTTCTTACCCCCCTGAATGCAACACTGCTCCCCTCTCCTGGCCTCTGGGCTGGCCGTAGCGTCTTGTCCATCAGCGGAACACAGTGGAGCCTTCTGAGCCTGGGTCCTGCGTGCCTCATGCAGCCTCTGTCTGGGGAAGTGCATGGAACGCTAGCTCTTGGGAGAACTCACTGCCACGCTGTGGGAATCCCGAGTCACACTGAAGGGCCACGCTCTTGTCGACTGCCCCAGCTGGACTGCCAGCTGACAGCCACCATCAACCACCAGCCACGTGAAAGAGCCATCTTGGACGTCCAGCCCAGGTGAGCCTTCTGACGACTCCAACCGAAGCTGCTTCTGCAACCAAGAGAGATACCAAGTGGGCATGGCTCCCGCCCCGTCAGCCCACAGAACCAGGGAGATAATAATGAACCGATGCTTTAAGCCACCAAGTGTTGGGGCAGTTTGTTACACAGCAGTAGTTAAGGTTGTCATCTGTTGTTGTTGGGTGTCTTCGAGTTGTTTTCAACTCAGCTTTTCCTAGACGGTGATTTTTATAGAAGCAGATCAGCAGGTCTTTCTCCCGTGGAGCCGCTGGGTGAGTTCTTACTGCTGACCTTTTGGTTAGCAGCCGCAAGCTTAACTACGCCACCAGAGCTTCCTGTTACACAGTGGTAGGTAACGGGAACATCTGGGCCACGACTCAAGGGTGGTGCCTGTGTGAGCCGTGGGTGCATCTCGAGGAACCGCCTTCTCGGCAGAGGGAACAACAGCTGCATGGCCCTGAGATGCTGGCTGGAGTGACGAGCCGTGGGAGGGACAAGGCGATGAGGTCCGAGCAATGCGGGGCAGGACCACGAGTAGATGACACAGGATCCGGGCCTACCACAAGTGTGACAGGACACCCGGGGAGGTTCGGAGCAGCAGAGCCACATGGGCCACCTGACGTTTGAGGACTGTCGCTCTGGCACTGTGTTGACAACAGACAGCGGTAGGGACAGAGAAGTCGGGAGCCCTTGAGGAGACGGCGGCATCCAGGCCAGGGCTGGGGGAGGTGGTCTGCAACGCCGCGTCCAGGGTGTGTTTGCAGGCAGAGCCTACAGGGTCTGTGGACAGATCAGATGGGGGTTTTAGAGAAGGAGGGATGTCTGGATGACTCCAAGACTTTGGCCTCAGCAACTGGAAGCTTCGAGTGACTGCAATAATGTAGATGCTGCATATCCATCTCACAAAATGATAAAAACCAAAACCCAAACCTGTTGCCGTTGAGTCGATTCCGATTCATAGCAATCCTATAGGATAGAGTAGAGCTGCACCATAGGGATTCTAAGGAGCGGCTGGTGGATTTGAACCTCTCAGGTTAGCAGCCTGAGCTCTTAACCACCGCGCCACCAGGGCTCCACCACAAAATGATAGAAGAGCCTTATTACTGGAGGATGGGGAGCTAAGTCACTCTTGATCCCATTACCCTGGGCGTTTTCTCCAGAGCGTTTTCTTCTCTTTTATTATTATTATTTTATTTTCTTACTTATTGTCTTTCTACCCCATTAGAAGAAACTTTACGGTATATTTAATATTCAATATTGCATATCCCATGGACTGCCAGAAGAACAAACAAATCTGTCTTGGAAGAAGTACATCAGAATGCTCCTCAGAAGCAAGGATGGCGAGACTTTGTCTTACATACTTTGGATATATTATCAGGAGGGACTAGTCCCTGGAGAAGAACATCATGCTTGGTTAAGCAGAGGGTCAGCAAAAAAGAGGAAGACCCTCAATGAGATGGATTGACACAGTGGCTGCAACAACGGGCTCAAACATAGCAATGACTGTGAGGATGGCGCAGGACCGGGCAGTGTTTTGTTCTGTTGTACATGGGTGTCGCTGTGAGTCAGAGCTGAACCAATGGCACCTAATAACAACAAAGAAAAACTCCAGGGCCTAGCTGAGGGTCTGGCACTTGTGGGAACTTGTCTTAGCAGCTGTGTTGCCCTAACATAAAATACCCTGAGTGGGTGGCTTTAGAGAACAGGGATTTATTGTCTCAGGGTTGGGCTCTACAGAGGCTCCTTCCTTGTGGGCAGTCCCAGGCAGTCCGTGGTCTGTCTTCGCCCTTGAGTGTGTGTCTGTTCGGCAGTTTTCATGCAACACTCTCAGAAGTGCTTCGTGTAGGACCCACCGGAATCTGGCATGACCTCGTCTCAGCCTGGCTACATCTGCAAAGACTAGCTGTAGTTACCTTGGGCTTCTGTAACATTACCGCAAGTGTGTGGCTTGTGGGAACGAGAATTCAGTCTCGCAGTCCTGCGGCTGGGAGGCAGTGTTTTCCCTGTTGCTCTAGGATAGGGTCCCTCCTGGTTTCATTCATCTTCTGTAGGCCCAAGATTTCTTGGTGTTCCATGGCCGGGCCGGGACACAGATGCAGGAGGGTGGCGTGGACGTGGTACTCGGAAGGACAGAGTTGGGCCCGCACTTGCCAGAAAATAGCATCCAGATCAGTGAATAACTTATAGTTAATTATTGCAGCTTTAAAAAGCCTTGGATCATGGCGATTGTTTTCCCCGAGCCGCGAAGACATGGCAGCGCGCCCCATTTTAGCAACCAGTCGGCTTCGGCTGTCTGTCCCCAACGTTTCCAAGCCCCCGCGCTCTGCAGCCTCATGTGCTGGGTGGGGGGTGACGCCTCGCAGCCGCCTTACTGTGGTAGCTTTTATTACCATGAACACGGTGCCCAGCTCCTTCTGGTCTCCACAGGGCTGCACATAATTCTGCAAATTAGAGCAATCTACCCCAGGTTGGGGTTTGGAACCAGTGGCCTTGGAATGCATAGAGGGTGTACGCAAGGCAGGGCCACGGGAGGCGGGGACCCCAGACACCCTGTGCCCCAAGACTCAGTTCAGATGAAGCTTGCCTTTCCTGCCTGGTCACACCCCACCTCTGAGGCCCCTCCTGGGGACATCTGGGTCCAGCGTGCGGGGCGGTGAGATGCCCTCAGGGGCATTGGGCCCCTTTCAAATGATGGGAGGTCCTGAGGCCAGCTGCCCTGACTGGACGAGGTCGGATAGGGCTGGGGTGAAGTGGATCCTCATATCCTCCTACCGCTGAGGAAATATCATAGGCGAGTCGTCGCTGCAGCTTTGATGCCTTTCACGAATGTTCCTCAAGGTCTCAGTGTGTGTGGGTTCAGCACTCAGCCGGGGCTGTGGCGCTGGAAAAACCGAGGTTTCCTCCCCACGGCGCAGACACCTAGTGGGCCCAAGACAGCGCAGGAAGTGACCCGCGGGTCTCACGACCTCGTCTAGGAAGTGCCTGTCCTTGTTGCAAACATTTTTATTGGGTTGACTGCTTGTTTATTTTCAGGGCCTCTTTATAAAATGTTCTCTGTCGATCAGTTGTTGATTTTATACATGCAAATACATTCTCCCTGCATTCGGCTTATCTTTGTTTTGTTAATCACTTAGGCCTTGATTTTCAGAAGGTTTCTGCTTTTGATATGTCTAAGTGACTCTTCACTACCCTGAGTGGTAAGGTAACAACAGTCTTTTGTAATGTTTTTAAAAAGTGTTTAAGTTTTTGTGTTTTACTTTTAAATCTTTAACTTACTTAGACCTGATTTTTGTGTAGGGTTTGAGGTAGGGATCCAGTTTTTTTTCCAGCCTACTTACTGGCTAATCTGCCCTTTCCCGCTCAGCTGTGATGTCCTCTCTGTGTGGGCTGAGTCCCTTCTGTGCACGGGCTGGACTCTGTTCTGTCCCACCAGCCTGTCTGTCTGTCCTGGCAGCAATACCTCCTCGGTCTCCAGAATCATCGCGTTATAGGTCTCGCTATCTCCTGCATCCTTTTTCCTCTTTTAAAAATAAGTGACCAACGGCCTCACGTCTGTTCCCACCTCCATGAACCCGCTCGACTCTTTGTCCTCTCCTTGCCTTTTCTGCGTCACTCGCCTGATGTGTCCATCCCCCTCTTTCCTGTGGGGGACCCCTACTCAGTTGTAGACTCCGGCCAAGGGGCCAAGGCCGAGAGGTCCCGGGAGCCGCCCCCAGGGAGAGGAGTGTATTGTTCTTTTGGCGTCACGCTCTGGCTGTGGCTCCTCCCTGTCCACTTGCCCTCCCCACCCCCCAGGCACTAGCTGTAGCTGCCCTCTGGCTGGCCGTGACTCATGGCCACCTCCTGCACAACGGAACGAAATGCTGCCCAGTTCTGTGCCATCCCCACGATCGGTTGTGGATCGGACCACTATGATCCATAGGGTTTTCACTGGCTGATTTTTGGAAGTAGGTCACCAGGCCTTTCTTCCTAGTCTGTCTTAGTCTGGAAGCTCCACTGAAACCTGTTCAGCATGGCAGCAACACGCAGCCTCCCTGATGACGGGTGGTGGCTGCCCAAGGGGTGCACTGGCCGAGAATGGGACCCGGGTCTCCTGCATGGAGCACGGAACCACCCTAACTTACCTGCCCTTGCACACCTGGACTGCAGCCCAGTCCCGTGCCCAGAGGTGCTCACTGAGCGTTTACAGACCAGACAACCTCAGCGCTGCCTCATCTTCCCCGAAGTCCCCTCCTCCTTCTTTCCCCCATATTTGTTGGAGGTGAATTTTATCTGAAAAATGAAAGGATAGATTTTCCTGCAGAGCCTCCGTTGTCAGGGATGGACTCTTGGAGACCCCGTCCTCAGAGCAGGGCTGGGCTGGGGTGCCGGGCTTCTTCTGTGGTTGATTCTTTCATGCTGCGGGTGGCGTTTTCTGTGCAAGGTCGGAGTTTTCTTGGCCAAGCAGATGACCCCCTGGACGGCGGGACGGTCACAGCCCCCCACCTGCTCTGAGACCCTAGTCTCAGGGAGGAAGGCTCCCCTCCACAGGGCTTCTCTTCTGAATGCTGCAGACCCCGGCTCTGAAGCTCCCCTCTCCAGGCTCCCGGGAACCCCTTGGCCATGCCCCTCTCTCCGGGGCTCACTCCTGGCGCTCAGCAGGGTCCTTGTCCCACCTGACCTGGCTCCTCGCCTGCCCCAGACTGCGTCCGGGGGCCAGACTTCCCCACGGTGGGTGGATTCCTTGGTGGGCTGAGGTGTGGGGGCCTGGCCGGCCACGTGGTGCCCCCCACACTCCACAGCTCTCATTCTGAAGACTTTCCTCTGTGCTGAAGCCCACCCAGAGGCCCCCTGGGGCTCCGTCTCTTCTCCTCCCCCTTCCCCCATGCTCCCTGCGTCCTGGGGGACCCACTCCCAGTGCTTTCCCGGACCCTCTCCTCCCTGCTCTCAGGCCAGGCGTCCCACCTGGCCTCCTCATGCTCCCGCCACCCTGCCCACCCGCATCCTGACCGGGCACACCTACACGGTCACAGCCTCCACCTTGGACCTCAGGCTGCCCGGTCGATGGAGGCCCAGGGAGCTGACACCATGCTGCTTTGTGCCGCTGTCTTCTGTCCCCTCTGCAGGAGGTGGACTCTGGGGGCAAGCTGGGCCTTGCTCCTCACTGTGCCTGGTGGGCGGGGGGCTCTGTGACTGTGGGTGAAAAGTGGAGTGGATGAGTGTGTGAACCGCTGCAGGGTGGTCCCACGTGAGGTCTCCTGGACATCAGTACTGACACACCAGAGTATCTTATGGACAGGCTGTTTGGGGACCTGCAGTAAGGAATGAAGGAGTCCCTGGGTTGTACAAACGCTTAACCCACCAAACCCAGCCAGAGGTGCCTTGGAAGAAAGGCCTGGCTACTTACTTTTGAGAAGTCAGCCATTGAAAACTCCATGGAGCACAGTTCTGCCCTGACACACACAGGTCACTGAGTTGGGATCAACTCCATGGCGACTGGTCTGGTCTTTTTTTAGTGAGGAACGAGGCACCCTGTGTTTATGGGCCCTCTGCAGGGTCGCCCGGGTCTCTGTCTGTGGGGCTTCGACGGACAGGTGGGGTCCTGTTCCTGCCACGTCAGTTGCGCTCCTGGGCGAGAAGGCACGAAAGACCCAAAAATCTCCAAAAAGGCTCAAGAATCAGACCGGCGTGGTGACGCTCTGCAGGCGTTCGACCCGGGTGCTCTCCGAGGCCGGGAGAGGCGGGTGCAGCTGAGGGTGGGACAGGTGAGCCTGCTGGATTCAGGTGGCCCAGCGTCTGACAGCTTTAACACTGCAGTGTGCTCTGTCGACTTAGGGCTGTTGCTGGGTAACAGAGTGTGATTTTCAACCTAGGGCTCCACTGAAGCGTCCTCTGGTGGAGAGACCATTCACCAGGTGGGGCTCGGGGAGGGCTTACACGCAGCTCGAGGCCCCAGGACTGGGACCGTTAGGAGCAACTGGAGCGAAACCAAAGGGTGGTTTTCTGTGTCTGCCACCCGGCAGGGGTGTGTCTGGGTGGGAGCAAGGGAGCGGCTGTGGTACGAGCGTCGCTTTCTGAAGACACCCGGAGAATCCGTCCTGCATTTTGCAGTCTGTCGGTTCGTCGCAGGTCGGATTGCGAGTGTGCCACGGGCATGCGGAGCACGGGCACGACGGTCTGGATTCACTGCGTCCGTTTTCACTGTGAAATCAGCTCATGCCTCCCAGCAGCGCGGTTTACTTGCGCACACATGGGCACCCGCTGTGTGGTCAGGACACAGTCATGGGCAAGACCAGAGTGCATCGTCGTGAAGTGGACGTTCTGATGGGGGCAGATGATAAGTAACAGTTACGATAAACAAGCAACCTTTGCTTCTGCTAAACAGTGGACAAGCTCTGGAAACAGGGAACAGCAGAGAGGGCAAAGGGGCCCAGGAGCGGGGGTGCATGCGGGGACGTTAACCCCCCACTCCAGGCTGTGCTTACCCAAGACCCTGCGGGGAAGGCCTTGGGGCCGAGCACAGGAGGTGAGGGGGCAGCGGGGCGAGGCAGGGAAGGCTTTGGGGCCGAGCACAGGAGGTGAGGGGGCAGCGGGGCGGGCGAGGCGGGGAAGGCCTTGGGGCCGAGCACAGGAGGTGAGGGGGCAGCGGGGCGAGGCAGGGAAGGCTTTGGGGCCGAGCACAGGAGGTGAGGGGGCAGCGGGGCGGGCGAGGCGGGGAAGGCCTTGGGGCCGAGCACAGGAGGTGAGGGGGCAGCGGGGCGAGGCGGGGAAGGCTTTGGGGCCGAGCACAGGAGGTGAGGGGGCAGCGGGGTGAGGGGGGGAAGGCTTTGGGGCTGAGCACAGCTGGTGATGGGGCATCGGGGTGAGGCGGGGAAGGCCTTGGGGCTGAGCACAGGAGGTGAGGGGGTAGCGGGGTGAGTGGGAGCCAGCTCGGCACTGTTCAGTGCACTCAGATGTGGGCCGAGTGGACGGGGCATGGCACTTGGGGGGGTCTTCCCAGCCCCTCGTTCTTCAGTGCCGACCCGGGCAGGCCACAGGCCTGCAGCACTTGGCCCGGGGCAGGGGGTGTCAGGGTGCTCCTGCTGCAGTGGGCATGAGGAGCTACCTTGCTGGCCGCCCCCCACCCCCGCAAAGCCATCCTGCAGCAGGAGAGCATGAGGCCGCCCAACGGGAGAGCCAGGGGAAGCAGAGAGAGGGCTCTGCTCTCCCAGGCCGGGCCCACCTTCCAAAGTTTGGGTTTGTCTCCCTTTTTCTGCAAAGCCAGCTCTGACTGACTTTCTGTCAGTTGCAACCAGAGAGTCCTGATCAATACCCCTCACTGTCCCTGCCTTGCTGGGCCCTCAAGGACACAGTCCACCCAGGCCGTGCAGCAAGGCCAGCAGGCAGGGCCCACTCCCAGCCTGCTCCAAGGGTGCCCACCTGATCTCCGATTTGAACCCACCACTGCCTCCCCAGCAGCCCCATTGTGCTCGCCTCCTTGGTTCCCTGAGGGAATGCCTGACTGGTCCTGCTGCCCTGCATGGCCTCATGGCTTGACCTACCCCGGCACTCACCCTGGCCTGCCTTGGCCCATCACCCCACTGCTGGGGTTTTGTTCTGTGGGAGGCACTGCTGGGTCCGGGGGTGGGGCGGCAGGGGGAGGGCTTCCTGATCATCTGCTCATCCAGTGCTTCATCCAGCAGCAGAGTGAAGCCCACTACGTGCCAGGCGCTGGGGCACAGCAGCGGCAAACAACAGAGACGAAGCCGCTGTCCTTACGGGGCTGGCATCCTAGTGGGCAAACAAACAAAAACCAGAGGTGTTGGCAACACGGGTGCTGTGTTAGCACTAAAGGGAGTCCTGGGTGTGCAAACGATTAACGCGCTCGGCGGCTGACCAAAAGGCTGGTGGTTCGAGTCTACCCAGAGGTACCTCGGAAGAAAGGTCTGGCAATCTACTTTCGAGAAACCAGCCACAGAAAACCCTGAGGAGCGCAGTTCTGCTCCGACACACACGAGGGAGTCGTGAGTCGGGCCGGCTCTGGCAACCGGTAACTGCTAGAGAGGAAGAGGCAGAGCTGAGGAGGGCGCACCGAGGGGGCGGCTGGAGGCTGAAGTTTGGACGGGATGGGCGCCGTTTCAGCTTGGCGAGAGGCTTGGAGCCAGCTCTGCAGCCAGGCCACCTCATCCGGGTTGTGGTCACTGCTAGAGCGCGATCTAGCACAGGCTGCTTAGCCTCTTTAAGCCTCAGTTTGCCCCTCTGTGAAATGGAGACAGTAATAGTACCTACTCTTGGGGTTTGTGGAGGAGGGGTGAAGGGTGCATCCGGCGTGTTTGCACGGCCGCGGTGCCCCTTCCATACTCACTCTGTCTCTGGCTACATTCTTCTCCGCCGGGATGTGCAGGCTCCCAGGACGCCATGCCTCAGATGTCCTTTCTCTCCCTGGAATGCTGGGCTCTGGTGGCCAAACCTCATTCTTGGGGACTCAGCAGCAATCTCTGTGATGTCTGTTTTGTTGTCCGTCTGTCCCTCAGGATTGTGGTCTCCCAGATCTCAAAGGCCAGGATGTGACACTAATGGGTGATCAATACTTTCTGAAATTAAGTTAATGAATGGTGACTAATGGCGTAAGGACCTCAAGCACTGAAGTAATCCAGGAAGGCTCCCTGGAGGAAGTGCTGTGAGAAGAGAGCTGAGTGGGGCAGCCAGGGACACTGGGTGGGTTGCTCACTGCAGCCCCCTGTGTAGATGAGGAGCTGGTCCCCAGAGAGGAGTCGGGCTCTGGCCCGCTGCATTGAGCTCCTGGTAGCTTGTCCCCAGGAGGTGTGGAATCTTGTTTCCTGACATCGCCCGGCCCCAGTGGGAGGTGGGGATGAGAAGTGGCCTTCAGTGCCCCATCCCGGTGACCAAGATGGACAACTGAGGCGGCACACCAGCCAGCCGGCAAGAACCGTGAATTATTAATCATCAGCGGGCAATGTGCTGGCTGAGGCCATTTCCCTTCTAGGCCAAGCTGCTCGATCATGTTTAATTGCCTGTTTTCTAAATTTCCCCAGGGCTGGCCTGGGGGAGGGATTAGCTCGAGGACCCATTTATTTTGCTCGAATCCAAAAGGAGATATCATCAGTTTCTCTTTGGTATTTGGTTTGAAAGCAGTGGATGGGATTCAGTCAGGTGCTGAAGAGGGCTCCTGTCCCACCTGGCATTGCAAAGAGGTTCTGTCTGCACAGCCCGCCCCCACCCCCAAGCCTTGACTTACTCATTTGAGTGGTGGGCTGGCAGAATCTGAGAAATGAGGGGCAATCAGTACACCCTGACCACCCGCGAAGTGCCAGGCATGGAGTAAGCTCATGTTGAGAACAATCTCCTTCGATTCTCCTGGAGACATCCACAGATAACTCTCGCACACCGAAGCAATGAGCCAGATCAAGAAACAGATTTTCAAAGAACATTGTCCAAACATGGTTGCAAGGGTCCTCCCACCCCTTACTGACATGGCGGGGATGCACGGGAAGAGTGGTGGCTAATGGAAGAGGTCTGTGGAGAGGGTTGCTTTGGAGAGGGCTGTGCTGGGAATCCCAGCCCTACTAAGGAGGAGTCAGAGACGCCTGCCCTTACCTGAAGCCAGGTCAACAGGGATGACTCAGCACCTTTAAAATGTCACTGCTGGCCTTCTGGCCAAGATGGAATAACAGGGACCAGATATGCTCTCCCACTTGAAACAACTGAAAAAACGGGACAAGAATATGAGAGAAGGGTTTTCAAGAAACTGGGCATCAGGCAGCAAAGGACGGTGACCTCTGAGAGATGGGAAGCAACCAGGTGAGCGCTGGGCGGCTCCAGCTCTCTGCCTTGAGAGAATATTCCGGCCGCAGTGTGGGGAGGGGCCGTTCCAGCCGAGCTTGGTGGGGTCTCTGAGCCGAGGACACTGAGCTGAGGGTCTGGGGAAACCAAGGCGGCGAGGCCTCGCAGGCAGAGTGATGGAGAGAGGAGAGCTGCAAAGAAAGAGCGAGCGCTCTGGAGATGGGCAGCGTCCCACTTGAGCATTCAGTGGATTGCTGACCAGCATGTACAAGTGAGGAAATTACCCGAGGTCAGGGAAGAACCACCCCAAAGGACTAGAGGGAACAGCACTCCGAGCACATGCAGGGTCTGCAGGAGTGCCCGTGATCACCAGCGAGCCTGGAAACGCTTGTATTTCACCGGGCATTGGGTTAGTCTCGCCTCAGTAAGTGGGGAATAATTAGCTCCAGATGGAGCACTGCTCCAAACACACTTAACAAACCATCAAAGCAAGGCCTGAAAGGATAAAACTGTTTCCAAGTGAGTTGATGTTATGGATTGAATTGTGGCCTCCAAATATGTATGTTGTAAATGCTAACCCATATACCTGTGGTTGGAGTCCTGGTGGCACAGTGGTTAAGAGCTCAGCTGCTAACCAAGAGGTCAACAGTTTGAATTCACCAGCTGCTCCTTGAAAACCCTATGGGGCAGAGTCCTGGTGGTGCAGTGGTTAAGATCTCAACTGCCAACCAAAAGGTAGGCAGTTAAAATCTACCAGCTGCTCGTTGGAAACCCTATGGAGCAGTTCTACTCTATCCTATAGAGTCACTGTGAGTTGGAATCAATTTGATGGCAATTTTTTTTTTTTAAACTATACTTGTGGTTACAATTCCATTTGGAAATTGGTTTTCTTTATAATGTTTAATGATAGTATTAGGGTAGGGTGTGTCTTAAGTCAATCTCTTTGCGATATAACAGAGATTAAACAAGCAAGCTAGCAAGGAGAGACTGGGGAAGAGAGATGCCAAGCACATGAAGATCGCCCAGGAGCAGAAGCTCAAAAGAGACAAGGACCTTCGGAGCCAACAAAGAGAGAAAGCCTTCCCCTAGAGCCAGCACAAGGAATTCAGACTTCTAGCCTCCTAAACTGTGAGAAAATAAGTTTCCGTTTGTCAAAATCACCCATCTGTGGCGTTTCTGTTACAGCAGCACTAGATAAGTGAGACCGTTGACTAAATCCCACAAAGCTCAAGAACATTTACAGGAATACAGACGTATTTAGCACTCATCGAGGCAAGATGCACAACGACTGTCGCTGGCATTGTTGTCAGGTGCTGTCCAGTTGGTTCTGACTCATAGTGACCCGACGTCCAACAGGACGAAACACTGCCTGGTCCTGAGCCGTCCTCACAACTGTTGTTATGCTTGAGCCCATTGTTGCAGCCACTGTATCGATCCACCTCATTGAGGGTCTTTCTCTTTTTTGCTGATGCTCTACTTCACCAAGCAGGATGTCCTTCTCCAGGGACTGATCCCTCCTGATAACGTGTCCTAAGTACCTAGGTAAACACATAATATTTTCCCTATTATTCTAATCTCGCTAAAATATAATCAACTCTCAAAACAAAAATAACCATGATATAATGTGAACTTTGTAGCCTACAAAAATGTAAATGCATGCCATCAATAGCACAGAGGCTGGGAGGGAGAGAAGGAACTGTACTACGGTAAGATTCTTGAACTGTATGTGAAGTGGGATAATGTCAATTGAAAGTAGACTGTGATGTGTTAAAAATACTTGCACAATATGATTGATGTAATTGATTTCTGTAGACTGTAGGTAATATTATAGTAGTAGTAATAGTAACATCAGCTTCTAAACCTGTCTAACTTCAGGGGGGATAATGACCAGGATCATCCCAAGGCTGATTCGTATGAGGTGGAGGTCAGACATACCTCCACTCTCCAACCTTTTTACCAGTTCTGACGCCAGCCGTCCCTCCCACGGCACTCTCTGCTTCTCTTCTGGATCTGATAATCCATTGACCACTTACAGTTAATTGGGTTATGAAGGAAGCAACGGGCTACAGCTCAGGATCAGGAAGCATGTAGGGTAGGTCTCCCTTCTTCAGTGCCGGACAGCTCTCTCTGCCACTGGGCCCCTTCTGTGTTACGTGTGTTACAGCTCTTTTAGGAGGTTCCTTGCCTTCTGTCTCTCTGCTTCTTTCTGCTGCTTCTCTTCTTCTTTCTCTGTCACTAATCTCTGTGGGGTTGGCTGCATGTATACACAACTCCTCGTCATTTTCAAGGCATGGCCTCTCACAGTGGGGTGCCACAAACTGACCAATGCCCTCTCAGTAGGCCACAGACACTTCATTTGCATAGTAACTCGGCTGGGCTACAACTCACCTTGTTTGCATTGTCTATTGACCAATCCCGGCAAAGTGTAAACCAATCTCAGGGCAGGCTGCAGCCCAGGGCCAGACAAAAAGCATCAAACCAAGTTGTTTACAGCTTAGCCAGAAAGCGTCAATCAACCCAGAGAAAAGTAACAAGCCCTCTGGGGTAGTAAACTAGGGCCAAGGGTATGCCTCAGGGTTTAGGGGAAAATCTCTCAAGCTGTTTTTCCAAAGAACCAAGGCAAAAGGCCACAAAAAGGAGCTCATTTCACTGCAGTTTCACCGAATTGTACAAGTGAAAAATGTTGAACAGACAAGTGTTATATTACCTACATTTTCACAGCAATTAAAAAAAAATCAGTCTTGGAGGAAGTACAGCTAGAATGCTCCTTAGAAGTGAGGATGGCAAGACTTGGAGACTTGGGCTCACTTACTTTGGACACATCATCAGGAAAAATGAATCACTAGAAAAGAACATCATGGTTGGTAAAGCGGAAGGTTACTGAGAAAGAGGGAACCCTCCGTGAGATGGATTGTCACAGTATCTGCAACAATGGGCCCCAGCAAACCGACGATCGTGAAGATGGTGCAGGACTGGCCAACGTTTAGCTCTGTTGTACACAAGACGGCCGTGCGTCGGAGCTGACTCCATGGCCACAAGGACAACAGAGGGAAGTTTAATACGGGCATACACCACCGCCCAGTCCCCCCTTCAGGTGCCCATCCTAGAAACGCTTACACACTACGCAGAAATGTTGTTGTTGTTAGGAGCCGTGGAGTCAGTCCCGTCTCATAGCGACCTAGCACACCACAACGAAACGCTGCCCGGTCCTGCGCCCTCCTCACAACTGCTGCTATGCTTGAGCCCATTGTTGCAGCCACTGTGTCAACTGCGTGCAGAAATAGGTAAACAATATAACTGCAGAATGTTTGAAATCCTGAAAATTTGGAAACAACATAAAAATCCATCAAGGTGGGTGGGGGAGATGGGAGAAATGCATAAATTAATTGTAATTGCTGACAGGAAATATTTAACGCCCTGTGTGTAGGGCAACAAGTTGTGTTAATGTGTAGCATTTGGTGATTTCTGAGATGTAAACACTCCCACCATGTCTGCTATGGCTGTGATCGGATCATCAGGGAGCACAGAGCTGGGGAGGTCGGCCCTTTCGAGAAGGTGTGAGCCGGCTCCACCTTCCCATTGGTTACTTTTTCCCAGCATTCGAGGTCAATGAAGAGACTAGGTGGGGCTGAGAAAATAATGCTTAGAAAAGAAGCCATTTGCAAGACGGTGCAATCTGTGCGATAATGTTTATGCTCCAAGTCTCACCATTACACAAGATGATACAGTGTGTATATGTGTTGGGAACATGGATGAGCTGACGGCCCCGATTTGGGGGCAGGGTTTGCCTTTGGAAAGAGAAAGGAGGACCGGGACTGGGAAGGGATGCCAGGGAGCTTCGAGCACAGTTGTCGTTTTATTTTTTAAATGAGCATTGCCTCAGCCAACATGTCAGAATGTGGATATCTGTTTCTTTTGAAGGGGTGGAGGGTTGTAAGAATACGCTTAAGACTCTGTTACTTGAAATATTTCCTTAACATCAACAAAATGCAAAAAATAAAGTATGATCATGATTACGTAAAAGTACACACTCTGTCTCATAAAAGCCCTGGAATGACAGGCCCCACTTTGGTAGTTATATTTGGATTTGGGACCCTCCCGTTTTTGTTTTCTGTTATTTTCAAGCTTTCAGTCAGTCCACTGCGTTGCGTTTGCAGTGGGGAAGTCACTGAACGTGGGTGTGGGCTCTGGGTCCTTGCACGTGGACTGTCTCCGCGCACCTCAGGTTCCGACAGCCCTCCCTCCAGAGCAGGGTGGCCTGGACGAAGCCGGGCACAGGTGGGTTTTTTGCCTTTCATTTCACTTGAGAAAAGATCCACCCTGTTTTGACCAACCTCTGTGAGGTAGAGCAGATGGCTCACAGAGCTGGCGGGAGTGCAGGGCCCCAGCCTGCAGCTCTGCCCCGGGACCTGTAGGCTGTGGAGGTGGCTGGCTGTGGGGTCGTATCTGCACTAGTATCAGCCGATCTGGGTGGCCACGGTCGATTTCAACTCATGGTGACCCCCTGCACAGAGGAACAAAATGTTGCCCCGTCCTGCACCGTCCCCATGATCAGTTGCCGATAGGACTGTTGTGATCCATAGGGTTTCCATTGGCTGATTTTTGGAAGTAGATCACTAGGCCTTTCTGCCTTGTCTGTCGTAGTCTGGAAACGCCACTGAAACCTGTTCAGCATCGTAGGAACACACAAGCCTCCACCGACAGATGGGGACGGGGGTGGGGGGTGGCGGCTGTGCCTGCCGTGCACTGGCTGGGATTCAAACCATCGAATGTATGTACCCGTTCTGTCCGTCCATTCCGCACTTAGGCTGTTTCCATCGTTTGGCTATTGTGAATAGTGCCGCGGTGAGCATTGGCGTACAGGTCTGTGTTCACTCCTGCGTTCAACTCTCTTGGGTGTAGACCAGCCAGTGGACTGGCGGGATCCTACGGTAACTCTGTGTTTAATTTTTTGAGGAACCACCACACTGTTTTCTACAGTGGCTGCCCCCTTTTACATTTCCACCAGCAATGGATAAGGGTTCGAATTTCTCAACATCCCGACAACGCCTGCTGACTTCCACGTTTTTTTGTCACAGCCGTCCCCGTGGGGGTGAAGTGGTACCTCACTGCGGTCCTGAGTTGCATCTCCCTAATGACTCATGATGTAGAGCGTCTCTTCATGTGCGTGTTGGCCATTGGTAGTTCTTCTCTGGGGAAATGTCTATTCAAGTCTGTCCTAGTCATCCAGTGCTGCTGTAACAGAAATACCACAAGTGGATGCCTTCATCAAAGAGAAATGTATTCTCTCACACACAGTCCAGTAAGCTACAAGTCCAAATTCAGGGCATCAGCTCCAGAAGAAGGCTTTCTCTCTCTGTCGGCTCTGGAGGAAGGTCCTTGTGATGCATCCATCCTCCCTTGGTCTGGGAGCATCTCAGTGCAGGAACCTCAGGTCCAAAGGATGCGCTCTGCTCCCGGCACTGCTTTCTTGGTGGTATGAGGTCCCCATGTCTCTCTGCTTGCTTCTCTCTTTTATATCTCAAAAGAGATTGGATTAAGACACTAATCTTGTAAATGTCATGCAGTATAACCTCATCACAGTGATAGAGTTTACAACACATAAGGAAATCACATCAGATTACACAATCATACAATACTGGGAATTGTGACCCAGCCAAGTTGGCAGATATTTTTGGGGGACACAATTCAATCCATGACAAAGTCCTTGGCATCTTTTTGATTGGGTTGCCTTTTTTTTGTACTTAGATGAAGGTTTACAGAACAAATAGTTTCTCATTAAACAGTTAGTACACATATTGTTTTATGACAATTGTTAACAACCCCATGACAGGTCAGCACTGTCCCTTCTCAACCTTGGGTTCCCTATTACTGGCTTTCCTGTGCCCTCCTGCCTTCTAGTCCTTATCCCTGGACTGTTGTGCCCCATTAGTCTCATTTTGTTTTATGGGGCTGTCTAATCTTCGGCTGAAGAGTGAACCTCGGGAGTGACTTCATTACTGAGCTAAAAGGGTGTCCGGGGGCCATTCTCTCAAGGTATCTCCCATCTCTGTCAGGCCAGTAAGTCTGATCTCTTTTTTTATGAGTCAGAACTTTGTTCTACATTTTTCTCCCGCTCTGTCCAAGACCCTCCATTGTGATCCCTGTCAGAGCAGTCAGTGATGGTAGCCGGGCACCATCTAGTTGTACTAGACTCAGTCTGGTGGAGGCCGTGGTAGTTGTGGTCCATTAGTCCTTTGGACTGATCTTTCCCTTTTATCCTGTTCTCTTCATTCTCCCTTGCTCCCGAAGGGGCGAGACCAGTGGAGTATCTTAGACGGCCACTCACAGGCTTTTAAGACCCCAGACGCTACTCACCAAGGTAGAATGTAGAACATTGTCTTTATAAACTGTGTTATGCCAATTGAGCTAGATGTTCCCTAAGACCATGGTCTGATTGGGGTTGTTTTTTTGTTGTTGAGTTGTAGGAGTACTCTACATATTCTGGGTAATAAACCTGTCATGGATTGAATTGTGTCCCCCAAAAATATCTGTCAACTTGGCTAAGCCATGATTCTCAGTATTGTATGATTGTGTACCATTTTATCATCTGATGTGATTTCCGTATGTGTTGTAAATGCTATCACTATGATCTAATAAGATGGATTAGCAGCAGTTATATTGATGAGGTCTACAAGATTAGGTAGTGTCTCAAGCCAATCTCTTTTGAGATATAAAAGAGAGAAGCGAGCAGAGACACATGGGAACCTCATACCATCAAGAAAGCAGTGTTGGGAGCAGAGCGTGTCCTTTGGACCTGAGGTTCCTGTGCTGAGATGCTCCCAGACCAAGGGAAGACTGATGACAAGGACCTTCCTCCAGAGCCGACAGAGAGAGAAAACCTTCCCCTGGAGCCAGCACCCTGAATTCAGAGTTGTAGCCTACTGGACTCTAAGAGAATAAACTTCTCATTGTTAAAGCCATCCACTTCTGGTATTTCTGTTATAGCAGCACTAGATGACTAAGACAAAACCCTGATCTGGTGTATGTTTCCCAGAAATATTCTCCCACTGGGTAGGTTGTCTCTTCACTTTGCTGATAAAGTCCTCTCATGAACAAGGGCTTTTAATTTTGATGAAGTCCTATTTGTCTATCTTGTCTTTTGATGTCATATCTAAGAACCCATTGTCCCAAAGCCTTACTAGGGGCCCTGTCCTCTGTTGTCATTCAGGAGCCCTGGCAGATAGAGGAGGCTGTGTACTGACGGGGCTTCCATGGCCCTAAGTGGGGAAAAAAAATCTGAAGGATCATGCACAGGCTCGAAAAGTTCCCACTCAGGAGAGACACCAGCTACCGCCCTCACAGGTTTTTCCCAAAGCACATCTCGTGATTGCACCCGGCCTCAGAGGGACAGGAAGTGCACGGAAGGAGGACGTGTGTAGACGGCAGCCCTGACCTCCACTGTGGTCACTCAGCAAACAGCAGCTGCTGCTACCGTTGTCATTGATCAGTCATTGATCATGACATTTATCCTAAAACCCCAAACCAGGCCCGTGCCGTCGCGTCGATTCAGACTCACGGTGGCCCACGTGTCACAGAGGAGAACTGCTCCATAGGTTTTGTGGGCTGTAATCTTTGCAGAAGCAGATCGCCAGACCTTTCTTCTGTGGCACTGCTGGGTGGATTAAAATCTCCAACCTCAAACTATCTGCGCCACCCAGGGGCCCTATTGCGACATGTGGGCTGAGCCGGATGGAGGCAAGACGGTGCGGGGAGGCGCCGTGTGCAAACACGGCGCGTCTTGAAGGCCTGCTGTCTGGTCTCCTGGCGCCGCCATAACGAAGTACCACAACGTGGGCGGCTTTAAGGAACAGAAAAGTGTGGTCTCAGCTCTGGAGGCCGGAAGTCCATGTCAGGGTGTTGGCAGGACCCTGATCTCTTCAAATTCTCTGGTGATAGAGCCTTTCTCGTCTCCCCCAGCTTACGCTCCTTGCTTGGTGTCTTAGTCATCTAGCGCTGCTATAACAGAAATACCATAAGTGGATGGCTTTAACAAACAGAAATTTATTCTCTCACAGTCCAGTAGGCTACAAGTCCAAATTCAGGCTCCAGGGGAAGGCTTACTCTCTCTGTCGGCCCTGGAGGAAGGTCCTTGTGATGCATCAGTCTTCCCTTGGTCTGGGAGCTTCTCTGCGCAGGAACCTCGGGTCCAAAGGACGCGCTCTACTCCGGGCACTGCTTTCTTGGTGGTATGAGGTTTCATGTCTCTCTGCTCACTTCTCTCTTTTATATCTCAAAAGAGATCGGCTTAAGACACTATCTAATCTTGTAGACCTCATCAGTATAACTGCCAATAATCCATCTTATTACATCATAGTGATAGAGTCTACAACATATAAGGAAATCACACCAGATGATAAAATGGTACACCATCATACAACACTGGGAATCATGACCCAGCCAAGTTGGCAGATATTTTGGGGATACACAAGTCAATCCATGACACTTGGTGAGCGGTTTGCATCCGTCACTAAAGCTGGACGTACCCATACCCGTCAGCAGCCGTTCCCTGCTGAGTGTGCTCACCCAGGAGAGCTGCGTGCGGAGATGCAGCAGCGCCACTCAAAGCAACCTCCACCTGACTGTCCCTCAGCAGCAGAGCAAGTGGTGATCTGTCTCCACAATGGAATATCACGTACCAATGAAGGGTGAATAAATTACAGGTACACACATCCAACAGTACGAGTGCTTCTGCTGAGCAAACAAACCAGATACAAACCCATTTGTACCCTATGACTGTATTTTTAGCAAGTCCCCAGATAAGCATCAGAAGTCCAGGTGGTGTCACCTTTGGGTAGTGACTCGGGCTGGAGGAATAGGCAGGGAGGGCCCCGTGGAGGCTGGCAGCACCGTCTCCTGACTTGGGGGGCAGTTGCGTGTTTGCTCCGTGACGGCTCACAGAGGAGCGTTTAAGTTGTGCACTTTTCTGTGCCTGTTGTGGTTGTTAGGGGCCATCGACTCAGATCCGACTCACAGCGACCCCGTGCACCGCAGAACGAATCACCGCCCGGTCCTGCGCCATCCTCACAATCGTTGTTATGCTTGAGCCCATTGTTGCAGCCACTGTGTCAGTCCATCTCATTGAGAATCTTCCTCTTTTTTCACTGACCCGCTACCTTCCCAAGCATGATGTCCTTCTCCAGGGACTGAGCCCTCCTGATAACATGCCCAAAGTACATGGGATGAAGTCTCGTCATCCTCAGTTCTAAGGAGCATTCTGGCTGTACTTCTTCCGAGACAGATTTGTTCGTTTTTCTGGCAGTCCATGGTATATTCAATATTCTTCATCAACACCATACTTCAAATGCTTCAATTCTTCTTCGGTCTTCCTTATTCATTGTCCAGCTTTCGCGTGCATTTGAGGCAATTGAAAACACCATGGCTTGGGGCAGGCGCACCTTAGTCCTCAAAGTGACATCTTTGCTTGTCAACACTTTAAAGAGGTCTTTTGCAGCAGATTTGCCCAATGCAATGCGTCTGTTTGATTTCCTGACTGCTGCTTCCATGGGCGTTGATTGTGGATCCAAGTAAAATGAAATCCTTGACAACTTCAATCTTCTGTTTACCATGATGTTGCTTACTGGTCCAGTTGTGAGGATTTTTGTTTTCTTTGTGTCGAGGTGTAATCCGTACTGAGTGTGTTACACTTCAGTTAGAACAGGTTAGAGGAAAACAGCAGGAAGCTGAGAACAGCTCCTCAGGAAGGACCGTGGAGCAGTGAGGAAGCAGCCAGAGAGGAGGGGAAGAGAAGGCGGTGTCACCAAGGCCATGGGATGGAGTGGGGGCAGGGGTGGGGGTGCTGCTGAGAGCCCAGCCAGGGCAGCAGGCAATGGGGCAGAGGCTGGCGGGGGCTCCTACAGGCTCCAGGAGCAGGGAGGCAGGATCCACATGGTGGGGCCAGGCTTTCTTCTGGGTGGCGGAGGGCAGGTGGTGGTCAGAAGCAGACTGGCAGGGCCCTAGCTGGGTGTGGGGATGGCAGGAGCGGACATGTGCTCTCTGGCACTTTGCTGGCGAAGGGGAGGAGAGCAACATGTCAGGGCTGGAGGGTCCTGTGGAGGCACTGGGACAGGCGGGTGTTTAAAGCGGAAGAGACCTCACAGGTTACTTCAATACATCGTCCGTCTCGTCCCTGCACCCTGCTTTCTCCTCCTCACAGCACTCATCAGGACCCCCCACCCCGAGTTACTGCTTGTCTTGCGTTGACTCCCCCGCCCCAGAAGATCAGCCCACGAGAGCAGAGAACAGGGAGTCCATCTACTCTGTCCCTGGTCTCCCTGAGCCAGATGGAGCCTGCATGCAGTCAGCGCTCTCCCACCATCGTCGTGAGTGAATGAGTGGGGGTCCTGCAGAGGGAGAGGCTGGGGGTCTGGACAGTCGTGTGAGGTGTCGGGGCGGGGGAGGGCAGGGCCTGGGCGCAGCCCTCACTGCTGACAGGGACGTGGGCGACAGAGATGGGTGAGTGGGAGCGGGTGGTGGCAGAGGGAGGTGTGGAGGCCTCTGTTATGAGTGGGGACCCGGGGTGAGGGGTGTCGGGGAGAGGAGGAGCCTAGAGGGAGGGGAAGGAGAGAGCACGGGGGTGCAAGGGATGGTGGGCAGTGTGAGTGGTGTGAGCTTGGAGATTTCCAGCTTTGGGGCCCCCAGCCAGGCTCAGAAGCCAAGGAAGCAGGTGATTGCTGGGTGGAGTTGGGGCCTGTGTTTTGCCTGGGGTCTGTGCACCCAGGAGGGTGAGGGTGATGCCAGCATGGGGTGGGCGTCTCAACAGAACTGACAGACTGTCAGAGACGAAGGGTGCGGGACACCAGGAGGGGGGCTTAGAACAATCAGAAACCTAAGGGCTGACAGTGGCCTGGTGGGGCCAGGCCCCTGCTAAGACCCTTCCAGGCCAGGCTGTGGCCCTGGCCCTTGATGACCGCCAGGAGGTGAGCCCAGCCAGCCTGCTGGCATCCCTTGGGGGAGCTGGAGGGGTGAGGAGGGCAG
Organism: Trichechus manatus latirostris; assembly: GCF_000243295.1. Lineage (NCBI taxonomy): Eukaryota > Metazoa > Chordata > Mammalia > Sirenia > Trichechidae > Trichechus > Trichechus manatus. The sequence continues at coordinate 815,186 of NW_004444047.1, read as the reverse complement.
GGAGAGCGTGAGGTGCTGGGTTTGGATACATGGTGCAGGGCAGGTGAGGAGACTGGGTGATAGCGAGCAAGGAGAACGGGCCGCGTTCCCTCTGGGTGATGGAGACGCCCCAGGTGTCAGCCCTCTGAATGGACTGAGAGTGATTCCGGCCGGGCTCGACCCAAGGACCAGGTGCAGGAGCAGGGCACCGCGCCACTGGGTGCTTCATCTGATCCTTGCCCTGACTCTGCACCCCTGAGCTATGAGGTGGGTGAGGCGGTACAGGTGGGGGACTTGGCCCAGAGCCTCTGCGGGGCGGGGGGGGGGTCCATTCTGGACTTTTCGTTGGAATGAGAGCCCAGCTCCAGTGGAGACCACCCTCCCACTCAGCAAGAAGCCCGAGGCGGCATCCCCTCTTCTTTCTCACAGCCCTGCCCTCCCCACAACCACCCCCTCTGGACCCCCAAGGCAGCCTGTTTGGGGGAGCTGGCTGGAGTCCCCCAGAAACCAGTGGAGAGAATCACAGAGCTTCTCAGAACTGGGGACCTGAGTGAAGCCAACTCCACCCTCACCTGGGGCTGGAACCAGCATTGATTCCCCCAGCATTCACGCCCTGAAGGGGGTCCATATCTCCCTCCCCCTCCCTTTCTGCACAGACTTACTGAGGTGCCAGGAGGGCCTGATGATCCTGGTCCCTCGCCCCCACCCCTGGACCCCGGACCCCCTGCAGTAAGGGGTCTGCTCAGAAGAAGGGACAGGTATGTTTGAGGGCCTACTGTGTGCCCGGCACTGTGTCAGGGACGGAGCTGTCTCTGCCCCTTTATCTCGCCAGAGTGGGGATGGTGCCTGAGGAGAGGTCCCGAGCTCCGGCTCGGGGAGCCAACCCCCCAGCCATGTCTTCCAAAGTTTTGCCCCTCCCTCAGCTTCTTCAAGGGGACCCCGTTTTCTGCATGGGGGCCCCAGAACTCGTGGGACCCAACGTCTTCCACCTGCTGGCCCACTGGGCCACGAAGAGGCCTAGTCCCCGGCCTCGTCTTCCCCCCTCCGCGTTCTCCCATTCTTGAGGGGGCGGGGTGCCACCTCTGGCTTTTTTTTAAATTTCATTGCTGCGCCCCCCACTTCCTGGGCGTCCTTTCGGGTCTCTGTCCTCTGCCGGCGAAGCTGTCCGCCCCTCTTGTCCTCCGCCCCCGCAGGCCATCTCTTCCATCTCGGAGCGCCTGGCACCCAAAGGGGCCCCACGCCCCGAGAGGATCAGCCCCGGCCGCCCCTTCCCGCCTTCCCCCCGCGCACTCTGGCACCCCAGGCACCGCCCCGCACCCCAAGGCCAGAGCTCCGCCCGGCGCGGCTCCTCTCGCAGGGCGCTCGTGGGCCGGGGCGCAGGGGGCGGTGCGAAGGAGGGGCCTGCGACGGCGACAGCGGCG
>NW_004444047.1:791456-813497 GCF_000243295.1 Trichechus manatus latirostris | reverse complement strand
CGCCCCGGCTAGGTGCAGCGGCATGGCCCGCGCGCCCGGCGCCACCCCTGCGGATTGCATCGGAGCGCGGCGGCGGGGCATGCCCAGGGCACCGGGCACGGCCTTCAATGGGCGAGGACACGGACGCGCGGAAAATTAACCACAGCTTCCTGCGGGACCACAGCTATGTGACCGAAGGTAACGTACGTGTGTCTGAGACCCCCTCCGGCCGCCCGCGGCGTGGGGATGCCGTCGCACCCGATGCCCTCCGAAGGTGTGGACCGCGCGCTGTGTGTTTGTCCCCCACCCCACCCCACCCCACCCCTCGCGGGGCCGGGAGGGTGGCAGCGCCCCCTCCTCCGCGCCGCCCTCCGGGAGGCACCGCGGGAGGTGGCTTGCGCCCCTGGGCCGCCCGCCGTCGTGTTTAAAAAGGCCACAGGGGCGGGTCTATGGAGATATCCTGAGAAAGGCGATGTTCCTCGGATCTTGGGCCTGGTTTCAGCCCTGCCCAGAGCCCGCAGAATTTTCTAGTCTGCCCCCTCCCCGTAGACGAAGAGGGACCCAGGAGAAAACCATCTGCCCATCCTCCCGGGCTCGCCTGCCGCGTGCCCGTAGAGGCAGGGTCCCTTAGTAGGAGGGAGAGCTGGCTGGTTTGGGGCTGGTATTTTATTCCTGTGATTTATAACCAGACGGAGGAGCTGGCCCCAAACTGTCAGGATTTCCCGAAAAGTGGGACAGGTCACCAAAACGGGGCCTCACAGCTCAGCCCGCACTTCTGTCGGGCTGGTGGCGTTCGCAGGCTGGGCGCCCCTTTCCAGGCCACAAACTTCCAGGGATGCTTTGCGCTGACCTTGCCCAAGGGACAGTGGGGACAGCTCCTAGCCCATCTAGGAGGGGGAGATGGACACGCGGGGAGGCAGCGTGCTACGGCGGGGACACTTGTCCGAGGCCTTCCCCGCCACGGGGACTGTCAGCATCTTCCTCAGGGGCTGCTGGATCCGCCGTGGAGGGGCTGTGGGCTTTTAGCAGGGAGCCCCGTGGGTGCCCCGGTGTGCGGGGGCGGGGGTGTCTCGGGGCACCGAGTCCCTGGGCACCGAGTCCCTGGGCACCGAGTCCCTGGGCATCGCGTCCTGCGGGGCTGGCGGAGGTGCCCGTGTCCAGGAGGCAGGGTGGGCCCGCGGCTACTGGATCCGCGGTCGTGTCCACCGCCCCACGCTGGCTCCGCCGGAAATGAGGCCGAGCCGGGCCGGAGCCCCGCGGGCCGGGGGCGCGCGGGGGAGGGCGGTCCCTCCCGCCAGGCGGGTGGCGGCGGTGGCCCGGCGGCCTGGAGTGGAGCCGGGTGTCTACCTGGGCGGAGGATGCCGAGCAGCCTCGCGTCCGCGGCGAGAACCGCTGAGTCACGCTTCCCGCAGGGATGGGGCGGGGGCGGGGCGCCGGGGCCGCAGCGAAGACTGTGCCCCAGCCGGGCTTCGGGACTGGGAGCCGACAGCGACCCTTGCCGCCAGCCTCAGCGTGTGTCCTAGAGAGCGGCAGGGGGTTAGAGGCCTCGGGGCTGCTGGCGGGCGCCCCGGGGCCTGGCCCTGGCGGAGGGGCGGGCGTCCTGGCAGGTCAGCTCTTCCCCAGCTGTTTGGTCCGCCTGTCAGACGGAAACGTCCGTTGTTTCATCTGTGCTATGGGGATGAGGGGACAGAAGCCCAGGGCATGTGGTTGATTGAAATCTAAAAGCACCGCGCCTGACCCGTAGTGGACTTTTTAAAAACATTGATTCCTTCCTCCCACCCTCTCCAATTATCTTTCAAAAATTCGGCAGCTCTTAGCAGGGGACAGCGAGGGGACGCACGCGGTTGCAGGAGTCAGAAGCCATGACTTCTAATCCCTCCTCATTCACGCATCCGTTCAACAGATACTTAACTGCGCACCCCCCGTTGTAGCCCTGGGGACTGGACAGGGGCCCCTGCCCTTGGTACAGCCTGTGTTCTAGCGGGGAATCCCTTCTCTCCAAGTCTCAGTTTCCCCATCTGTAAAATGGGAGGGAATAGTTCCTTCATGCCTACAAGGTCTTGGGGTTCCTCTGAGGATGGGGTGAGACGGTGGTGGAGGACTTGTAAATTGTTAGTGGGTGGCCCCCGTGTCTGTGCTGGGACCTCACACATGATCTCGTCTCCTCCTCACCCCCCTTTTACAGATGAAGAAACAGGCTTGGCCTTTGTCCAGGCCCCAGACTGAGGGCCAGTGTGTGTGAGGAGTAGGGCTGAGGTGCTCAGGACTCAGCGAGGAGCAAGGTTAGAAGTCCTTGCCCTCAAGGAGGACAGAGTCTAGTAGAAGACACAATGACAATTACTAAAAACATGTCAGAGTTCTGGGCTCTCTAAGTGAAATCGAACTTTGACACGCTTGCATCCCTGACTGCATGTTACGCCCAGAGCATGGAGTTGCTCACAGACTCGGATGTCAGGCCAACTTGCATTAAAATCCTCCTTCTGACGCCTCACCTTGGCAAGTTTGATTATAATATGCCTTGGTGACTTGCTTTTGGGATCTGTCTTATATGGGGTTCGATGAGCATCTTGGATAGATATCTTGTCATCTTCCGCAATATCAGGGAAGTTTTCTGCCAACAAATCTTCAACAATTCTCTTTGTATTTTCTGTTATCCCCCCTGTTCTGGTACTCCAATCACTTGTAGGTTATTCCTCTTGATAGATTCCCACATAATTCTTAGGGTTTCTTCATTTTTTAAAATCCTTTTGTCTGATTTTTCCTCAAATAAGTTGGGGTCAAGTGCTTTATTTTCAATCTCACTAATTCTGACTTCCATTGCCTCAGTTCTGCTCCTGTGACTTTCTACGGAGTTGTCTAATTCTGACATTTTGTTGTTAATCTTCTGGATTTCTGATTGCTGTCTCTCTGTGGATTCTTGCAGCCTGTTAAATTTGTCATTATGCTCTTCTCTAATCTTTTTAATTTCCTCTAGTGTGTGTTCTGCATTTTGCTTAATTTGCTTCCTAATCTCTTGAAGAGTTCTGTATATTAATCTTCTGTACTCTGCCTTCAGTAATTCCAAGAAATTTTCTTTCTAGATTCTTTATTTTGGGAGCTTGCTGAAGCTATCATGGCCTGCCTGTTCATGTGATTTGATATTGACTGTTGTCTCCGAGCCATCAATTAGTTATTATATTTGTTTTATGTTTACTTACTGCGTCCTAGCTTCTTGTTTTGTTTTGATATACCCAAACAGGCTGCTTGTATGAGCTAGTTTGATTACTGGCACCTTTGAAGCTCTAATGTCCTGTCACCAGGTGGTTAGATCTGTTACTAGGTATGTGAGCTTAGGAGTCTGCACATTCCTCCTGTATGGATTCAGCTCAGGTGTCCAGGTAGTTAGCCACCAAGTGTGTGGTGTAGGCTCTCATCTACAGTCTTAGACAGGCATGGGTGATTGGTGTAGGCACACGCATCTGGCTGCAACAGGGGGACACACTCTGAGCAAGGCAGGAGGCTGACGGCCACCCCCAGGTATCCAGGAGGAAGGCTTGTCCCTGTGCCCTAGAGCACATAGGTGGGTGGGTTTTGCAGCCGGACTGTGAGCACCCAGTGCTGTTGGTTGTAAGGACTGGGGGGCACCTCTTATTCTTGGGCCCCTATTGCAGGTGGCTAGGTGGAATGGTTGGAGCCACCAGTTCTCAGGCCCCTGATGTGGGTAGGTGAAGACCCTGCTTAACGGGCAGAGCAGTGTCAAATGTCAAGAACCTGCCACTTCACAGCTGAAACAGTTGAAGTTAGACTTCCGGTGTATACCCTGTTGTACTGCGGTAATGAGGGCCTACGCTGTTGAAATGGGCCCACACGAGTCTATGCAGGGGGAAAGGCACTCAAAGTCCATGGATCCCTTATGCCTGTGCCTGGGTTCCTGGCTTAGGGAAGCTGGCAGTTTATTTTTTCCCATTTGTTAATTTGTTCGCTCTCCAGGTCAGGGAGAATGGCTCAGGGTGTGTGATGGATCCTACTTCCGGCCCAGGGGACTCAGCAATTGCTGAAGCTGGTCCAGGACTCAGTGTAGAGCAGGGAGCGGGGAGGTAAATGGGAGAGAATTTTTTCCATAAGGGGTGTGTTTTTGATCTGTGCAGTAGGCTGGTCGCAAGTACTTACCTTTCACCGATTGAGGGCTGCTTCTCACTGGTTCTGGGTGGCCGTGTAGACTCTGCCGCTGGGTCTCTACCAGTGCGAAATATGCCTCCTAAGCACGGCGGCTTGCCTGCCTCACCACTCACCCCTGAGCTGATCAGGCCTGAAGGGCTCAGGCTCTTGCCGGGTCAGGTCTGGCAACTCCCCGCTGCTTCTGAACTGTCTCTCCCTCCCCCTGCAACTCAGTCCTGTTCCTTAACTTTGCCTTTCATGTTCAGGGCTCCTAGATTGTCGTATATAATCAATTCACTTGTTTTTTTGGGTCCTGTGTTGTAAGAGGGTCCACTGGAAGCATCTGACTACTCCGCTATCTTGGCCCCACCTCCCCTGCTGTGCAGCCTTGGGCAGGTCACTAACCCTTTCTGAGCTTCGTTTTCTCCCTTTGTAAAGGGGAGATAATAAAGACCTCTCTTCCAGGGTCCTTGGCTTGGTCAGCAATTATCCTGTGTAGAAAGCACCCAGCAGGGTTTTGGCTTATTTAATAAGTGGCATTGGTACAATTGGAAACTTTTGTTTGTGGAAGAGCTTCGTGAGCAAATAGTGCGTGCCGAGACTCAGTTTGCAGAAGACCCAGGTGTACAAACTCCTGTTCCACTTGGTCGTTGATCCACAAACACCCACTCACTGCACTCCACTCGCTCTGATCTACTTCCAGTCCCTTAAACTGGCCGTTTTCTTTCCTGCTTCAGGGTGTTTGCAGTGGCCCTTCCTCTGGCCAGAACACCCACTCCTTGCTCTTCTCAAGGCTGACTCCTTCTCATCCTTTGGGTCCCAAGTCAGGGGTCATCTTCTCTGTTGGGGGCCCAACTTGAGTCACTGAGTCCTCTCTTGTAAAATCCCAAATACCTTGAGAAAAGTTTAGGCTTTGTTAGTCATTCACACTTTGGTGTGAATTAGAGCCGCTTGGTTTGTTTTTTTTTTGGCTAACTCTGTGGCTGAGCTTAGCTGCCCAGAGAAATGTTGTGATCATTTGGGGTGGGTGCAGGCATCTTTGGGGCACAGAGGACTTTGCAAGGATGAGTGGGTATAGGGAGAATAATGTAGTTGAGCCCCTGAGGACAGTGGAGGGACCTGGTCCCTAGAGAAATAGGGATGGGGGGTGCCAGGAAGGTTCTGTTAGACGTCTCTCAAGAGTTGGTTGTGCCCCCAGGAAAGACTGTTCCTGGCTGCGAGCTCTTTTGCTGCACTCCCCCTCTTCCCCCCCAAAACAAACCAGTTGCCGTGGAGTCGATTCCGACTCATGGGGACCCCATGAGTTTCACAGTAGAACTGCTCCATAGGATTTTCTTGGCTGTGATCTTTATGGAGCAGATCTCCAGGCCTTTCTTCCATGGTGCCGCTAGATGGGTTTTACATTAGCAGCCGAGCACAAACTGTTTGTGCCACCCAGGGACCTCTGCAAGCTCAGACTCGGTGAGAGAGGCATCTCTGACTAGGCTGGACGGACGGAATCCCCCCCTCCTGCTCATTCTGCAGCGTCCGCCCTCCTGCTCATTCTGCAGCGCCCGCCAAGCACACCCTCCCGGGGCTAGTCCTGCGGGCAGTGACGGCCTGGCCGCAGCCCTGCTGCCAGGAGCCCACAGCCCAGGGGTGGCAGAAGCTGAGCAGACGGGCCGCCACAGAGACCAGCCTCTTTGGGGAGCAGCATTCTCTCTCACACCCCCATTTTCTGTGGGGCCACAGCACAGCCTTCCTTCCCTGGAGTTCTTAGTGACAGATGCACTGTCCACGTGTGTCTTTTATCCAAGGAAGAAGGAGTCTTTGTTTCCCAGCCCCATCCTCGCTGTCCTCGTGCGTTCCACGTGGTTTCCGAGTGATGTTTATCCCAGCAGAGTTATCCTGACTTTGTAGATGAGGAAGTGAGCGGGGCTCACAGGAGCGAAGTGCCCACTCTGCAGTCTGGAGGAGAGGGTCTCGGCCTGTCTGAGCCTGGCATGGGGGCAGTTTCTGTGGCATGAATTGTCTTCCAGGTTTGATCTGGTTGTGCCCTGGAGAACATCTGTATTCTCCCCAGGCCTAAACCACACCGGGGGCCCCACGTCCAGATAAATTTGGACCCTGTGGTGGACATTATGGCTGATGTCTCCAACGCCCAGCACCTGGCCCCATGGACAACACAGGTGGTCTGGCAGGAGACCTCAGCCACAGGTGGTCTGATGGTCCAGGGTTAACCGCTCCCCCTTGCGGCGATTGGTCCTGGTGGACAGTGGCCCAGGGCAGGAGGTTGTGGGGGCTTTGGGTGGAGAGCTGCAGGAAGTCGGCTCTCTTGTGGTGGAGACATAGACGCCCCCATGGCTGCTGGCAGGCACCTTGGGACCATACGGGTGGGTGGGGCGGGTCTGAGGATGGTGCAGCACGGTTGGTGGTCGGGCAGAGAGTGAGCAGAGCTGGGGACCTGGTGACGTTGTGACGCCTGCCTGCCCAGGCCACCCGCTTCTGGGCCTCTGGTCAAATGACCAGTGCATTCCCTCATTGTTACGAGCTTGAAGTCAAGGGCTTGGTTACTTGCAGCCAACAGCACTCCCACCAATGCAGTCCTTACTGGTTGTCAGGGAAGCCAGGAGGCAACTGCCATTCTAAGGGGGTTTTTTGTTTGCTTTCTGCTCCAGGGACCTTCTTTTATTCTTTATTTCACTCAAACCAAGGCCACCGAGTTCTGGTTTCCCCCCCTCTGGAGGAGGCATTGCCCACTGGATGGAGATCCTACCATTTGGTGTCGGGGTGCTGGGGGCCTGGTGGGGCTGCTCTGGGTACATAACCTGGGTGGGTTACTTGGTCCCTCTGAGCCTCAGTTTCTTTTCTGGTTGTTACTTGAGTCTCTTGACACTAGGGATGTGTGAAGGGTCGATGCTTCCATATCTTCTCTGTGAACAGCCTTCTCTGCCTCGTGAAGGAACACTCAGTTTTTGTACAAATTCATGGCATCTAGTGACCCCGTGTATGTGAACATAACCAGCAAGGGCCTGGAGCACAGCCAAAAAGCCAAGCTCATGGCTGTCGAATCGACTTTGACTCATGGCAACCCCATGTAGAACTGTGCCCCATAGGGTCTTCTTTTTTTTTTTCCACAATTTATTGAGCTTTTCTTTTTTTTTTTTTTAATTGTACTTTAGGTGAGGGTTGACAGAACAAATATTTTCTCATTAAACAGTCGGTACACATTGTTTTATGACATTGGTTAACAACCCCACGACACGTCAACACTGTCCTTACTCAACCTTGGGTTCCTTATCACCAGCTTTCCTGTCCCCTTCTGCCTTCTAGTCCTTGTCCCTGGACTGCTGTGCCTCGTTAGTCCTGTTTTGTTTTATGGGGCCGTCCAATCCCCCGCTGAACGATGAACCTCGGGACTGACTTTACCACTGAGCTAAACGGGTGTCCAGGGGCCATACTCTCGGGGTTTCTGCAGTCTCTGTCAGTCCGGTAAATCTGGTCTTTTTTTGTGTGTGTGAGTTAGAATTATGCTCTACATCCTTCTCCAGCTCTGTCCAGAACCCTCTGTTGTGATTCCGGTCAGAGCAGTCAGTGGTGGTAGCCGGGGACCGTCTAGTTGTACTGGACTCAGTCTGATGGAGGCCTTGGTAGCTGTGGACCATTAGTCCTTTGGACTAATCTTTTCCTTGTATGCTGTTCTCTTCATTCTCCCTTGCTCCTGAAGGGTTGAGACCAGTGGAGTATCTTAGATGGCAGCTCACAGGCTTTTAAGACTCCAGACGCTATTCACCAAGGTAGAATGCAGAACAACATTGTCTTTATAAACTGTGTTATGCCAATTGAGCTAAATGTTCCCTGAGACCATGGTCCCCACCACCCTCCACCCAGCAATTGAGACCCTCAGGGAGTTTGGATGTGTCTATGGAGCTTCCATGAACTTTTCTTGTACAAGCTATGCCGGCTTCCCCAGTACTGTGTACTGTCTTAACTTCACCAAAGTTACCACTTACCTATTGTCTATTTAGTATTTTTCCCCCACCCCTCCCATCCCTCATAACCAACAAAGATTGTTACTTTTTGTGTGTAAACTTTTTCATGAGTTTTTACAATAGAGGTCTCATACAATATTTATCCTTTTGTGATTGACTTACTTCACTCAGCGTAATGCCTGAATTCCTTTTGTTTGTGGACTTTTTTTCCATTTCTTTTGTTTTTGTAGGTTTTGTTTTTACGGAGACTTCATGTTTTTTATTTTTATTTTTATGGGTAGGTTTGTTAACTGTCTTTGTGGTCACCGTGAAATTTACCATAGAGTTTTCTTGGTTGCAATCTTTATGAAGGCAGATCACCAGTCCTTTCTTCCGTGGTGTCACTGGGTGGATTTGAACTGCCAACCTTTTGGTTAGCAACCCGTTGCTATCGAGCAGACTCCGACGCATAGCAACCCAGTAAGGCAGAGTTGAACTGCTCCATAGGGTTTCCAAGGCTGTAATCTGTGGAAGCAGACTGCCCCATCTTTCTCCTGTGGAGTGGCTGGTGGGTTTGAACCCCCAACCTTTTGGTTAGCAGTCAAGCGTTTAACCGCTGTGCCACCAGGGCTCCTTTTTGGTTACTAGTCCAGTGCAAAGTGATTGCAACACCCAGGGACCTTGGCGTGGAGCACAGTTGGTGCTTAGTAAAGATTATCCATGAATAATAGTGCCCGTTCTTTAGGGCTTAGAGCTAGCCTGGCCCTTAGACGGCATCAGGCTGGCTAGCCCAACTCCCCCCACCCGCCTGTTTTACAGATGGAGAAACTGAGGCTAAGAGAGAGGCTGTGACATGGTGGCACTGCCCTGCAGCCCCAGTGACAGGAGGGCAGCAGCCTTGGACTGCTCAGGTTCTTTGTCCCTTTGCTTCTGTCTGAGAATGTCCTGACTCAGTGTCTCCATCTTGGGGGTGGGGGAGGGAAGGAGGCTAAGGTGCAGCATCCAGGCCACGTCCCCTCTGAGCCTCATTTCCCTGTGCTGCCTACTGCTCTCGAGAGTGAAGACCACATGGAGCATGAGGGGTGATTGCTGTGCCCCAGCTCCGTGGCGGTGGTGCAGGCCAGCCCCGCCCGCTGTGAGCTGTGCGCACCAGGTCGGTTTATTTATTTATCTGGCTCATTTATTTTTAATTAGTCCTAAGGTAAGGCCTGGTGCTGTCACGGAGCTGGGCCTTTCCCGTCTTCTTCCTGGAAGATGGAAATCAAGTTCGAATAAGATTTTTCCACATCACCTCCTGGTTGTTTTTACTTGCTACAGTGCTTGGTTTTTATCCTTGGAGCTGGCTGAGCCGAGGGAGGGTCTTCAGGACGGGAAGCAAAGCCGCATGAGACGCCGGGCGTAACGGAGAGGATGGTGGAGAGGGAAGAGGGCAGAACACTTCTGGTCCACTGTGCAGGGACGACAGTGTTAGCTACCTGCCATGTTTCCTTCGGTCTTTTTTTTTTAACAGACTTTTTTAGAGCAGCCTTAGGTTTACAGAAAAATTGGGCAGAAATAAAAGTTCCCTGTAATTCTCCTCTGCAGGCTGTCTCCCCTGCTATCAACATCCTGCATTCCTGTGGAGTGTTTGCTACAGCTGATGAACTGATGCTGAAGCTGTTATTCACCAGGTCCGTAGCTCACAGTAGGGCGCCCTCTGTGTGCCTGCAGCCCTGTGGGTCTGACAGACACGTGATGTCCTGTGTCCGCCATGACAGCGTCATGCAGAATAGTTTCACTGCCCTGAAATGCCTTGACCTCCACCTACTCACCCTTCCCTCTTTCTTCCAGCGTTTTTTTTTTTCTAAATGCCCACGTCGGTTTTTAATCAAAGCTGCAATCTCTCTCTATAAACAAATTGGAAGGCTGCTTTTCTAATTTACGTGCAATGATAAGAATTTCCAGTGCTTTGTGGCAGGGTCAGCTTCATGGGCATGCCACCCGCAAAGTCTCCTAGGACCCCGCCTTCAGAAGGGCCCGCACAGGTTTAATGCTCTGCTACTGCCATCTTGAAATTCTTAATACTTTTTTCTTTGAACTTGTGGTTTCGGGAGTGAGTCTACTGGGACAGTGGAACGTGTGTGGGAGCCCAGGAGAACCTGCGCCGAGCGCCTCACCGTCTTGGCGTGCCTTCTATGACGCGCTTACCTTGTGCTCACTCAGTCTTGCTGAGCCCCCACCCACCACGGGGCCCCCATAGTTCTGTGCTCAAAGCGCGTCTGCATACCTGTGGCTGAGTCAGCGGGGCAGTGGAGGCACTGGCGGCTGTACCTTCCGTGGGAAGCAGCGCTTGTTGCAAAGGCAGGAAGAGGGCCGTGACGCTCTACAGACACGAGGGGCCCAGGACCCCCATCATGTCCTTTCTTCTCCACGCTCCTTCCACGTCTGACCCGCCCCTTACGCTGAGCATGATGACGCAGAAGGAATGGGAACCGTGGGCCCCCACCATCCTGCTTCCTGCGGAGCCAGGGTAGTGTTGGCAGAAGGTTGCATGCAGCAAGGAGTGAAATTCAAACAGTTAATTTCCTGCAGCGTCTCCACTCCTGTGGTGAGAAGGCAGTACACGTGCTCGTCAGCTACAAAGTACACATTGTGCCTTTTGGCACCTCGCCTTCCAGTTAAATGCTCTCGGATTTGTCCCTAAAGCCGGCATTGCACAATAGAAAGCTGAACGCTGAAATCCATGTTGATGATTTGCAGTTTTCTTTACTTTGTATTGTTTTCAGTTACGATCGCGTCACCTCTGACTCAGAGCAACCTTATGTCTAACAGAAGGAACTGTTGCCGGCCCTCTGCGGTCTTCGTGGTCGTTGAGATGTTCGAGCTCGTCGTCATGGCTGTTGTGTGGGTCCACGAGTCTTCCTTTGAGTTCTCTAGAGGAGCGAAACCAGCGTTAAATATATCACACACTCTCTGTATGTATAAATATGCAGGTGTTTACACCAGGGAAATGTCTCACACAGTTGTAGGGGCCGGCCAATCCCAAATCCATAGGTCAGGTTCCAGGCTAGAGACTTCTCCCGGTACCGGCGTCAGGCGATGAGAAGTGTGTAGGGTTGAGAGAGAGAGCGAGTGCTACCAGAACAGCCATTTATATTCTGGAGACAGGCCACACCCCCAAGGAAGTTCCCCTTTCAACTGACTGGCTGAAAGATCAGATCATGGAAGGTGATTACATCGTATCACTTATGGAAGAGCAGCCAGTCCAGTGTCTGCCACACCACTGAGAGTCACAGCTGAGCCAGGTTGGCACATAACATCAGCTATCATGCCATCTCCTTCAGGGTTTCCCTCATTTTCACTGACCTGCTCTTTACCAGCCATGATGTCCTTTTCTAGAGATTCGTCTTTATTTAGAATGACATTAATAACAAATGAAAACACTGTGACAAGTCACGGAAGACATGAGAACTCTTCGTATTTCAGTATCTTTGGCGGCACTCACCCCTGCACTTGGAACAAGGGGCCCTCGTGTGCGTTTTGCACCGGCCCCACCATGAGTTGGCTGCCCCAGGTGGCCGCAGGGAGAGGCTGGGACTCCAGGTGGGTGGACTGCTCGGCCCCGCCTCCTACCCCCTTGGCTTTCCTGATTGGTAGAGACGGTGAGAGCCTGGCCTCCACTGGGCAGCTTTTTCCTAGTGGATGTGGTTAGAGAGTTAAAGGTCCTGCTTCCCCCTCCCCCACACTGGGCCCACCTTGCCCCTCTTGGCCTGGAGCCTCCGGCCCCTCATGCTGTGGCTGCCGTCACTTTAGAATCTGCTCTTCAGAGTCTAGTAGGGTAGGGACCCCTAGCTTGTTTTCTACTCCAAGTCTGTCGTTAACAAACAGGGTTTTATTCCCGTCTTGCCCGTTTTTCTCAAGTCCTATTTGGGAGGAGGGGTGATGAACCAGTTACCCCTCCCAGTTCCAGAGTATTTACACCCATTGTTTTAGTGGTGCATGTTCTTACTGTGTGCCACAGTTAACATTATTATGGGATGGAATCTCGGAGTAGCCCAAAAGGTTAACGTGTTTGGCGTGAACCAAAAGAATTGGAGGCACCTTGGAAGAAAGGCCTGGAGATCTGCTTCTAAAAAACCAGCCATTGAAAACCCTGTGGAACACAGTTCTCCTCTGACACACGTGGGGTCAACATGTGTTGGAATTGACTTGACGGCCACTGGTTTGGTTATTGTTGGATATTTAGATGACCTTTTCCGTTTTTTGCAATTATAACTAACACGGAGCGGACATACGTGTGCATTTTCGGAGATCCCCGACTCCCACCCCTCTCCCCAACTGTGAAATGGTTTTCTTCAGAGACATTTCTGTACGTGCAATTCTATGTCAAAATGTAGGGACGTTTTTAACGTTCTCACACCCCCCCAGGTTATTCGGAAGGTTTCTGTATTTTACCACATGGTAATCAGCAGTGGGAAAAAAAAAAAAACTCGGTTGCCATCGAGTTGATTACAACTCATAGTGACCCTATAGGACAGAGTAGAGATGTCCCATAGGGTTTCCAAGGCTGACATCTTTTCAGAAGCAGACTGCCGCATCTTTCTTCTGCAGAGCAGCTGGGGGATTTGAACTGCTGACCTTTCGGTTAGCAGCCGAGCACTTAACCACTGCACCACCAGGGCTCCTTAATCTGCAGTAGGTGTTCTAATTTGTTGAACTTTGCAAATGTCACTGACAAAGATATTTGTTGTAATTCGTGTCTGAATACCAGTGAGGTTGAACATTTCACTCCCTGGGTCATCAGGTGGTGCCTGCTTCCCTTCCGGGCCAGGATGATGCTAGATGTGGATGCAGAGCTGTAGGGCAGGTCACCATCTCGTCGTTCACCAGCCAGCATCTCTGGAAAAGGCGGGGCCCAGAGGGCCATGGAGCTGGGGCGTGGAGTGGGAGCGAGGGGGCTGAGAGTGAGGACAGGAGAGCTGAGGCCAGAGCCCCGAGGTGCCCCGACATCAAGGGACCAGCTGTCATGAAGTCGACTCTGACTCACGGCAACCTGGTGTGTGTCCGAGTCGACCTCTGCTCCGTAGGGTTTTCAGTGGATGATTTTTCAGAAGCCGGTCGCTGGGGCTTTCTTCAGCCACACGGCCTGAGTTCCAGTTACCACGGGACACTGGCCGTGAGGGATGGCACAAAGTACGCTCTCCGTCCGTGTGTTGCCGTTTCAACAGCAGGCGGGTATTGTGGTCTGTGACCTGGCTTCTTTCACTGTTGGCATGACTGGTCGTGCGTGTGGCGCACACTTCACACACTGACAGCCCAGCGTGTCGGCGTGCGGCTCCTTGTATCCCACGGTGAGCCCACGTGACATTCCACAAAACCGGATAAAGAGGACAGTGGAAAATTTGCACAGCGGAACATCCACCAATTCAACAGGTTTGACAGGTACAGTTCAGTGACACTGATGACATTCTTCAAGGTATGCAACCATTTTCACCCTCCTTTTCCGAATGGCCCCTGCCATGGTTATCATGAACTCACTGCCTCCTGAGTTTCTTCTCTAATGTTTAGAGAATAAAAGAAATTATTTTTTAAAAAAGGAAATCGGCCAGCAAAGGTGGAAGTGCCGCATAGAAATGAGAAGTGGTAACGCCGGAAGCGAATTCTAATTGGGTATAAATGGAGTTGGAGGAGAGAGTAGATCCTGGGGTTGTCAGTGCTGCCACCTCTTGATACAGGAGCTCTGCCAGGGAGAGCTAACCAGCACAGCCAGGAAGGAGGTGTGACAGGAGGCTCGATGATGTCCACAGGAAGTGATGCCAGCAAAACACGTCACGTTGAAGGAGCTCTTGAAGACAGTTAATGGTGCTGAAAGCTGGAAGCCGATCTAAACTTAGGACCGTAGACGGCAGTTCACCAAGGCAGAAAAAGATCTTCAGTCCATATTGTCAGCTGTACAGCAAGAAGGCGAGAGCTGTTCAGACTGCTCTCGATGTGGTTTTTTACAAAGAAGTAAAGCACTTCAGTCTCAGTATTTCTCACGTCTTAAATTTGGTGTTGTGTTACTTGCGATCGAGTTGATTCTTAAATTATCATTGTTAGGTGCTGTCGGGTCGGTTCCGACTCATAGCCACCGTCTGTGCAACAGAACAAAACACTGCCCAGTTCTGCGCCATCCTCATAACTGTTGTTATGCTTGAGCCCATTGTTGCAGCCGCTGTGTCAATCCATCTTGTTGAGAGTCTTCCTCTTTTTCTCTGACCCTCTACTTTACCAAGCATGATGTCCTTCTCCAGGGACTGATCCCTCCTGATAATATGTCCAAAGTATGTGAGATGAAGTCTTACCATCCTTGCTTCTAAGGAGCATTCTGGTTGTGCTTCTTCCAAGACAGACTTGTTTTGTTCTTCTGGCAGTCCCTGGTATTTTTGCCAACACCATAATTCAAAAGCATCAGTTTTTCTTCTGTCTTCCTAATTCATTGTCCAGCTTTTGCATGCGTGTTGGGTGATTGAAAAGACCATGGCTTGGGTCAGGCACACCTTAGGGCTTAAAGTGACATCTTTGGTTTTTAGTATTTTAAAGAAACCTTTTGCAGCAGATTTGCCCAATGCAGTATATCCTTTGATCGCTTGACTGCTGCTTCCATGGGTGTTGATCATGGATCCAAGTAAAATGAAATCCTTGACAACTTCAGTCTTTTCTCCATTTATCATGATATTGCTTATTGGTCCGGTTGTGAGGATTTTTGTTTTCTTTATGTTGAGGTAATCCATACTGAAGGCTGTGGTCTTTGATCTTCATCAGTAAGTGCTTCAAGTCCTCTTCATTTTCAGCAAGCAAGGTTGTGTCATCTGCATATGGCAGGTTGTTAATGAGTCTTCCTCCAATCCTGATGCCCCATTCTTCTTCATATAGTCCAGCTTCTTGGATTATTTGCTCAGCGTACAGATAGAATAAGCATAGTGTCTTAGTTATCTAGTGCTGCTATAACAGAAATACCACAAGTGGATGGCTTTAACAAAGAGAAGTTTATTCTCTCACAGTTCAGTAGGCTAGAAGTTCAAATTCAGGGTGCTACCTCCAGGGGAAGGCTTTCTCTCTCTGTTGACTCTGAAGAAAGGTCCTTGTCATCAATCTTCCCTTGGTCTGGGCGCATCTCAGTGCAGCAACCTCAGGTCCAGAGTACACACTGCTCCCGGCACTGCTTTCTTGGTGGTATGAGGTCCCCGTGTGTCTCTGCTCGCTTGTCTCTTTTATATTTCAAAAGAGATGGGCTTAAGACACTAGCTGATCTTGTATACCTCATTGATATAATTGCCACTAATCCATCTTATTATATCATAATGATAGAATGTACAATCGTATAATACTGAGACTCATGATCTAGTCAAGTTGACAGATATTTTTGGGGGACACAATTCAATCGATGACATACAGTGAAAGGATACAACCCTGACACACATCTTTCCTGATTTTAAACCACACAGTATCCCCATGTTCTGTTGAATGACTGCCTCCTGGTCTATGAACAGGTTCCTTATGAGCACAATTAAGTGTTCTGGAATTCCCATTGTTCGCAATGTTATCTATAATTTGTTATGATCCACACAGTCGAATGCCTTTGCATAGTCAATAAAACACAGGTAAACATCTTTCTGGTCTTCTCTGCTTTCAGCCAGGATCCATCTGACATCAGCAATGATATCCCTGGTTCCACATCCTCTTCTGAATCTGGCCTGAATTTCTGGCAGTTCCCTGTCGATATACTGCTGCAGGCACTTTTGAATGATCTTTAGCAAAATTTTACTTGCATATGACATTAATGATATTGTTGGATAATTTCTGCATTCTATTGGATCACCTTTCTTTGCAATGGACATTTATTTAGTATAGTGTACTAAATAAACATTTGTTTTACTTTTGTAAAAAAATTTTCCTATACGTTTAAAACAGTAAGAGAGTTCTTGATGTTTTGATATAAAAAATTTTTAAAGGTCTTGAAACCATTTTCCATATTGGTTATTGTTATGGATTGAATTGTTTCCCTGCAAAAGGTGTGGGTTGAATTGTGTGCCCCAAAGAGATAGCACCCTGTACCTGGGAATGTGACCTTGTTTGGAAGTAGCGTCTTTCTTTGAAGACATTATTTGTTAAGTGAGGTCACAGAGTGGGTCCTAAGCCTAGTCGCTTCTCAGTGGTGTCTTATAAAAGAGCGCAGACGCAGAAACAAGGTCACAAGCGGGAAGATGCCACGCCATGTGAGGATCCGTCTGTGAGCCAGGAAATGTCAAGAAGCAGCTGGGGCACCGAAGATGGAAGAGACAGGAGGGATCTGCCCGCGGAGCCGACCGAGCGTGCGTTCCTGCTGGCGCCTGTTGGCAGGGCTGGACTCCAGAGCTGCCACCCACTCTGCTGGGTGGCCCCGGGAGGCTGAGGCAGTTGGGGAGATTCGCTTTCAACGGTTTCAGCTTGCACAGTTGTTTTCATGTCCCCTGCTACTGCGCCCAGTGAGGACCGCCTGCGTCCGTTCCGAGCGGTGGTGTCCACACTGCGTGGCCCACCCACGGGCCCAGACCACAGCGGCCGTGGGACGCAGTCAGTCTCCTCTTTTGAAAGCTGACAGCTCGAGAATACGTATCGAGCATTCCTCACCGCGGAAATGGTTTGGCAGCCCCGGGGTCACTGTGAGCCGGGCTCACACCTCCCCTCCACTGTATTTGCAGGGCACACCTCCAGCTTGTCTGTTTCCAGAACAATCCATCATGGCATGAAGTGACTGAAGGAGTCAAGGCCGAGCGACGGTGGTTCCTATGCCGGCTTTCGGTGTGAAAGGTGATAAAAACACCCCTGGATATTTTATAGCCCTGAGGAGAGGTGAGGCTTGTTACTGAAGCTCTGAAAATACCACCCATCTTCATAATGTGTGCAAGATTGTCAGACACTGGGCGCTGAGCTGGGTGCGTGTTAAGACGCTCCTTGTGAGGAGATCTGAATTTTATGTCTCTATTCATTTTATCCCATTACAACAGCAGTACATTTCTGTTACAGAAACATGTAAATAAGAAAGTAGGATAAAGAGGGGAAAACAATAGCTACCTCAGAAACATTGTTCACCGTTTGTTATAGTTCTGACTTTCCCTCCGGTGAATTATAATACAAATACAGTTTATATCTTTTAAAGAACCTGTTGTTTTTAGCTGTCTTGGTGTCAGCCTGACTCATGGCGACCACAACCACAATGGGATGAAACACTGCCTGGTCCTGCACCATCCATAGGGTTTTCAGTGGCTGGTTTTCAGAAGTAGATCTCCAGGCCTTTCTTCCTAGTCTGTCTTGGTCTGGAAGCTCCCCTGAAACCTGATCAGCAACACAGCAACACGCGAGCCTCCACTGACAGACGGGTGTCGGCTGTACACGAGGTGCGTTGGGCGGGAATGGGACCCGGGTCTCCCACGTGGAAGGCGAGGGTTCTGCTGCGGAGCCACCGCTGCCCTTCTGTAACACACTGCAAGCGTTTCCCATGTTGTCACGTGTGATCCATCACGTGGTTTCATTCATTCAGTGAAGACCTGTGGACTCCCTCACCAGAACTGTATTGGTTACCCAAGGCGCGTCACCCATGGTGGTAGGCGTGAGGGCTGTGAGGACGGTGGAGTGGGGCGTGGCCTCAGAACGGGGGAGAGAGACTGACAGGTCACCCTCGCCTGTGTGCCGGGTTGGGGCATGTGGGTGACAGGTGGTGGGCGTCCCAGGTGGACGCATGCTCAGAGGTGTGAGGCTGGAGCAGGGGTGCAGGGCAGTGGGGGGGAGGCGGCATTCCAGGAGGGGGCAGGGAGGCGAGACCTGGCCCGGCTTGGGAGGGGTTGCTGGGGCATTAATTTGCGGGTCCTGAAGGGATGGACAGACAGAACCAGGCTTCTGGGGGGAAGGGACCTTCTGGTCACCTGTCCAGGCAGGGAAGTCTCATTCTTTCTGGACGGGAGTCTGATGGTGGGCAGGGCTGTGCCGGCCGGAAGGAGCTTTGCTGTGAAGTACCGTCCCTACCGTCTGTCCTGTCTTCACAGTTGGGTCATGACGAGGGGGTGGCGATGTCCCTGATGGCAATTCTGCCCCGACATAGGTTCATGATCTCACTGGTGGTCCTAGTGGCCCCCTTCCCCAGTCAGAGACGAGCCTCCGAAAGGTTGAGCGATGACGTGTCCGACCGAGATCTCACAACCAGTGTTGGAGTTACTGTCGCCACGTGACCAGCGACTCAGAATCTTGGCAAAGGAAAACAATGGCGTCATTCTCTCTCGTGGGTTCTGGGGGTCAGGCATTTGGGCCAGGCTCGGCTGAGTCCCCGGTGCTTCTGGCTGGTGGATGGGCTGGCCTGGAGGGTCCGCGGCAGCTGCTCTCATGTGTGGAGGCCACAGTGGGGTCGGTAGGGCTGACTCAGCTGGGACGGTTGACAAGGCCGCTCCAACGGGGCAAGCTGGGGTGCTGCACTTTCCCAGAGTGTGTGCTGGGAGGACCAGGCAAAGCGCCCGGCCTCTCCTGGCCCCGGCAGTCTCACAGGCTCAGGTCCCCCCGTTGGTCTGTCTCTGGTGAGTCTCAGGCCAGCCCGGGTGGAAGAGGTGTGAGAGTCACTTTCTGATGGGGGTGGGAGGTGGTATGTTGGGGAGCAGAGGGGACAGGAGTGGGGGTGGGCCATCCTCGGGGAACACAGTCTGCTGCAGACAGCCAGGCAGAGCCACGATCCACACTCAGCTCTGCCCTCAAGGATACTCCTTCCCAAGGATACTCCTTCACCAGGAATTCTCGGAGGCGGGCACAGACAGAGACAAATGGCACAGGTGGGACAGGTGAGACAGGTGAGACAGGTGAGACAGGTGGGACAAGTGAGACAGGTGGGACAGGTGGGACAGGTGGGACAAGTGAGACAGGTGAGACAGGTGGGACAAGTGAGACAGGTGGGACAGGTGGGACAGGTGGGACAGGTGAGACAGGTGAGACAGGTGGGACAAGTGAGACAGGTGGGACAGGTGAGACAGGTGGGACAGGTGAGACAGGTGAGACAGGTGGGACAAGTGAGACAGGTGGGACAGGTGAGACAGGTGGGACAGGTGGGACAGGTGGGACAAGTGAGCTGATAACTCATGTCATCACCCCTGCTGAGCCCCCCTACGGCCTTTCTTAGGATTAAGGGGCCCTGGGTCCCCATCTGCAGACTTCCTCATCTCTAACTCCCCTGCCCCGTGGATTTCACACTTGGGCAGGAACAGGAGTGTCATCGGAGCCCCTAAACAACCCAACAAAGTCCTCCAAGCGCTGAGGCTGAGGAGGAAGACGAGGGGTACTGAATAGAAGTGCTCCTTTCTCCCCCTTCCTTCCCAGCCCCCAGGGCCTGACTGGGGTGTCACCCGGTGAGCCAGGAGGGCAGGGGCCACTGAGAATCATGATTTGTCATTGAAAATAGGAGCTGTAAACCCTCTCACAGCGCACCACCTTCCCCACAAAGCCGTGTTTGTCCCCAAGACCCCCCACCTACCCCAGGCTGGCTGCGTGTGTCCCCAAGGCCCCCGCCGCCCCCTGGCTGGTCTGCACCCCCTGCTGGTTATAAAGGGGGAGCGTGCTCACTCTACAAGACACGGGAAATGCAGGAACAGGGCAGGAGGCACCTGGGCTTTGTGCTTTGGATGGAATCTGCCACAGTGAGAAGCTGGATGTAGTTGGGGGTCATGGGGTGTCGGGAAGGACAGAGTCTCTGGAGGAACAGCGAAAACAGTTCACCACTTGGAGCCCCGGGGCTGCCGCGATAGAGCGCCCAAACCTGGGACTTATAACAACAGACACGAATCCTCTCTGGATCTGGAGGCCAGGAGTCCAAATTCAGGGTGTGGACAGGGCCGTGCTCCCTCCGAGGGTCTAGGGAGGGTTCCTCTCTCTTCCAGCTTCGGCAGCTCCAGGTGTCCCTTGGCTGTGGCCACATTATTCTCGTCTCTGCTCATGTGGCGTTTTCCCATATGTGACTCTCCAGGTTCCTTCTTTGCTTGTGAGGACGCCAGTCAGAGGGACCAGGACCACCTGCCTCATTACATCTTCAGAGAGAAACACTATTTCCCCAAACAGGGTCCCATTCACAGGTCAGGACTGGAACATATCATTTGCGGGGACACAATTCAGCACTTAACAGGGAATAACTGCGATGCCTGGCAGTGTTGGAAGGAGATCGATGAGTTTGAGAGGACTCGCATACGGCGCCGCAGTGATCTTGGCACTTTCTTTCATACATTCATTCATTCAGGAGTGTACTGAGCATGTAGGATGAGTTGGATGTTTTGCTGGGAGCCAGATGCTGCCGTGGATATCATTGACAAGGTCCATGTCTGTGGAGTCCCCAGGTCGGGCCAGATGTCAGTGGTCAGTTCTGAGATGGGGGAAGCTGAGGGGCCAGCCCAGAGGAGGCGCCTGACCGGCCTGGGTGACAGAGGTCGGGAGGGCTTCCTGGAAGAAGTGGTTCATTCAGCACGTGTATCGGGGCCCTACAACAGGCCCTGGGGTTAGTGTGGGGGACACAGAGAGGAGGGCTGGGGTCCTGAGAGAGCAGGCCGAGGGTCGGGGTGCCCCCTGAGGGTTCCTGAAGGCAAGCAGGGAGCAGGCCGTGGTGAGGGGCCAGTCAGGAAGGCTGCAGGGCCTGGACAGCCTGAGACCCCTGTTGTCATCTCAGCTAACAGACGGGAAACCAGGTCTGCGCTCTCTCTGCTTGTAAGTGGGTGGGCAGGATTTGAACCCAGACCTGGCCAGGGCTCAGGCCTGCGTGGGCCTCCTTAGACCCGAGGGCCCTCTGGGCATGGCTGGATGAGTCCCTGTCCCGCTGAATTGTCCCTGTTAGTGTGCCTTCACCATTAGCCTGGACACCGGATGGCGTGGTGGGCGCTGGAGGGCCTGGAACCTTCTGAGCTGACCCGCCATGCAGTCATCTGGCGTTTTCCTTCGAGCAGCTGGCAGAGCTCTGTAAGTGCCCACCTGTGCTTGGTTCCCTCTGGCCCAGAAGAGGACCCGGGTCACCATGAGCCCAGTGCCGTCAGAGATCCCGTTCAGGTTAGACACTGGGGGTGCTCCAGGCAGGGGGAGCCATACTGTCCCCATGGAGGAGATGCAGGAGCCTGCTGGACGCTCCCAACCAGACCACAGCGGCCTTGTGGGGTTGGTGCTGTTTCTCCTCCCCACCGAACAGGTGGGAGATGTGCTGCCTGGACAGGTGTGGCCCTGCCCTGTCGGTCTCTGCTTGGGTCCCGGGCCAGCAGGGGTGGTGGGACTGGGCTTCAGCCCCGGCTTGTCTGAGCACGAAGCAAATGCTGCTTCCATTCGCTCCACACGCCCAGAGCTGACTACAAAATCTCCAGCCCAAAGCTGTTGAGGACAGGACCTCGAGGAAGAGAGACTGGAGCGAGGCCCAGAAACCCTGTGTGGGGGCTCCCAGAGCCTCGTCGGAGGAGGCATGGGGGTTTGGCCAGGAGCTTGGGGCCCAGCCTCTCAGTCCTTGGTGGCTGAGGTGTCCATGCTCCCCACCTCCGCCCTGGAGCCCTGTTCCCACTGCCAGCATAGCGGGCTCCAAGGTCTTATCCCATGCGCAGCTCAGTGAAGGGAGCAAGCTGGACGGGGCTGGGGCCGTGCATCTGCTGGGTGACTGGTGCCCAGAAAGTGGAGCTGTTCACCTGTCAAGTGCACTGCTCTCACGCCTGCTGTGTGCACACGGGGCCTCCCTGCAGGGCCGGGTGGGTGCACTGATCTCACGCCTGCTGTGTGGACACGGGGCCTCCCTGTAGGCTGGGTGGGTGCACTGCTCTCTTGCCTGCTGTGTGCACACGGGGCCTCCCTGTGGGCCGGGTGGGTGCACTGCTCTCACGCCTGCTGTGTGGACACGGGGCCTCCCTGTAGGCTGGGTGGGTGCACTGCTCTCACGCCTGCTGTGTGCACACGGGGCCTCCCTGTGGGCTGGGTGGGTGCACTG
>NW_004444047.1:788806-791066 GCF_000243295.1 Trichechus manatus latirostris | reverse complement strand
TGCTCTCATGCCTGCTGTGTGCACACGGGGCCTCCCTGCGGGCTGGGTGGGTGCAGTGCTCTCATGCTTGCTGTGTGCACACGGGGCCTCCCTGCGGGCTGGGTGGGTGCAGTGCTCTCATGCTTGCTGTGTGCATAGTCCATGGGCCCTTCCCGTGGGGTGGGGACGGGTGGCCGAGGCCGTGGGTCCTCAGCCCTCCCTGCACAGCTCTGCAGTTTGCTTTCTCAACTCTTTATTTAATTGAGTTTAATTAGCAGTTTCTTTTATAGCCATTCAAAGGCTTGAACTCATCATTACAGATTAAAGCGGTGTGTTCGTGTGGTATTTCGAGCAAGCGCAGGGCAGCATGAAGCCCACTGCCGTCTGAAAGGGCAGGCTGTCTGCCGTGGTCTCATGGTGGGACGGCACTGCTGGTAGACCAGCCCTCCTGACAGACTTAGCCGAGTCTGCTTCTGTTTTCCTCCGATTCCAGTGATGCTGCAAGTCATAGATCCCCATCCTCTGACACCTCGCGAGTGCAGCTGGGAGTAAGTCCCCCTGAATAGGAGTTGGGGGCCCAGGGTGTGTGTGTTGTGACTGTGACGAGTGTCGTTACATTGTGGGTACCTGTCTCCCACTCCGCCCTCTGGCCCCTGCACGCGGCCTTTCCTTCCCAAATGCTCTTGAGGCCCCGCCAGGCGCAGCTTCTCTGGTGTCCCTGCCTCGGGGGCCCTGCACCACTAGACTGGCCTGGCCCCCAGGTACCTTCTCTGGGGGTGGAGGTGCTGAAGGCCATCGGCAGGACGCCCCCACTGCCTCCTGGGGTCAGCGCGGGTTCCCTGGTGAACAGCTGGCCACCGGTCGGTGGCTCCTTTTCTTTTTGGGGGGGCAGCCAGGCACAGATGAAAGGGGCTGGAGGGCGGTTCTGGCCCTCAGCCACCCCTGTGCCACTGGCTGAAGGCCTGGGAGGCCAGCACTCTCTGTTGTCAGTGTCCCCATTAGTAAGGTGGGGATGGTGACAGCTCCCCCATCCTGAGCGGTGGCGAGAGGTTCGTGCGGGAACGGGTGAGGCTGGGAGCCGTCTGGTGCGGAGACGGGACCAGTGTGCCTGGTCCTCTCGACCCCTCCTGGTGCCACCGGCTGGCCACTGTAGACTCGCGGGCCTTGGTTTTTCATGTGCAGACTGGCCGGGTGACAGTTGGCACCTCGCTCGGACACATTTGCCGAGTGAACTGGGGACCTTCCTGTGGTATAGGCAGACCTATACACCTATACACCGAGAGTCTGATCCTCGAGGCCAGGTGTCGGGTCCTGGCTCCAGAGCCCGGCGAGCCTGGAAGAGCGGTGCTATCCCAGCTTCTCGAAAGCCCCACATTTAACGTTTGAGGGATGGAAAGGCCGAGTGTGGTTGGGAGAGGGAGGCCGGCCACGTGGAAGCGTTCCCACACTCTTGGTCCTGTGCTCCCGGCTTGCCTGCCGGGTCAGCAGGGAGACGCCCTAGGCGGAGGAGCAGGGGCGGGGGGTGGGCAGCACCTTGGCTGGGTTTTCCGCAGGAAGCGTGACAGGGAGAGGCCAGCACAGGGGGTTCATCCGTCAGCTAGATTTGGGGCATGGACCAAAGGGGAAACTGAGGGAGGTCATTGCAGAGGCAGTGGACGTGCTGGACGGGGGCTCCTGGTGTGGGTGAAAACACCGCGCGCTACGGGAGCCAAGAGGTAGGGTTTGTGCACACGAGATGCTTGTCAGGATCACGCTGCCGCCGCGGGAGATGTGACCCCAGGCTGTGTCCCTGCCCACTAGGGCTTCCTTGACTGGCACGGAATCTTCTAGAAGGGAGGTAGATGGACGTGGTTTCCGATGTGACTGCCAGTCTCCTCTGCTTTATCCGATTGCCTAGGAAATGTTTCCATTGCCCCATCTTGGCAAGAGTGGGTTACAGCAGCCCGAGGTCCACCACCGCTTTGTGGGTGCGGATGGGTGGTGGGGGCTGTGGAGGTGGGTGGGGGTGCTGGGGGCTGTGGGGGTGGGTGGGCCTCTGAGTCCCCTGGCACTGGGGCTGGGGCACCGCCCCCTCCTCTGTACATCCATCCAGCTCTGCCTCCGCAGGGAGAGCAGCCGCTCTGGGTTATTTCAAGGGGATTCCCATGGAAACGGAGTGGGAGGCCCCTGTTCACACGTTCCTGAGCTGGACGTCACCGCAGAGCTCGCGCTGCTGAGGGGTGTGGGGGCCGGGGTGGGTCTCTCCTGAGATGGACGTCACCACAGAGCAGGGTGTGGGGGC
>NW_004444047.1:786812-788429 GCF_000243295.1 Trichechus manatus latirostris | reverse complement strand
TCTCTCCTGAGATGGACGTCACCACAGAGCAGGGTGTGGGGGCCAGAGGGGTCTCCTGTGATGGACGTCACCACAGTGCAGGGTGTGGGGGCTGGGGGGTTCTCTCCTGCACCGCTGGTGCGGCTCCCCACCTGCACCCCTGCCAGAGGCCTTCAATCCCCGGGTGTGGCCCACCATGCTCCTCAAGCCCCCAGGCTCCTAGATGTGGCATGGGGCTCCCCAGGACCCCCAGGACTGCCCCTGCCGGGTCCCTCCTGCAGCCAGTGGGGGCTCCAACGTCCCAGGGAGGCTTGGTTTCCCCGCTGCTGGGGTTTTTTAAAAATCTTTCTATGAACACTTTTCTCTAAATTTTATGTATTTTGTTGTTGTTGTTGAGAATATACACAGCAAAACATACACCAATCCCACCGTTTCTACACGCACAAGTCAGTGACATTGGTTACAGTCTTTGAGTTGTGCAACAGTTCTCCCCCCTCTTTTCTGAGTTGTTCCTCCCCCATTAACATAAACTCACTGCCCCCTAAGGTTCCTATCTAATCGTTCAAGTTGCTGTTGTCGGTTTGATCCCATATAGACAGTTCTTAAAAGAGCATAATGCTCAAGGCAGACATTCTTTACTAGTTAAGCTAAACTGTTGTTTGGTTTTAAGAAGACTTCAGGGGATATTTTTGGTTTAAGGTTTAAAGATTATCTCAGAGAAATAGGTTCAGGGATTCACCCATCCCTCATGGCTCCAGAAAGTCGAGATTCCATGAGAATTTTAAATTCTATTATGCATTTTCCCCCTTTTGATCAGAATTCTTCTATGGAATCTTTGATCAAAATTGAACACTTTTTTTTTGAAATTTTATTTTGGTAAAATCTGTGTGTAACAGAAATTTGCCGTTTTAGCCATTTTTAAGTTTACAATTGGGTGATGGTGATTACATTCACATGTTGTGCAGCCGTAAGCACTGTCCGTTCCCAAGTGCTTTACATCCCCCAGAACAAAAGTCTCTGTGCCCCTTCAGCAATAGTCTCACCCCCACCCCCAACCCCTGCTGTTGTTAGGTGCCATTGAGTCGATTCCAACTCATAGAGACCCTGTGTGCAATGAAATGAAACTCTGCCCTGTCCTGCACCATCCTCACAATTGTTGTTATGCTTGAGCCCATTGTTGCAGCCACTGTGGCAATCTGTCTTGTCGAGGGTCTTCCTCTTTTTCGCTGACCCTCTACTTTACCAAGCATGTTGTCCTTCTCCAGGGACTGGTGCCTCCTGACAGCATGCCCAAAGTATATGAGACATAGTTTCTCCATCTTTGCTTCTAAGGAGCATTCTGACTGTACTTCTTCCAAGACAGATTTGTTCGTTCTTTTGACAGTGCATGGTATATCCAGTATTCTTTATAATATCCAGTATTCTTTGCCGACACCATAATTCAAATTTCAATTCTTCTTTGGTCTTCCTTATTCATTGCCCAGCTTTCGCATGCATAAGAAGCGATTGAAAACACCATGCCTTGGGTCAGGTGCACCTTAGTCTTCAAGGTGACATCTTTGCTTTTGAACAGTTTAAAGAGGTCTTCGCAGCAGATTTGCCCAATGCAATGTGTCTGTTGATTCTTTTTTTTTTTTT
>NW_004444047.1:755527-779473 GCF_000243295.1 Trichechus manatus latirostris | reverse complement strand
ATCTCTTCATTTGATGTTCTAGGGTTTCAGGATTGTTGATTCTCTGTTTGGCTTAGTTTTTTGGATCTTTGTTGTGGAGGGATGGCGTGGTGCTTCTGCCTAGAGCGCCATCTTGCCGGAGTCTCCGTCTGTTGATTTCTTGACTGTTGCTTCCATAAGTGTTGATTGTGGATCCAAGGAAAATGAAATCCTTGCCAACTTCAATCTTCTCCATTTATCATGATGTTGCTTGTTGGTCCAGCCGCTGGTGATGTCTGATGCACGTCTGTCTCTATGCATTTGCCTAATCCAGGTATTGGATGTAAGTGGGATCATACAGTATTTGTCCTTTTGTGCCCGGATTGTTTCACTCAGCAGAATGTTTTCAGGGTTCCTCCAGGTTGTAACGTGTGTCCGGACTTCGTTTCTCTTTATGGCGGTGAGTTGGGATCGACTTGACGGCAGCAGGTTTTTGGTTTTGGATTATTCCACGTGTGGATGGACCATCGTCTGTTGATGGACACGTGGGTTATGTCCACACTTTGGCTGTCGTGAATAGTGCTGCTGTGCACATTGGTGCAGACGTGTCTGTCTGAGTCCCTGCTTTTAAGTCTTTTTGTACGTACTCGGGAGTGGAATTGCTGGGTCACTCGGAGTTTCTGTGTTTAACTTCTGAGCGTCTCTGTGCTCTGAGCCATACGTGTTCCTTCACCGAGATCTCTCTTCCAGCGGATGCCTGAGTAAGTCTGCACACTGATGTTCTGTCACAGCACACACGCATCCACCACCCACCCATCTGTCCATCCATCCATCCATCCATCCATCCATCCACCCTCCACTCACTCCTTCCCACCTTTCTTGGGCAGATGGCTTTCTGCATAACCCCGGGTGCCGGGCAGGGTGCACATTGCAGGATGGTGGTGTGAGACCCTTCCTGTTTTTTCCTACAGGCAGAGCCCTTTGCACCAAAAGAGTGCTGATGTGGGCTGCGTGGCTTCTCTGAGCCTCGCTTTTCCCGTCTGGTTAATGAGAGGAGAAGCGTTTGCCCACCTGCCTTGTAGAGGGCTTGGTCAGATCAGGTGGTGAAGGGCGCCATGTAGGCCTCATCTGTGTCTCTTGGAGTCTAGCAGGGAAGCCACCAGGAGCTGCCGCTGGCCCATGGGAGGAGGCGTGGAGGGAGGCCTGCAGAAGAGTCCCCAGACGTGGGGGTGTTAGAATCCTGCATGCCCCTGCTGGCGTCTGCTCTAATGTGCAGTATTCCCCCAAGTGCAGGGTGCCCTCACGTGCAGGGTGCCCTCACGTGCAGCGTGCCCCCACATGTAGGGTGCCCCCACATGCAGGGTGCCCCCACATGCAGGGTGTCCCCATGTGCAGTATCCCCCCACGTGCAGGGTGCCCCCACGTGCAGGGTGCCCCACGTGCAGTTTTAATCCCGAGAGGTGGGCAGTGCTTTTCCCCACTTTACATGTGAGGCAGTGGAGGCTCAGGGCCCCGCGGTCTTCATCCACCCTGGGAGAGCAGAGCTGGACTCAGCCCAGGCCACCCTTGAGGCCACTGCTCTGTGCAAGGGTCCAGGCATCTCTGGACACCAGGCTGCCCTGCCCAGGCACGAGGGTGCAGGGAGAGTGCTCAGGGCTGGCGAAAGAGAAGTAATGTCCCTCACTCTGCAAGTCATGTTGTGTCTGGTGTGTGATTGTGAGAATCTGTGTGTGTGAATGAGTGTGTGTGCTCGTGTGAGACTGTGCATGTGTGTGTGTGTGAGTGCATGTGCGCATGAGTATGTGTGCAAGTGCACATGCGTACACGTGTTAGTGTGCATATGAGTGTGTACATGTGTTCATGTGAGAACGTGTGCAGGAGTGTGTAGATGTGAGTGTGAGAGGGAGAGTATACATATGATGTGTGTTGAGTGTATGATGACTTGTGTGCATGTGGTGTGTGTGTTCGTATGTGCATGTGCGCATGTGTGTGTGCAAGCGTGCATGGGAGAGCGTGTGTGCCCATGCAGTATGATGACGATGTGTGCCTGTGTGTGTATGTGAGTGTATGCATATGGTGTGTGTGTGATGTGTGTGCATCTGTGAGAATGTTGAGTGTGTGCGCATGTGTGTGCTTGTGTGAGTGTGTGCGTGTGCACACTCGGGCAGGTGTCCCCATACCCATGTCTGGCTCTGTGACTAGGGCCAAGGATGGAGGGTCTCTTGGAAGGTGACGGGTGTGCGGACTCCACAGCCGGAGGCCTTGGTGCCTGGAAGGCTGTGAGTCGCTTGCGCTGGTAAGTTGTTCGTGAACGACTTCGCTTCTCTTAAACTCTCACCAGCGGCTCGCGGAGCTGTGCTTCTGTGTGGGATGAGGACGTCGCTGTCACCTGCTCCATGAGTGTTGGGTTGACAGGAACAGGCTCGGCCCTGTGACTCGGTGGGACCAGTTAAATGCATGTGTGGGAGTGACCCCGGCCGCGTCTCACTGAGCGCGGGGCAGTGAACACACCTGTCGGGAACTGTGTTGGCCGCCGCCTGGGGCTTCCCGGGGCCACCCTGGCAGGGCGTGGGGACGGGGCTTCAGTGTTGCCAGGCAGAGGGTGCGCGCGCGTACTCACAGGAACTGTGAGTGCAAACTGCCCATCTGTCTGGTGGGCTTCGTCTGTCCAAGCTTGTTGCAAATACACCAGAGTAAGAACTGCCCGTCGCAAGACCCCCTGGCGGCTGGTCATCCTGGGAGATGTGCACGCTCCCTCCACTTGCAGCTTCCTGTGTCAAGGGGTCTGCCGAGCCCCTCCCAGCCCTGCAGTCACTGTCCTGCACATGGTGGACGAGGAGAGGAGGAAGGAAGGGTCTGGTCGGGCTGAGGAGCTGTGGGGCCCCCCAGGAGTGTGTCTGGGATCTCTGGGGTCCTGGCTTCTCTACCTGTCACCCGGCGGTCAGGGCAGTTCCGGGACCTCTCCAGGCCTCAGTCCTCTCATCTGTGAAATGGGAAGAGCAGCACTTGGCCCCTGTGTCCTTAGGAAAACCACCCCCTCCCCCATACTCCAGTGTCCAGGCCTGGGCACGGCCCTCTGGGTTTGGTCATCGCTTGTCCCCTTTGACAGTCTGGCCCCGTCCCTGGGAGCCTGTCTCTCACCTGTGCCAGGTGTGGCACCGTCAGTACTGCCCCTCCCTGCTGGTGGGCTGGTTCTGGGCTACCGCTCTCCTTACCCATCCAGCGGGCGTTGTTAGGACTTGACCACGGCTGCAGACTCGTTGGGCTGCTCGGCTGCTGTCATAGGGGCCAGCCCAGCGCCTCCTTGTCACCTCAAGGCCACATACAGCGCTGGAGGGGACACGCTGGAGCTGTCTGTTGGCAGCCCTGGACAGGTGGTCTGCAGGGACCTGGGGCGGGGCATATACTGATGAGCCCCCAGCGTCCCCCAGGCCGTGACAGCGGGGCCTCTGTGAGCTGGCCCTGCTGCCCTGCCCACAAGGCCTGGAGCACGAGGCCCAGGGCTGCCCAGCTCACCAGCTGCCAGGGCTCTCAGCCGTTGTCCCTGGACGCTGTGGCAGCGTGACTTGGGGGTGTACTCATGAAGGAGGGGCAAGCAGAGTCAGGAGGCAGGGGCTGTGTGAGGCCTGGCACCCCCGTTCTGGGCTCCGCAGGTCTCAGCGCAAAGGGGGGCTGCTTCCCGTGGCCTGTTGGCTGCCGCAGAGGGTGTGGGTGGGGCGCCCCGTGAAAGCCAAGCCAACCTCAGAGCCGACGCTGGCTGGGCGAAGCCTGGACAGGTGGGTGTCCTGCCTGTGGCAGCAGGGAGGGCTGGCAGGGCCCTCAGAGAGCTAGGCCTCGAGAGCAGGTGTTGTTAGGTGCTTTCAAGTCAGTTCCGACTCAGAGCAACCCATGTACAACAGAACAGAACACTGCCCGGTCCTGCTTCAGCCTCACAATCGTTGCTGTGTTTGAGCCCTTTGTTGCAACCCCTGTGTCAATCCATCTCATTGAGGGTCTTCTTCTTTTTTGCTGACCCTGTACTTTACCAGGCATGATGTCCTTCTTCAGGGACTGGTCTCCCTGATAACATGTCCAAAGTAAGTGAGACAAATGATGGTATTCTCACTTTCCTTGCTTCCAAGGAGCATTCTGGCTGTACTTCTTCCAAGACAGACTTGCTTGTTCTTCTGGCAGTTCATGGTATGTTCAGTGTTCTTCGCCAACACCATAATTCAAATGCATCCGATCTACTTCAGTCTTATTCATTGTCCAACTTGCGCTTGCATATGAGGCAATTGAAAACACCATGGCTTGGGTCAGGTGTACGTTAGTCCTCAAAGTGACATCTTTGCTTTTTAACACTTTAAGGAAGTCTATTGCAGTACATTTGCCCAATGCAATACGTCCTTTGATTTCTTAACTGCTGTATTCCCTTGTTCTGATTGAATGTCTGCCTCTGGGGTCTATGTACAGGCTCTGCATGAGCACAATTAAGTGTTCTGGAATTCTCATTCTTTGTAATGTTATCTATAATTTGTTATGATTCACACAGTCGAGTGCCTTTGCATAGTCAATAAAACACAGGTGAACATCTTTCTGGTATTCTCTGCTTTCAGCCAGGGTCTATCTGACATCAGCAATGATATCCCTCATTCCACATCCTGTTCGGAATCTGGCTTGAATTTCTGGCAGTTCCCTGCTGATGTACTGCTGTAGCCGCTTTTAAATGATCTTCAGCAACATTTTACTTGAGTGTGATATTAATGATATTGTTCGATAATTTCCGAATTCAGTTGGATCACCTTCCGAATTCAGTTGGATCACCTTTCTTGGGAATAGGCATAAATATGGGTCTCTTCCAGTCAGTAGACCAGGTAGCTGTCTTCCAAATTTCTTGGCATAGACTAGTGAGCACTTCAGCACTGCATCCATTTGTTGAAACATCTCAGTTGGTATTCCATCAATTCCTGGACCCTTGTTTTTCGCCAATGCCTTCAGTGCAGCTTGGACTTCTTCCTTCAATACCATCAGTTCCTGATCACATGCTACCTCCTGAAATGGTTGAAGGTCGACCAATTCTTTTTGGTACAGTGACTCTGTGTATTCCTTCCATCTTCTTTTGATGCTTCCTGCATTGTTCCATATTTTCCCCATAGAATCCTTCAGTATTGGAACTCGAGGCTTGAATTTTTTCTTTAGTTCTTTTGGCTTGAGAAATGCTGAGCACGTTCTTCCATTTTGGTTTTCTAACACAAGTCTTTGTGTATTTCATTATAATACTTTGTCTTCTCAAGTTGTCCTTTGAAATCTGTTCAGCTCTTTTACTTCATCATTTCTTCCATTTGCTTTAGCTACTCTGTTGAAGAGCAAGTTTCAGAGTTTCTTCTAACATCTATTTTGATCTTTTCTTTTTAATGACCTTTTGCTGTCTTCATGTATGATGTCATTGATGCCATCCCACAACTCTTCTGGTTTTCTGTCATTAGCGTTCAATGCGTTCAACCCATTCTTGAGGTGGTCTCTAAATTTAGATGGGATATACTCAAGCTTGTACTTTGGCTGTCTTGGACTTGTTTTAATTTTCTTCATCTTCAACTTGAACTTACTTTTCGGCAGTTGATGGTCTATTCTTGCAGTCAGCCCTTGGTCTTTTTTCTGATTGATGATATTGAGCTTCTCCATCAAATCTTTCTACAGATGTAGTTGATTTGATTCCTGTCTGTTCTGTCTGGCAAGGTCCACATGTATAGTTGCTATTTATTTTGTTGAAAAAAGGTATTTGCAGTGAGTAAGTCATTGCTCTTGCAAAATTTTATCATGCAATCTCCAGTGTCATTTCTGTCACCAAGACCATATTTTCCAACTACTGATCCTTCTTCTTTGTTTCCAGCTTTTAAGTTCCAATCACCAGTAGTTATCAATGCATCTTGACTGCATGTTTGATCAATTTTAGACTGTAGACGTTTGTAAAAATCTTCAACTTCTTCATCTTTGGCATTAGTGGTTGGTGCATAAATTTGAATAGTCGTATTAACTGGTCTTCCTTGTAGGCGTATGAATATTATCCTATCACTGACAGTATTGTAATTCAGGATGGATCTTGAAATGTTCTTTGACAATGAGTGTGATGCTGTACCTCTTCAATTTGTCCTTCCCGGCATAGTAGACCGTATGATTGTCCAGTTCAAAATGGTCAGTACCAGTCCATTCAGCTCACTGATGCCTAGGATATCGATCTTTATGAGCTCCATCTCATTTTTGATGAGTTATAATTTTCCCTGATTCATACTTCTTACATTCCATGTTAGAATTATTAATGGATGTTTGCAGCTGTTTCTTGCATTTTGAGTAAAGCCACATCAGCAAATGGAAGTCTTGAAGGCTTGACTCCATCCAGGTCATTAAGGTCTGACTGTACTTTGAGGAGGCAGTTCTTCCCCAGTCGTATTTTGAATGCCTTCCAACCTGAGGGTCTCATCTTCCAGCACTATGTCAGACCGTGTTCCACTGCTATTCATAAGGTTTTCACTGGCCCCATTTCTTCTGGAAGTTTAAGGGTTCGGGGCCACTGTGGCCTCATTTTCCAAGATGCCTGAAGTAGAAGACGGTTCTCATAACTGTGGAAATGGGCATGGGGCCGTGAACCTGGTGGTTAGAATGGGGCTTAGTGACAGGGGACCCTGGGTCGAGTCCCCCATGTGGCCCTGCAGGCCCCGTGCGCTCTGCCTCAGTCTCCTCGCCCTGTGGGGTGGTGTGGTGCATCTGAGGGGTGGCATGGTGCAGCTCATTGCTGGCTGTGGTGAGTGAGGCCCTGGAGCCAGACCGCAGGTGTCCAGAGCTGCCCTCCCCTTACCGACCATGTGGCCTGGGGTGAAATGCTTAGCCTCTCTATACCTTAGTTTTCGCATCTGTGAACGGGCACAATGAAACCATATTCATGTCTAGGGTCCTAAAGAACATGAAAGAGTGAATTTGTGCAAGACATTTACTCGGTAAGGGCTGGGTCACGGCGAGGGGCAACTCAGGGCGAGGGCCGGCTCAGGGCGAGGGCCGGGTCATGGCGAAGGTCGGCTCAGGGCGAGGGCCAGCTTACAGCGAGGGCCAGCTCAGGGCGAGGGTCGGGTCAGGGCGATGGCCGAGTCACGGCAAGGGCCGGCTCAGGACGAGGACCGGGTTAAGGCAAGGGCGGGCTCACAGCAAGGGCCCAGGTGAATGAGTGGCTGGGGTCACTGTGTGGCAGTTGTCCCTGGTAAGTGTCCTTGCTCCCTGGCCTCCTGCTCTTCTACAGGATCAGCCCAGGACCTGATTCCTAACTCCTAGGCCACAGGAGGTGCCTGGAGGCGCCATGGTGCATGGGTCGGGGGGCCATGCTCTGGAACTGGACAGCATCGTGTGATTAGCAGAGGGCGAGCCCAGGGCAGCCTCTCCTCCACGTGGGTTACAGAGGGTCCAGGTGGGTGGTCCTGAGCCAGGGCCTCTGCTGAGCTAGAGGGAGCAGCCTGCTGGGGGTAGATGCTGGGGGCACAGGGCAGATGTGGGGTTAGGCGGGGGGCAGTGCGTTAGACACAGTCCGGTGGACTGGAGGCCTTGCTGTGGTCCTTGTCTGGGACCCGCCCAGGCTGTTGCTGGTGGCTGTCACACACCACATGCCTCCGAATGGGGCAATCAGTGCCCTGCATCTCAGGGATCAGGAGTCGAGAATGGGCGGTCACCTCGGCCATCTGTCCCCTCGCCCCTGTGGCCAGTGTCTGCCCAGCTGGGCCAGGTCCTGGGCCTGGCCAGGTGCCACGTACTTACAGCATGGCCTGTGAGGTGTGCATGGGGATTGGAGTGCGGCCAGACCCCATGGCACTGGAGGGGGTTCCTGTGACCCCCAAGTGCAGAGGAAGACCCTGAGACCCAGATCCCGTGGCGATGGAAGGGAGTCTGACCCCCCAAGTGCAGAGGAAGACTCCAAGATCCAGACCCCACGGTGCTGGAGGTGTCCGGCCCCCAGGTGCAGACTTTGGGACTCAGACACTTTGTGGGAGGAGACCCCAGCCCTCTCTTTCCACACCTCCACTCCATTTCTTACCGTGCCCACCCCTTCGCATGGGTCGCACTGAGGGGGGCAGAGGGCAGCGGGAGCTGAGGTACACGCACAGGCACCGTGTGTGCTGAGCATGTAGCGTGTGCAAACATAACTTAGACCCTGGCATGGTGGGTCAGTGCCGTGGGGTGAAGGTGGTTGCTCAGGGACTGGGTGCCCAGTCCTTCCACCTCTTCCTCTCCAGGGGGGCACTGAGGGCAGCCCCTGGGCCCACCAGCCCAACAGGACACACATGCCCCTCACATGCCCCTGGACCTACCCTTCATGGCCCCTAAAATGCAGGTCCTAGTGTTTCAGAGGATGCAGATCAGACCGAGGCTGAAGTGGGGTTCACAGTCGCCCCAAGACCTGTCTGTAGTACCCCCACGCTCAGAGAGAGGCCCTGAGGTACAGACACCTTTACTGCACAGACAAGGTCACAGCTGTCCTGAGAAGACAGACTGGGCCCGCACAGGTGTGCTCACCTGTGGGAACAGGTGGGGGAAGCTGGTGCCTGGGTCTGAGAAAGCCAGCGGGAGGGTAGGTGGGCAGAGCCAGCCAGGGGGGACGTGCGGCTCTCTCCTTCCCCTTCCCAGCTGCTCTCCTAGGATGGGGCAGGCTGGGAGCCCCCCCAGCACCTCTTGGCATGCAGCCGAGACCCTCACTTCCACGGCTGAGAGCTGGGCCTGGGCATGGGGGGCCGCCTCCTCAGCAGCCCCCAGCAGAGGGAGGGGGGCCGACGCTGGCAGTTCAGTGAATTCACCTGGTTCTCAGGGGCCTGCTCGTGCGTTAGACGCAGTGCTAGGCAGGAGGACAGAGCGCCAAGGGGGAGACGGGGAGGCAGTGAGCGATGGAGGGAGGAGGGAGCTTCCTGACGCATGGGGAGGGGCCCCTGGTATGGCCGGGGAGCCAGGAGGGCACCCCAGGAGGGGTTTCAGCTAGAACAGAGCAGGGAGGTGAGAGCGAGTGTGGGAGTTGGGGCTGCAGGAAGGTCAGGAGGGTGGGGTCGTGAGGTGCAGGTGTTGGAGAGCGGGCTGGGAGGGCGTGGAGGGCCTCCTAGGACAGGGGAGGACTCACACCTTACCCTGCAGCTGGGGGCACAAAGGGTTTTGAGCCCAGGAGCGAGGTCAGACTTTGGTCCCTGTGGCTCTGTGAGCAGGGCGTTTTAAGTAGAGGCAATTGGAGGCAGGGGCCCGTCCCCTAGGACTCCGTTACTATGTTCATGCATAAGGACCCCTGAGGTGTGTCTCCCCCAAGAGCCTGCACCTGTGTCTCCCAGAAGCACCTGTGTCTCTAAGGAGCACCTGTGTCTCCCTGGGGCCCACACCTGTGTCTCCCAGGGGCACCTGTGTCTCCCAGGGGCCCACACCTGTGTTGTCTCCCTGCTAGAGGCTGCCATCTGGAGCCCACCTTGCCTGTGCATCTGGAGGTTCTGGGTTTCATGTCTTCCCCGGGCAGCCCCGATCATGACTGATGTGTGTGGGTGTCAGTACTCCAGCTCCTTCACCCTGGCTGGGACTCTGAGGGGCGCCCTGTCCTGTCCCCAGCACTCCCCAGGTTTGAGCCAAAGCGACCCTCCTTGAGCTCGGTACCACAGCCACCCTTGGCCTCCTTCCCCTCCCACGCCCTTCCTGGCTTCCCTGGGAACACTTCTCGTTGGTCTTTCACACAAATCCTCGCCTCAGCGTCTGCTTCTGGAGACACTAGGACGGCAGTGAAGAGACCAAAGCACTGCAAGCATGCCTCGGAGGTACTGCGGGTTCGATTCCAGCCCACTGCAATAAAGCGAGTCACATGAGTTTTCTGGTTTCCCAGTGCATTAAAAGTTACGTTTACACTATACTGTAGTCTATTAAGTGTCTAAAAAGATATACATACCTTAATTAAAACATGCTTTATTGCTAAAAAATGCTAACCATCATCTGATCTTTCAGCGAATTGTAATCCTTTTGCTGGTGGAGGGTCTTGCCTCAGTGCTTATGACTGCTGACTGATCAGGGTGGTGGTTGCTGAAGGTTGGGGTGGTTGTGGCAATTTTTAAAATAAGACAGAAGTGAAGTTTGCTGCATCAGTTGACTCTTCCTTTCGTGAAAGATTTGTCTGTAGCATGTGATGCTGTTTGATAGCATTTTACCCACAGTAGAACTTCTTTCAAAATTGAAGTCAGTCCTCTCAAACCCTGCAGCTGCTTTATCAACTCAGTTTCTGTAATATTCTAAATCCTTTGTTGTCATATCAATAGTGTTCACAGCATCCTCACCAGGAGTAGATTCCATCTCAAGAAACCACTTTCTTTGCTCATCCATAAGAAGTAACTGATCCGTTAAAGTTTTATCGTGAGATTGCAGCAATTCACCCACATCTTCAGGGGCTCCACTTGTAATTCTAGTTCTGTTGCTATTTCCACTATGTCTGCAGTTACTTCCTCCACTGAGATCTTGAACTACTCAAAGTCATCCGTGAGGATTGAAATCAACTTCTTCCAACCGCCTGTTAATGTTGATATTTTGACCTTCTTTCATGAATCAGGAAAGTCTGGTGGCGTAGTAGTTAACAGTTCGGCTGCTAACCAAAAGGTCAGCAGTTCGAATCCACCAGGCCCTCCTTGGAAACCCTAGGGGGCAGTTCTACTCATCCTGTAGGGTTGTTATGAGTTGGAATCGACTCAACAGCAATGGGTTTTTTGGTTTTCCATGAATCACAAATGTTCTTAATGGCCTCTAGAATGATGAATCCTTTCCAGAAGGTTTTCAATTTACTTTGCGGAGATCCATCGGAGGAATCACTATCTGTGGCAGCTATAGCCTTATGAAATGTATTTCTTAAATAATAAGACTTGAAAGGCAAACTTACTCCTTGATCCATGGGCTGCAGAATGGATGTTGTGTTAGCAGGCATGGAAACAACATTAATGTCTTCGTATATCTCCATCAGAGCTCTTGGGTGACCAGGTACATTGCCAATGAGCAGTAATATTTTGAAAGGAATCCTTTTTTCTGAGCAGTAGGTCTCAACAGTGGGCTTAAAACATTCAGTAAACCATGTTGTAAACAGATGTGCTGTCATCCAGGCTTTGTGCTTCCATTTGTAGAGCACAGGCAGAGTAAATTTAGCATAATTCTTAGGGGCCCTAGGATTTTCAGAATGGTCAATGAGCGTTGGCTTCAACATAAGGTCATCAGCTGCGTTAGTCCCTAACAAGAGAGTCCGCCTGTCCTTTGAAGATCTGAAGCCAGGCACTGACTTCTCCTCTCTAGCTGGGAAAGTCCTAGATGGCATCTTCTTCCAGTGTAAGGCCGTTTCGTCTGCGTTGAAAATCTCTTGTTTAGCGCAGCCGCCTTCGTCAATTATCTTAGCTGGATCTTCTGGGTAACTTGCTGCAGCTTCTCCATCAGCACTTGCTGCTTCACCTTGCACTTTTGTTACGGAGATGGTTTCTTTCCTTAAACCTCATGAATCAACTTCTGGTAGCTTCCAGCGTTTCTTCTGCAGCTTCCTCACCTCTCGTAGCCTTCATAAAATTGAATAGACGTAGGGCCTTGCTCTGGATTAGGCTTTGGCTTAAGAGAATGTTGTGGCTGGTTTGATCTTCTAGCCAGACCGCTAAAACCTTCTCCATGTCAGCAAGAAGACTGTTTTGCTCCCTTATCATTTGTGGGTTCACTAGAGTAGCGCTTTCATTATCCTTCAAGAACTTTTCCTTGGTGGTCACAACTTGGCTGACTGTTTGGCACACTGTTTGGCACAAGAGGCCTAGCTTTCAGCCTGTCTAGGCTTTCGACATGCCTTCCTCACTGAACTTAATCGTTTCTAGCTTTTGATTTAAAGTGAGATACCTACAACTCTTCCTTTCACTTGAACACTCAGCGGCCGTTGTAGGGCTATTAATTGGCCTAATTGCAATATTGTTGTGTCTCAGGGAATAGGGAGGCCTGAGGAGAGGGAAAGAGATAAGGGAATGGCCGGTCAGTGAAGCAGTCAGAACACACACACCATTTATCAATTAAGTTCACCGTCTTATATGGGTGTGGTTTGTGGTGCCCCAAAACAGTTACGATAGTAACATCAAAGATGACTGATCACAGATCACCGTAACAAATATAATAATAATGACAAAGTTTGAACTATTGTGAGAATTACCAGAATGTGACACCAGACACTAAATGAGCACGTGCTGTTGGAGAAGTAGCCCTGACAGAGTTGCCACAAACCTTCACTTGGTGAAAAACGCAGTATCTGCGAAGCACAGTAAAGCCAAGCGTGATAAAACCAGCTGTGCTTGTCGTTCAGA
Source organism: Trichechus manatus latirostris (assembly GCF_000243295.1). Classification (NCBI taxonomy): domain Eukaryota; kingdom Metazoa; phylum Chordata; class Mammalia; order Sirenia; family Trichechidae; genus Trichechus; species Trichechus manatus. The sequence goes on along the minus strand of NW_004444047.1, from coordinate 767,177 downwards.
AGAAAGTTCCGGAGAGAATGGATGAGCCTGGAGCCTGGGGGCTCTGAGGTGGCGCCAGACGCCAGCACCAGACAGTGCTGAGGGACGGCTGAGCTCCTCACCTGGGCCTCCCCGTTGGGAGGCCTGCCGGGTGTGAGGAACCAGGCTGTTCCCCACTGCTAGAAGCTGTGCTGGCCTGCACACCGTCACTCATGGTCCTGCCTCCAGTCAATGCCTTTGTGACCAAGGGACAAAGCCTTGGCCCCCTCATTGCAGTCAAGTTGATTTTGACTCATGGCCACCTTATGGTGTCATGTACAACTGTGCTGCCCGGGTTCTCAATGGCTGATCTTTCGGAAGCAGATCTCCAGGCCTTTCTTTTGAGGCACAGCTGGGTGAACTCCAACCTCCAGCCTTGCAGATAGCAGCTGAGCATGCTCACTGCTTGCACCATGTAGGGGCTCCATCCTTGGCCCAGGGGCCCAAGGGGACAGAATCTGATCTTGGTGGGTGCCCTTGTTTCTGCTTTCCTGCTTGTGGGATCGGAGTCTAACTTGGGATTCCCAGGACACAGCACTGCTTGTTCAGGCTCTAAAGGCAGAGACATTCTTCTGGGACCTTCCCAGAACGCTAATCTGTGGAACATTTGCCCGCCTATCCATCTGTCCACACATGGATTCCCAGCTGGCTGTTGGCCCTCTGCTAGTCACTGGGGACCTAGAGATGGATAGGACAGGGCTGTGCCGGGGGGACCAGCCTGGGGGTGGGTGGGGGGATGACAGTTGGATAGACAATTATAATGTCATTTGACAAGTTCTAGGAAAGAAGGGGCTGCGAGGGCCCTATGTAGTGACAGGCAGACGGGGACAGTGGGTAGGCGTCAGGAAAGCTTCCCAGGGAAGATATTCCCAGAGCTGGTCTTCAGGGCCCAGGAGTTTTCAAGGCAGTAAAAGGAGGGGGGCTGGACGGGCACAGAGGTATGAAAGAGCCCAGCGTGCACCAGGAATGGCCCAGGGTAGGGCGTGGTCTCCACTCAAGTGGCTGAGATGGGATGGAAGCATGGGCTTGGGCTGGTCAGGAAGGACCCCCCTGCAGTGTCAGGCTGAGACACCTTGAACTTGACCTGCAAGTGGTCGTCCAGAGAGGTCTGTGAGCCAGGGTGGATGGGTTTGTACTTTGGGAAGATCTCGCTGGGTGTGGTGGGGAGGGTGGATGGTATGGGGGAGCTTAGAGGCAGACGGGCTGGTGGGGATGGTGGAGAGGGCCCTTGAGACTTTCTGGGAGAGGGGAGGGAGCTGGCCTCAGAGCCTGGCTATAGGACGTTTGACCAGGGCCACCTTAGTTTTCTGGGGCTGTTGTAACAGAAATACCACACGTGGGGGACTTTAAAGAAGGGAAATTTTATTTTCTCGTAGCTAGGGAGGCTACAAGTCTGAATTCAGAGAGGGGCTCCAGGGGGAGGTCGTTCTCTGTCCATTTCAGCATCTAGCAGCGGCCATCCTTCGCGTTCCTGGACTTGTGGACACATCTGCCTCCTTTGTTGTCAGAGGGTCTTTCCTTCCCCACCTGGGTTCACTCGTCTCTGTCTGTTCTGCTCCTTGTAACTCAGAAGTGACTGGGTTTAGGACACCCCACACAGATATGGCCTCATTAACATAATCAAAAACCCTATTCCCAAATGGGGTCACATCCACAGGTATAAGGGTTAGGATTCCAACACGTATTTTGGGAACACAATTCAATCCATCACAAGGCCCCTCCGTCTGCCCAGAGCACATCTCTGTAATTTAGAAGAAAATGAGAGGAAAGATCCTTCCCATCTCTGCCTCTTCTGGGGTGGAAGTGGGCTATTTTGAACCGTGCTAAAGTTAGATTTCTAATTTTTGTTTTAATCCGTGTCTCATTTAGAGCATTAGGAACGAAGGAGCAGTGGTGTGGATGAGACACCATAAATCAGTGCATGTCACAAACCACAGAACGAGTCATTTCTACGAGAGCGCACAGCCTTGCACTTGCAACACATCTAATTCTGTATCTTTTTAGGCTGGAGACCAGGGTAATTAGTCATTTCTGCTGATCCTGGCAAACCGCATGTGTGCAGGGTTAATGGGAAGCCACTTATTTGAACTGCTTTTGTGTTTGCTCACAAGCATCTAGGTCTCTCCTTCCTGCCTGTTTCTGGAGGGAACTTCTGTTTATTTCATTCCTTCCTTTTGTGAAAATAGGTGGTAAGAGTAGTAACTGGTAGTGTCTGTTGTGTCCTTGCCCTGTCCCTGGCCCGGTTCAGCTCAGGAAGGAAGGGCCCTTCGTCCTTGTGGGATCTGCCCCGTGTTCTGAGCGCCTGCGGTTGGTTGTACTGTAGGCTGCCTTCTGTTCTGTGTGTCCCTGTTACATCAGGTCTCCATCTCCGAAACGCGAGTCGGTCAGGGACCACCTGGGCGCCACTGGAATCCTTCTGTTGTTGGTAGCTGCCCCAGAATCAGCTCTGGCTCACGGCGTCCTCATACTCAACAGAAGGAAACGCCGCCTGGCCCTGCGCCATCTTCACGCTCATTGGTGTGTTTGAGTCCATTGTTGAGGACACTGTGTCCGTCCATCTCATGGAGGGTCTTCCTCGTTTTTGTTGACTCCTGCTTTATCAAACATGGTGTTTTCTAGCAACTTGTATTTCCTGATGACATGTCCAAAGTAAGTGAGTTGAAGTCTCACCATCCTTGCTTGTAAGGAGCATTTTTGGCTGTACTTCCTCCAAAACTGATTTGTTCATTCTTCTGGCAGCCCATGATACATTCAGTATTCTTTGCCAACACCACAGTTCGAATGCATCAGTTCTTCTTCAGTTTTCCATTTTCGTTGTCCAGCTTTCAGCTGCATGTAAGGCGACTGAAAAGACCATAGCTTGGGTCCGATGCGTCTTGGTCATCAAAGTGGCATCTTAGCGTTTTAACGTTTTAAAGAGGTCTTTTGCAGTAGATTTTCCCAGTGCAAGACATTGTTTGATCTCTTGACTGCTGCTTCCAAGGCATTGATTGTTGATCCAAGCAGAATGAAATACTTGACAGCTTCAATCTCTTTGCCATTATTACTTTGTGTTATTTGCATTACGACTTACTACTTTAATTTAAAAATTAGTCCTCTACCAAAAACAGAAAACCAGCATATCAGGCCAAAAAATGGAAAGTAACTTTAAAGACCAGTGCAGGTGCTTCTGCTGGACCGGGATCCAGACATTCCTGAGAAGCCCAATTCTGCAAAACTGCCCACTGATGACTCACGGAGACGCCAAGGAGAGGCCCTTGTGGGGAGAGCAAGGCTGGGGCCAGCTGCCAGGATCCTGTGCCCATTTAACTAGAACTCTAACACAAATCATCACAGTCTTAGAAAAGTCCAGCACAGTTAATAAAGCAAGCAAGCAAAATCCTAAACTCCTGATAAATAAATGCTCCAGTAATTCTGTGACTTTGTCTTAAGAAAACAACAGCAGTCGTTGGGTGGAAGGACCTGCAAGGACAGGCGAGGCGAGGCTGTGTGCAGAAGGGAGACCCCACCATCGCTTCCTCACCAGGCTGCGAGGAGGGAGGGACTGGGCGCTGTCCCCCGCAGGGCTCCTTTGCGGCTTGCTGGGTTCCGCGCATTAGCGTGTTTTGGGCTCAGCTGCTTCCACTGGCTGGCACAGAACGTTAACACACGGGAGGAATCATGTCTGAACCAGCCCTGCTTTCTCCTCACACGGCATCACTTTTCTTTTACTAGTCACGTGTGACCTGACGTGCTTTGCAAAGCAGTGGGGAGAGCAGAGCTGACTGCACACCAACAAGCAGTGTTATTAGGCGCCAGCTGGATGCTGCTGGAGGAGGGCTGTGACCCAGGACCATGGCTTCAGTCGCCTGGTAGGAGAAGGGGCAGGAAGGAGAGAGTTTCCTGAGCACTCTGGTCAAACACATGACGTGCACACTGATCTGCCTTACGGAAAACCCAGGAGAAATGCAGTGGAGCCTGGTGCTGAGATTGATGCAGAAGATCGAAGAAAGGAGAACGAGCTAAAATGTTCTTATCCCCTGCCCCCCAGCGTCCATGGTTCTGTTATGGTGGAAAAACCAACTCTCACCCATAAAAACCAAGCCGTGTTTCCACACACAGGTGGTTGTGGGCTTTGGGGAGCTCGGGGGTGAAGGTGCTGGGTGTCAGTGGGTGGTGACAGGGTGGTCCTTGCCCCCAACTCGAGCGGTACCACCCGTCGTTTCTGTGGGACATGGAGAGACAAAAGTGCATATCATCGGCCAGTTGTGCCTCTGTGTGTGTGATAACTTCCTGATTGTCTTTATGAGTCTTTAAAAGGACATTTTGGTAAACGTAGAAAACAGATGTAAGAGGCATGACTCCCTGTGTTCTTCCTCTTTGCCTAGATTGAGTTCTGTTTCGAAGAAGGGGGCCTCATGGTCTCCTAGGACTGCTGTACCAAAACACCACAGAGTTGGGGGGGCTTTAAAGAACAGAAATGTATTGTCTCACAATTCTGGAGGGTGTCAGCCATGTTGATTCCTTCTCAGGGTCCTGAGGAAGGAATGGTTCCAGGCCTCCCTCCCAGCTTCCGGTGGCCGCTGGTGATCCTTGGCATTCCCTTGCTGCTTGTAAATGTGTATTCACATGGTACCTTCCCCTGTGTGTGTCTTGGTCTCTGTTCTCTCTTTTTATAAGACACCAGTCATACAAGATAGGACCCACCCTATTGCAGTGTGGCCTCATGTTAATTGACAACATCTGCCAAGAAAGACCCTATTTCCCCAAATAATGTCACATTCACAGGTGCTGCAGGGACTGGAGCTTCAGCATCTCTTTTGGGGGAACACAGTTCAATCTATAACAGGGGCCCTAGAGGATTTATAAATGGCAGAGCCCTGGATCAGGGAACAGTCAACAAGAATTCTGTCCCTAACTTTCTCTACTCAGGTCAAGTCACTCCTCTCTGTGGACTCTGCTCCCATCTTTAAGATGAAGAGGTTGAATCAGATGGCTGCAAAGACCTTTCCAGTCCCAACGTCTCAGATCCCATGTTGCCAGCAGGATGAAGGGATGGCTTAAGCAGAGATGAAATTTATTTCTGATCAGTGCAGTTTATTTCTCGAGAGCTATGTTCTGTCCAATTTCTAGACAAGGACTTCATGTTTGATAAAGCAGAGGGCCACTGAAAATGGGGGAAGCCCTCCATGATATGGACTGATGCAGTGGCCACAACAGTGGGCTCCAACATACCAACAAGTGTGAAGATGGGGCGGGACCGGGCGGCATTTTGTGGTCACCGTGAGTCAGAGCCGACTTGACAGCAGCTAACAATACGTTCTGCTAGCACTTTACCAGGCTTTTTTGAGGAAATTGGACGAAATCCTTCTCCTTATTCTCAATGGCCATTAACCCTTGGATGCCCAAAGAAGCCAGGCAGGTCATGTCAACGAGGAAAGTGCAGAATGTGTAAGGAGGACAACGGTGCAGTGTGGTGCTCAGAGGCATCAGGGAGGGGTGGGTACTGTGGTATGCTGGGGAGACAGCTTTGTGGGATTCTCATGTGATCAGTCTTTAAAATTTCTGAAGAGAAATCAGAAATTCAAATTTGTATGCTAAATCTTTCAATTTGTAAAAGTTTACTCAGAATTTTTTAAACGTTGTTTGGGGCAAAGCACATCAGTGGGTCAAGTTGGCCCAAAGACAGCCCATTTGTAACCTCTGCTTTGTAGTCTATACTAAGGAGTTGGTGAACATGACCCACAGGCCAAATCCGGCCCACCGCCTGTTTTGTAAATAAATTTATTGGAACACAGCCACACCTGTTCGTTTAGCTAGTCTGCGGCTACTTTCCTGCCTTAACAGGAGGGTGGAGTTGTTGTGACCCAACTGTATGGCCTGCAAATCTAAAATGCTTACTCTCTGGCCCCGTACAGACGAAGTTTTCCCGCCTGTTCTACATCCGTGACCTGTTGTGGAGCAGTGGGGAGTGTCTGACTTTGGAGTTCCCAGCCTGGCTCAGGGATCCAGTTTTAAATCGAGAGAGTAAAGGCAGAGTCTCTCTTTTCTCCATTTGGAAATGATCCCAAAGCAACAAATGAAACAAGAAACAAACACAAGCCCCATCTTTGATGAAACCGTAGCACCTGGAACCTCATCTGGGAGGAAGTGCAGTGAAGGTCAAAAGTGGGTGCAGGGAGACTCCAGGGAGGAGAAGATGCCAGGGCTGCAGCATGCAGACAGAGCCCCAAGAGCAGAGTTTTCTGTCCCCGTGTGGTGTCCTCAGAGGGAAAACTTAACAGCCCTTGTGTGGAACAACAAGAATGAGGCATTGGCTGATGTGGGAGCCTTCCCAGGTCTGGTTTGCACAAACCTGAACAAGGTCTGACACAGACAAGCCATATTTCCAAAAAGCAGTCTACTAGTGAGGGAAGGCAGGGGACAGATGCCCTGGGGTGGGTGCAGGCTTCTAATCTCTGCTGAGAAAGATGTAAAGGCAGGAAGAGCTGACCCTCAGTCACAGCCCTGTGTCATAAGGAGAGCTCGATCAGACTCTTTTGGATACTTTTTCCCATGAATGTTGCATAAACAGATGGCTCAGAAAGAACACACCTCACTCAAAGATGAGTCATGGTAGAGCCAGCTTAGGCTCTAGGTCAGGGTACCTTAACAAATGAAGAACACACGAGAAACATAATAACAGATGAAGAAAATGTGCACAAAAAAGTTGTCACAGAGCTAATGAAAGTTTCAGCTATCCATGTGTTGAATTAAGGAAAATATGCTTGAGGCAATCACGTGTATAAAATGATAACACAAAGTCGTGATACAAGAGTTCAGAAGGGGTGGCAATGCAACGGAAGAGGATGAGATCTGATAGGACATCTCAGTAAAATAGATGAAATAAAAAAATAAAACCAACTGAAAAATGAAGTCACAATGGAATTATCACAGCAAAAAATACAGAAAACAGTGGGATATGGAAGATGGCATTGGGAAAAAGAAGGCAAATTAATATGAAGAAAGATAAATGGATTAGAGAGAAAATGATACAAAGAGCAGACAAGGAGATCCAACATCCACATGATTGATCTCCCTGAAGATGAGAATGCAAATAATTAAACAGAAAAAAGTATTTCAAGATACAATTCAAGAAAACTTTTTAAAAGTGAGATTTGAATTGATATGATTCAAGAAAACTTTTTAAAAGTGAGATTTGAAAGGGAACACAGTGAGTGACGGAAGAAATATTGATACAACAAGGTCTGCACAAAGACATAGAGAAAGAACTAATTTTTTTATAAATCAGTAAGGAAAAACCCAAGAATTCAATGGAGAAATAAAGGGTATGAAGGGACAGTTTGCATAAGAGGAAATACAGATATCTCTTAAAGTATGAAAAGATGCTCAACTTTATTCATAGTTAGAAAATAGCAAGTTAAAATGACAAGGTATCATTTTTTTTATCTGTCATATAGGCAATGACCAAAACATTTGATATTACACTGTGATGTTGAGAGTGTAGGGGAGGCAGGGACTCTCACATGTTTGTGTGAGATTTTAAATTGATGCAGTTGCTGTGGAGGGCAGTCTGGTGACATCAATCAAAATTTAAAATGCATGGATTCTTGACTCAGGGATTCTACTTCTAGATTATTATCTGATAGAAATAAACAACTGAGAAATGACATTTGTCCAAGAAATTCACTGTACCATTGTTGGTCACATTAAAAAAACAAACAAGCCTGCTGCCGTTGAGTCAATTCTGACTCATAGCGACCCTATAGGACAGAGAAGAACTGCCCCACAGAGTTTCCAAGGGGCGCCTGGTGGATTCGAACTGCTGACCTTTTGGTTAGCAGCCGTAGCACTTAACCACTATGCCACGAGGGTTTCCAATTGGTAACCTAAAGGAATGGAAATAACTTTAACGGCCATCAGTAGAGGATTGGTTAAATAAGTAATTCCATAGTGTGAAAATTCGGCAAGGAGAGGACACCTTCATGTGCACCAGTGTAGAACAGCACCTGAGATTCTTTAGGTGAAATGAACAAGGTGCAAAATAAAACCTGTTCGTCATCACGGCAACACGCAAGCCCCCGCTGACAGACGGGTGGTGGCTGTGCCTGAGGTGCACTGGGCGGGAATCGAATCCAGATCTCCTGCATGGAAGGTGAGGACTCCACCCCTGAACCACGACTGCCCCTTCTAGGTAAATAGAGCAGACAGCTCTCAAAGCTGCGCACGGAGAAGCACGTCCAGCAGGGATCTAAAACCCAAGACTCAGAAGGCCAGGTGATTTCTTATAACATGTTGGCAGCAAAGCCCGATCCACACTGATGGGAAGCTATGAATAGTCTCATTTATCGCCTTGGTGTGAATTTCGATTCCCACTGAAATAGAAGGGTGTTGGATTATGGGGTGCTGCCCCTGATTCTGCGGGGGGTGGTGCGTACGATGTGGTCTGTTCCCTGTATCACGCTCTGCAGCCTGGAGAGTTCTCCTGAAACGCGCCTAGCCGGATGTTTCGTGAGTGACTATGGAGCTGGTGTGTTTGGGGACCCCATGTCGCTGAAGGTGCTGGGGCAAAGGGAAGCTCTGCGGAGGACGTGGGCACCACACCGGCTCATCCTCGAGGCTTGGAAACGTCAGGGGCCGACTGTGTGGCCTTGGTTCCGTGTGATCCTTGGAAGCAGGGCTGTGGCCTCGTTGGAAAGATCACCCGGCTGCCATGCGGAGGGTGACCATGGCAGACGAGGAGAGGGGAGCAGGAGAACAGGCCAGAAGCTGGAGCCGTTGCCTGGGCTGAGAGTGGCAGTGGATGGCTGGAGAGAAATGTTGATGAAAGCTGGCTCATCTTCCGTCTCGATCACACAACTAGAATCAGAGGCAGGTTGAGATCTTGTGGATCCAGAAGCAGGCTGGGAAACAGGCTGTGAGGAGGTCCGGATGCCCCGGTGGCCTCTGATTTCACCCAGTGGTGGGCAGGGCTCCCCCAGTGGTGTTCCGGAGTCTGCTCATAGTAGCTCCTGAAAGCCAGTTGTTGAATTTTCAGGAATTTTCTGAGCTGGTTGACGTCTTGTTGGCAGCTTGAAATCAGCTACGGTAGAAGTATTTACACCACTACCATTGGCATATGCTGCGGTTCAGGGCCCCTGCCCTCCTCTCAAGAGTCCCTGGGTGGTGCAAACGGTGAATGCACTCAGCTGCTAACCAAAAGGTTGGAGGTTTGAGTCCACCCCAGAGGTGCCTCAGAAGAAAGGCCTGATGATCTACTTCTGAAAAATCAACCATTGAAAACCCTGTGGAGCACAGTCCTACTCTGACACACATGGGATCACCCTGAGTCAGAACTGATTTGACGGCAACTGTTTTTTGGCCCTCCGCTCAGCCAGTTCTTACATTTACCAGTACAACCCTCCCTCTCCTTCAGCCGCTGCCCCCTTTCCGAGGTTATGCTTGTCCTTGGGCTTGAAGGCAGAACGATGTCTGTCATCTAGAATCTCCCAGGCCCTTCCCCACCAGTTCGTGGGTTCCTGAAGGTGGTTATTCTCCAAGTGGAGTAGTGGGCAGAGTGCCCAGGGGTATAGAAGGTACAGACGGACTTCCTCTTCTCCCTCAGTCAGTGAGTCAACACCCATCATCATGTTAGAGTAAGCATCCATGAGTACCTGCAAACCAGTTATTTGTTGAGAGAAGGGATGACTAGCTCACAGAACTGGCCCACATTTTCCAGATGAGCCCACCAATCTCATGCTGTTGGGAGCCACTCTCGTCCCTCCTGTCTGGGGTAGGTGTCCACCCTTCTGAGTCAGCAGTGCTCACGGTGACTGTGTGACCGGGACCAGCCCTGCCCCTCTCTGGGCTTCAGCTCCCCCTGGGAATCGGGGTGACCTTCCAGGGCTTCGTGGAGGCCAGGACACGGTGCAGGTGGTGCTGTAAACATTGATTGTTTGACTTGTGACTCAGTGATTTCAACTGCTCATTGTGGGGATGGACGTGGGTTCACGTGGCCTCCTAAATGGGATTCAAGCCCCCAAGTTTGATCTTGGTCCAGAGGTGAGCTGCAATGACCAGTTGGGCCTGGGGCAGCGTTCTAGAGCACTGGGTGGGGGCAGTCCCCTGCCACACTGTGTGACCTCGGGCAAGGCGCTCGGCCTCGCTGGGCCAGGTCTTCACAGAGGCCCCTCTGCAAGCTCCTGGGGGCCGTGGAGCACAGCAGCCCTTGACTCTCACCCGGAAGCCCTCAGCCCTTGCCCTCAGCCCTCGTCCCTCGCCCGGCCATGGCGGAGCCGACCTGCAGTCCGAAACCTCTCTTCTCCAAGGCTCCTGGGCTTCTGTTTATCCCCTGAGAGCAAACTCTGCTCCATCAAGAATTGATTGCCGTGTGTTAGCATGCATTACAGTTCCCAGGAGCTGGTTAAACGGTACGAAACGAGTCATGAGTCATAAATTTGGCTTTTCACCCTTGAGGGCCTTCTTATTACAGACCACAAGAAGCAAGGCAGGGCGTGTTCGTTTGATGCAGAATGTCCAGGCTGTGCAGAATCTGAGGGCGTCCGAGACACTAGCTCGCAGCTGTATTTCTGGACCGCCGGCGCTGACGCCAACTTCAGATACGCGACTGCTGACTTCTCGGTCTCCTTTAAAATTCTAAACGGATTCTCTTCTTTGCAGTTTTCAATTAAAAAAAACACTGACGTTTTCAGGGATATGAAGTATGAGCTCCAAAGTGGAAGGCGTGGTGTGAAGTCAGAAAAAGGGAACGTCACGAAATTAAGGCTGCTTCCGTGCTTCCTGTATCCCGGAGCAGGGTCAGCAAACCACGGCCCGTGGTCCAGATCCAGCCTGCTGCAGAGATGGCCCTGCATGTGAGGGCTGGCCTTACCCCTTCTGCAGGCCAGAGAGGTGCCCTCTCGCCGGACACACGGCGTGCGGCACAGAGCTGGTGTGGGCAGCTGTGGCACCAAGCCTGCTCAGCGGTCCTGGGGCACGTGGTCCTGGGGTGGACGTTAGAGAAGCCCTCACCTGTCCTACGGCCTCCGCACACGGCGCCCCCGCTCCTTCCCGAAACCCCACGCAGCCCGACATGAGTGAGCATGAGAATGGCAGACGGTTCAGCACCCTCCGGGTACCGCTAGCTCCCGCACGCCTCACGGCAGCCCTAAAGGCCGAGACCCCAGAGGCACCGCTGGTCAATGGTGGAGCCGGGATCGAACCCAGGAAGGCTGGCCTGGGTCTGAGCTGGCCCTTTCCGAGGGAAGAAACAGAGGAAGGCCAGCTGCCCTGGGCCTGCAAGAGGTGGGAGCTGAGGAGGGTGGTCAGCCCGCGCTTATCTTCTATCGCAGACCACCCCGATCCCAGCTCGCTCTGTCTGCCCAGTGTGCCCCTTCCCCATACAATCAAAGCCCCCAGTCAGGCGGGATCCAGGACTGGCCCTCTCTGAGGCAGTTCCTGTTCCGCTGGCAGTGCCTGGTGGTCTGGGCTCTCCTGGACTGTCTGTGTACAACCCCCCAGACTCTCCTGGACTGTCTGTGTACAACCCGCCCAGACTCTCCCGGACTGTCTGTGTACAACCCCCCAGACTCTCCCGGACTGTCTGTGTACAACCCCCCCAGACTCTCCCGGACTGTCTGTGTACAATCCCCCCAGACTCTCCCGGACTGTCTGT
>NW_004444047.1:712811-755117 GCF_000243295.1 Trichechus manatus latirostris | reverse complement strand
GGACTGTCTGTGTACAACCCCCCAGACTCTCCCGGACTGTCTGTGTACGACTCCCCCAGACTCTCCTGGACTTTCTGTGTACAACCCCCCCAGACTCTCCTGGACTGTCCGTGTACGACTCCGCCCAGACTCTCCTGGACTGTCTGTGTACCAGCTCCCCCTCAGGCTTTCTGTGTGTCCCGCCCCACCCCCAGGCTCTTCCAGGCTCTGCTGGCTCCTGGGTGAGGCCCCAGGCGCCCGGGCTGGTGGTCACCTGGGGTTGCCCAGCGGGGAGGAGTGTGCAGGGGCTTTCCCACCGGGTCTCCCCGTGCCTCCCTCCACCCCTTGCGGCCCCACCAGCGCGGTGCCTGTGAGTCCATGGGGTGTGTCTGCTCCCGCCCATACCTCTCCAAGCCTCAGTTTCCCCATCTGTAGGATAGGAGGCGGGCTCTGCCCATCTGCCAGGCTTTTAAAGGGTGAAATGGCTCTCCTTGTAAACTGTAAAATGCTGTTCCCAAGTGAGGGATTGTTAACAAGGCCAGGAGCCATCTGTGTGGGTGTCCCAGGGCTGCTGTGACAACGTACCACGACCCGGGGGCTTAACACCAGAACCGAGCCCTCTCTTAGTTCTGGAGAGGGGTCGGGGTGTTGGTTCTTCCCGAGGCTCTGAGGGGGAGCCTGTTGTGCCTCTCTGGCGTCTGTGGACCCAGTTACTCCTGGGCTCTTGGCCGAATCACTACGGTCTCTGCCTCCGCGTTATGGGCCGTCTTCCCTGTGTGTCTCTGGATGCCAGCCATGGACTTAGGGCCTGCCTACTGCGGTGTCACCTCATCTTAATCTAATTAAATCTGCGAAGACCCTATTTCCAAATAAGGTCACGCTCTGAGGTTCCGGGTGGACGTGAATTTTGGGGGACACGATCTAAGCCAGCACACCATCCTTGAGAATAAAAGGGGTCCCTGGTTTTGCCTTCTGCTTTCTGCCCAAGGCGGATGGAACTGCGGGCAGATGGGAGACTCCTGTCCACCAGGCCGGCCTCACGTGCAGCCTCGCAGTGCCGCGTCCTCACGCCCTGGACCCGCGCTGGCTGCCGCTGGTCCCTCACGTGGCGGATGCTGCCCTGCCACCCCTCCCACCACAGCACCTGTCACCTGGCTGCTCCACCCCTCTCTGTCCTACCCCACTCTTTTCTGCCTCAATGGTACATTCCATCTAAATCCAAACCAGGTCCCCGCCGTACTAGCTGGCGCATGAAGTCTCCCCCAGGACTGATCTCCTTCCAGTCACCCCCAGTTCTGCCGTAGCTCCCTGGTGGGGTCTGGAGTCCCCTCGTTACCCCGGGTGATGCGGGTGTCCCCCAAGCTGAGGGTTAATTAGAGCATGTGGCCAGGTTTGTAGAACACGACGCCTCTTTAGGCCCTGTGTGTGCCAGCGGCTGGCTGCTCCGTGGCCGAGCGATGCTCAGTGCTGGAGTAAGTACAGCTCAGGACGTATCTGGGGGTGTGGAGCCCCTCTGAGCACGTCCACCCGCCCGCTGGCTGGTCTGGCAGTAGAGGCATCAGGGGACACACGGGCCGCCAGGCTGCTCTTGCCCTCAGGACCCGTGAACTCCGCTCTGGAGAGTTCCCCCAGACCTCCACCCTCCAGTGGAGGTGAAGACTCAGCTCCCACCAAACCAGTGTCAGAGGAGGGGGAGCCGGCAGGGCCACCGGGTTCTCCTCCCGGCTCGCTCTCAAGGCCTCGCCGCTTCTGTCTCCCCACCGCCGAGGCATGGAGGCAGCAGCCTCTGATCTGGGAGGGTCTTGGCTCTGGCCCTTTGTGCTTCCCTCTTCTTCCTCACCAGTCAGTGACAAGGCCTTTCAGCTCTCTGCAGGCAGGCCCCGCTCACCTGGGGTTAAGATCGTGGTTACCAGGGCAGGAGGGAGGGGAAAGCAGAGCCGCGGTCTAGGGGGCACGGAGCTTCTGTGAAGGTGCTGGTGGCTGTACATCCTGGTGAATGTAAGTGATGTCACTGAATTGTACATGGAAGAAATGGTGAGGCGGCAAGTTTGTTACACCTGTGAAACCAAGAAAACCAAACCCGTTGCTGTCAAGTCGATTCCAACTCACAGTGACCCCTTAGGACACAGTAGAACTGCCCCAGAGGGTTTCCAAGGAGCGGCTGGTGGATTCCAACTGCTGACCTTTTGGTTGGCAGCTGAGCTCTTAACCACTGTGCCACCAGGGCTCCGTTATATATACTCACCACAATTTAAATTAAAAAAAACCCTTGGGTTTCTAGCAATACGTGCTCACAAACTCTGCTGGCGTTTGGGGAGGGTGTGACGGCGACTCGTCCTGACCCTGCGCCCGTTTTTCGGGATTCTTGTTGACTGGCCCCCAGCTGCCTCTTTCTCCCAGGTCACGCATCCTCAACATTATTTCTGTTTAGTGAGTGCTTGGTGGCTGCCATGACAAATGACCACAACGGGTGCCTCAGAACCACAGTTTACTCTCTCATGGTCTGGAATCCAGGTGTCCGCAGGGCGGTGCTCCGTCCCCAGGCTCCAAGGGAGGATCCTTCCTCGTCTCTCCCCGCTCCTGGTGGCTCCGGGCGTTCCTGGGCTTGTGGCCACATCACTTCATCTCTGCTCCGTCTTCACGGGGCCCTCTCCCGTGTCTTCCCTCCTGTGGGCTTCGCTTATAAGGACACGCGTCATTGGACTCAGGGCCCACGCTGACCCGGGATGATCTCATCGTGAGATCCCTAACTTGGTCACATCTGCAGGGACCCTTTTTCCAAATCAGGTCACACTCACAGGTTCTGGCGATCAGGAGTTGTCTTGTCTTTCGGGGGCACCATTTATTCCGCTCCATGAGCTGTTAGGGTTTGACGGTAAGAATGCAGAGGCCAGGAGGATGAGTCAGTGTTTAATTTCTGAAACTATGAGATACGTAAAGTATTAGAAGTTAGGGAGGGCAGAGCAGTGAACCCAGCGTCACCGTCTCCCGCGTCCTGGGACGTACCCGCCCCTGAGGACTGGGCGAGGGTCACTCTGGCCAGGACCGAGCAGGTTAATTGGAGCAACAGAGAGGCGCACGAGAAACGGCAGAAAGGGGCAGCGGGGGGGCTTACAGTGTCCCAAAGCTGACGTCTTAGCCCTCATAACATGCTCAGGACAGGGCCTAGCTCAGCGAACACGGTAAAGGCTGGATTTCATCGTTGTCATTGTGATTACTGTGGTTTTGTATGGTCAGCTGTATCACATCCTCTGTGTTATTAATGAGGGTGATCACAGACAAACTGGGGGAGCAGAGACCCCTGCCAGGACACAAAACAAAGCGTCGAGCTGGATCTGTAAGTCGCCGATGGGGCTCCGTGCAGGACACCCTTTACGAGCCTGGCCCCGCGATGCTGTTACCCCGGTCACGCTTGCGCTGGCAGCTTTATGAGCTCATCCTTCTTTTATGTGATCATCAGGGTGGCACTAATTTGAATGTGCAAATGAGGGTTTCATGATGTTGTCATGTCAGTGTCTGGGTTGGATACACAGATTCCCAGACCCCGCCCCATCCAGGTTCCCAGGGGCCCAGCCCCTCCCTTTCTAATTGCTACCCCGGGAGCAGGGGGCGGCGGTTGCTGATGGGCCGGGAAGCCGTAAACAGTAATGAAAGTGCTGGTGCCGCGTGGGGCCGCTCCGGGGTCTCTCCATAATTAAAGCGGGAGCTTCCTCGTTACCGTCTGAGCTCAAGGGGAGGCTGGTCTTCTCTGCGACGTTCATTCTCACCCTCACTGAGCCCCAGCCGCCATCTGGAAAATGGGTATAATAATGGGTCTATCTCCCAGGAGACGTGGGGACCAGTGAGGTCAGTCTGGCAGAGAGAGTTCGGTCACCTTAACAAGGATGTAACCAGCAGAGCAGGGCGTCCTGGGGCAGGGGGCGGGGGAGCCGGGCGTCCTCCTGCGGGGGGAGCGGAGTGGGGCATCCTGGGTGGGGGGAGGGGGGCGTCCTCCGGGGGCGGGGGTGTGGAGCGGGGCGCCTGAGCTCTGACCAGCGTCTGACAGGACACCTGCATCCAGGGGTCCTGGGGGTGGGTGTGGCCGAAGTCCCTGCCGGGTCCTCTGGCCTTGAACGAGCTGTGAGAGCCTCCTACCCCTCACCTTCCCCTGCTCCTCCACCTCCCCCCTCCGCCTCCCCCACTTCCCACCCTTCATCTCTACCCACCTCCTTCCAATCTCTCCCTACCTTCTACCTTCACTGCCTCCCATCCCCCGCTTTTCCTCCCTCCCTGCGCCTCGCTCTCAGCCCCTCCCTCACACCACCTCCTGTGCCGCACCTGCCATCCCCCCACTCTCACCCTGCTCAGTCTGGTCGGAGTAAGTTTTGTCCCCAACAGGGTGGCCAGATCTAGCAAATAAAAATACACGGTGCCTGGTTAAATCTGAAAGGAGCTTTGGTGGTGCAGCGGCTAAGCAGTCAGCTGCTGAGAGGTTGGTGGTTCGAACCCACCAGCCGCTCCGCTGGGGAAAGATGTGGCAGTCTGCTTCCTTAAAGATTTATAGCCTTGGAAACCCAGTGGGGCATTTCTACTCTGTCCTACAGGATCGCTATGAGTCGGAATCATCCTGATGGCAGTGTGTTTGAGTTTTGGGGTTAAATCTAAATTTCAACAAACTGCAAAAATTTTTAGTATATCTCGTGTAATATCTGGGATATACTTGTGCTAAAAATTATTGGTTGTCTATCTGAAATTCAAACGTAACTGGGCGTTCTGTGTTTCCTCTGGCAGCCGTAGTTCCTGGGCACGTTTGGAAGTTGTGGGGTCTCTGACTCTCTGGTCCACCACCACCCACTTCACAGGTGACCAGACCGAGGCCCTAGAGGCAGGCCCAGCTGAAGCCACAGACGCTTGCTGACAGGCTTGGGGGCGAGCTGCAGATCAGCACCCACGCCAAGACAGTGAGGGGCGGCCGGCAGGACAGCCCCTGGTCAGATATAAGGAGATTTCACTTTTTACCCTCCAGGAAGATCCCAGGCCATCCCATGCCCCCAGCGGTGACAGGCCGTCTGGAGGTGGGTCTGGGCAGGCCTGGCCTCACGGAACACCGTATACGCGGAAGCAGAGCTACGATGTGGGTGCGATTTCTTTCCTTCCTTTTTACCAAAGACACTTGGGGAGTGGGGAGGGAGGACCGAAGAGAGGACGAGCTGTTCGCAGTCCTCCCTGTTGTCGCTAAGTTGGCTTTGCAGTGTCCCTGCGCTGAGCACCGTCCCCAGGCTGTGCCCCCAGATGAACCTCCCATCCAGGAGGCTGGGGCTGCTCCACTGTGCGCCTTCCGCCTCCAGCCTCGAGCGGTAATTGAGTCTGTGTTTCTAATTAGCCCAGAGTGGCTCCTCCGGCCTCAGCCTCCGCAGAATTCATGGCCCCTCCCGCTCCCGATTTTCCCAGCTGGTCCCTCCAAGTGTGCGTTAGTCTGGAGACCAGCGCCACGGCTGTGTCCCCGACTGAGCTCAGCCTCCTCAGGGTGCAGGCCTCGCAGGGTGCGGGATGGAGGCCCTGCCTGTCCTCTGTCATGCCCCCCCGCCCCCACCGCTCTTGTCCCCACGGGGTGGCGGCTCCCCCAGGGCAGAGCTCCAGCCAGAAGGATGTTTACTTGTGTTTTATTGACTATGCAAAGACATTCGACTGTGTGGATCACAGCACATTATGCATAACATTGCGAAGAATGAGAATTCCAAAACGCTTAATTGTGCTCATGCGGAACCTGTCCATAGATCAAGAGGCAGTCGTTTGAACAGAACAAGGGGATATTGCCTGGTTTGAAGTCAGGAAAGGTGTGTGTCAGGGCTGTATCCTTTCACCATACTTATTCAGGCTTTCTGCTGAGCAAATAATCCGAGAAGCTGGACTATATGAAGAAGAATGGGGCATCAGGATTGGAGGAAGACTCATTAACAATCTGCTGATATGCAGATGACACAACCTTGCTTGCTGAAAGTGAAGAGGACTTGAAGCACTTACTGATGAAGATCAAAGACCACAGCCTTCAGTATGGATTACACCTCAACATAAAGAAAACAAAAATCCTCACCACTGGACCAATAAGCAACATCATGATAAATGGAGAACAGATTGAAGTTGTCAAGGATTTCATTTTACTTGGATCCACAATCAACATCCATGGAAGCAGCAGTCAAGAAATCAAAGGATGTATTACGTTGGACAAATCAGCCGCAAAAGACCTCTTTAAAGTGTTGAAAAGCAAAGAGGTCACTTTGAGGACTGTGATGCGTCTGACCCAAGCCATGATATTTTCAGTTGCCTCATATACATGCAAAAGCTGGACAATGAATAATGAAGACCGAAGAACAATTGATGCCTTTGAATTACAGTGTTGGCGAAGAATACTGAATATACCATCTACTGCCGGGAGAATGCACAGATCTGTCTTGGGAGAAGTACACCCAGAGCGCTCCTTAAAAGTGAGGATGGAGAGACTTTGTCTCACGTACTTTGGACATGTTATCAGGAGGGATCAGTCCCTGGAGAAGGACATCAATGCTTGGTAAAGTAGAGGGTCAGCAAAAGAGAGGAAGACTGTCAACGAGATGGACAGACGCAGTGGCCGAAACAATGGGCTCAGCATGACAATGATTGTGAGGACGGTGCAGGACTGGACAGTGTTGCGTTCTGTTGTCCACGGGGTCGCTATGAGTCAGACCGACTCGACGGCACCTATCAACAACATCTTGTGTGTTTGGTTCTGACTTCTGTGCATCCGTCTCCACTCCTGAGAGGCTGAGAGCAGTGTCGTGTCCCCTCCGTGGATGACCTGTGATTTGTGTAACAACACCGCTGTTGATGGGCGCTTGGGTGTTGCCCATCAGCAAGCGCCTGCTTTCACGCACCTCTGTACCCTCGGATGAGAGCCTCCGTGGGGTCGATTCTGGGAGAAGTTGCTTGGCCGGTGGACGGGCAGGTGTCACTTGTCAGTGTTGTTGTGGAGTCGGCTCCGACTCGCGGTGGCCTTACCTGTAACAGAGCGAAATGTCGCCTGGTCCTGCACCGTCTTCCCTGTCGTTGGCCCATTGCTGTGGCCATTGTGTCAACTCATGTCATTGAGGTTTCCCTTGGTCTCACGGACCCTCCACTCATCAAACACGATGTCCTTTTCTAGCGATTGGTCTTTCCTGATGACGTGTCCTAAGTAAGCGAGCCGAAGTCTCGTCGTCGTCGCTTCTAGGGAGTGTTCTGGTTGTACAGTCAATTCCTTTCAGACAATTGACAAGCTGGCTTCCTCAAGGCTGCGCCATTTTGCCTCCCCTCAGCTGCTGCCCACACACAGGCTGCTTCCCTGACACGGAGTTGTAACTGCCACCACGGTGGCCGTCCTGAAACAAGAGACCGGCGTGTTGCCCCAGCTGACGACCTCTCAACCTGTCCAAGCCCACCCCACCACACTTTTCCTGCCTTTGCCCCACTGTGCCCTGGGACCCAGGCCCCGGTCCCCAGCCCTCACTGCCTTCGCCTGTCCTACCTTCAGTGCCCTCTCTCCACCCACACACCTGCCACGTCCCTCCTCACCTTGCGAGGTTCTTCCAGGCACCACGTCCTCCTCGCAGCCTCTTCTGGCCTCCTGTGAGTGGTGACGGCAAGCGTGCGCTCAGCCCTGAGGCTGAGCCAGGCGCCATTCTGAGCACAGACGCACATTCACACAGGTGCTGGTGGGAAGCCCACTTACAGGTGGGGAGACTGCGGGTCAGAGGGAGGAGGAACCTGCATGGGTGGCTACGAGGTGGAGCTGAGGTTTGAACCGGGCGTCCTGACCGCTAGCCTGCACTGCCCCTCCCTGCCGGGCTGGAATGAGCTTCTTTCCTCGTTGTCTTCCTCCAAGCCGTGGACCCCCCGAGGCAGAGCCTGGGGCACACCACTGTGGCCTGGCACTGGCGCCTGGCGCAGAGTGGACATCGATGGAGGCAGAAAGGACACTCGATTGCAGGCCCCCCCCAGCAGCCCCCACCTGCCGAAGAGACGAGACACTGACTGCACTTCTCTGGGAATCCGAGGGACTGGGCTGTCACTGCAGCCTGCAGGAGCCCCTCCAAGCACAGAGCCGGTGGGTGGGGGGCTCTGGTGAAGCCGCAGGAACAGGTGTCCCTCCACAAGGGCAGATGGGTGGGGAGGGGGCTGCTGGAGCTGAACACTGCTGCTCCCAAGCTGTCTCCTCGGCTCCTGTCCACCCTCTCCCTCCCCCTCCTGCCCACGCCAGGGCAGCTGAGGATGAGAGGTCAGGGTTGGGGTTCCCCAGGGCGCCTGGCGGGGACTGAGAACCCCAAAGCTGGACCAAGTTCTCCCAGCCAGACACAGGGCTGGGGGGCTCACAGAGCCGAGATCCCTGAGGGTTACCTGGCACTGAGGTTCTGCTCCCGGAGCAGACACAGGCCCGGGGCAGGGTCTGATGCACACACTGATATGACAAGACCTGAGCGTCGTCCTCGTCACCAGGCCAGCTTGGCCCCGCTCACCTGCCCGCTGGCTGGGTGTTTGGAAATGGCTGCAGCCTGCACAGAGTGCACGGGCCTCCAGGACCCCAGGTGCTGGGGACAGATGCCAGCTGGCCCGGCCAGCCACCATGGTCAGCCACCATGGTCAGTCTGGATCTGTACCAGGCCTCACGTGTCCACCACCGTGTTGCCTCCGCTGGGCAGTTTGCAGAGCCTGCGGCTCTTATCATTGCCCCTTTGCAAATGGGGAAACTGAGGCTCAGTGGGGTGGAATGACTCGTCCAAGTCACACAGCCAGGACAAGGTGGGACTGGAGCCTGGCACCCGACCCAGATTCACACAGCCTGTTCCCATTCCTTCTCTGTCTCTCTTTCTCTCCCTCTCTCTCTGTTTCATCTCTCTCTCTCTCTCTGTCCCCCTTTCATTTGTTATTTCTCCCCCTGCCTTGCCTTCAGTACCCACATAGTCCTGTGATTTGCATATGTGATAATAATGATGGCGATGATGAGCTACCCATCTCCGTGGACGACCTGAGCAGTTTCTTGGGGCCTTTATGTCCATGCTGCCCCGTTTAATCCTCACAGCCTCCCTGGGTGGCACCATCATCCCCACTTTGGAGCTCAGGAAACAGACTCAGAGAACCCGCGTGACCTGCTCTGGGCCAGGCCGCCCCACGAGGCCTCATGCCTGTCGGCGGGCAGGGCCCGGGAATCTTCACCTCCAGGAGGAAGCTGTGGGGCCTTCTGGAGCCCGTGAGGGCCGGGGCGGCGGGCCGTCTTCCCTCAGCCCTCTCCCTGATGCTGCCCCAGGCCATTTGCTGGCCTCATGCACTTTGGAGGGCCCGCAGGGTCCGAGTGAGGGACACGCCCAGAGGGCTGCACGAGACGTTGCTGGTGGGACCTGAGTGGATGCCGGCCTGGCTCACGAAGACCCAGCAGCTCTGCCAGGCCGCCGACCACAGGCCAGCCTGCAGCTGCTCCCCCCCAGTCTCTGACCATCTGCCCCTTGTGGTCAAGCCAACACACTCACCACGAGGGCCCGTCTGGCCAGGCAGGGGAGAGCTGGCAGCCCCTGTCCCCCCGGCCCCATCCCCTGAGCAGAAGGACATCCTTACCCACCCCCACTCCGGCTTGCACAGTGAGCGGCCTCTCAGTTGGCAGAGCTGGCCACAGCCACGGGCCAGGGTCCAGGACACAGGGCTGGTCACAGCTCCCAACTCAGGCCAAGCCCTCTTTTGGGGACTGAGTTTCTTACTTGGAGAAAAAGGGACCTATGGTAAAAATCACTGTGAGTACAAGAAATACGGCTCAACCATAAAAGGAACGAAGCTCTAACCCAAATCACCGTCTAGGATCTGTCGATTCCTCTCTCGCGTAGCCCTGGGAGATCCTTGGTCCCTTGATGTCTGTCTTCCCTCTTGTGTCCCCGTGTTTCATCAGCTCTTTTTATAACTCAGAGGTGATTAGGTTTAGAACCCACCCTACTTAGGTATGGCCTAATTAAGACAACAAAGAAACCCTGTTTCCATTAGGTCATATTTACTGGTCTAGGGGACAGATTTCAGTACATATTTTTGGGACACAGTTCAATCCATAAGAGCGACTTACAACAATACACGTGTTTTTCTCCAGGGTCTGGGGGCCAGCCGGCGTTTCCTCAGATGTCGGCTCCCCGTTTCACTCACACATGGTAAACGTGGGTTAGGAAGGGTCTCTCTGGTCTTGTCTCTCTCTCCTGTTTGGGGTGGACTGGCTGTAGACTGGTCTAGGGTGGTCTCAGCTAGGGTGGGGATTGTCCTCCGGCCAGCCAGCCTGGAGCTGTATGAAGGCAGAGGTGGGGGACCAGGAGTGGCCTAGGAGGACCTGTACCCCATCATGTCCACCACAGCCTGTTGGACAGAGTGCAGAGTTGGGTGGAAATAGGCTCCACCACCGGGTGGGGGCTGCAGAGTCACACTGTGGGGAGTATGGACACAGGAGCCATTGATGGGGCCGTCAATGCATGGATCTGTCCTCCTCCTCCAGACTCCTCTCGGAGGTTACTGTTTCAGGAGGCCCTCAGTCCGCCCCCACTGCCCACCCCATCCTGAATCATCACTTACTTGGGCCACCTCTGCACCATCCGTGTGTCCCTGGACTGGGAGCACCACCAGAGGGCAGCCCCAGCCCCCCTTGTCTCTTCCCCGTGTCCAGCTGCACCTGCCTCCATGTGGGTACAGAGAAGATGCTCAGAAAATGTGCCCACGGAGTCCCATCCTCGCAGCCAGGACTGCGTGCCAAGCCTCCTTCACCTCATGGAGCCTCTCGCTCAGCAGCGGGCAGACCTCTCTCCACCTCTCTCCTCACTGGCCCGGTTGCCTGGACAGTACTAATTAAACCCACTGCCGTCGATTCCAACTGTAGTGACCCTATAGGTCAGAACAGAACTGCCCCAAGGGGTTTCCAAGGCTGTCATCTTTAGGAGGCAGACTGCCACGGCTTTCTCGCACGGACCCACTGGTTGTTCTGAAACGCCGACTGTTTGGTTAGCAGCTGAGTGCTTTAACCACTGTGCCACCGGGGCTCGACGGTACTAATGTAGTGCAACAATCTCGTCAGAAGGTTCCAGCCTGGCTTTCCAAGGGCCCTGCCTCTGCTGTGGGCTGTGACGTCTGATGGGCCAGTCGTGACGGTGACATCACCTACGGTGACACCCCCTGCGGTGATGCAGGAGGAATTCCTCCCATGTGATGTTCATCTGTCCTCGCGTCTGCCGAGGTTTCCAGGGGACTTGCTAGTCCTCTAATCCTTTGACGTACACATCAAACCCAGGAGAACGGTGACCAAGCAGGAAGGGTAATCCCGTTGTGTAAATGCGGCATTCAGGGCTCGGAGAGGGTGACTGACCTGGATAAGTCACACAGCTAGTACAAGCGTTCTGGGAGAGGAGTGCTGTCTTCTCGTTGGAAGCCACGTGGGCAGATCCTCCCCCACAGCCTTTTGTTTGGGTCTGTCTTCTCCACCCTGGCTCTGGTTGCCATTGTAGGACTTGTCCTGGGCTGGCTGGTCACGTGGTCCCCTCCTCTGACTTCTCTGTGAGTGTAGGCTGGACCACAGGTTGGCTTTCTGGCTCCCTAACCAGTTGGCTCTGGGCTTCCACTCAGGCTGTGTCTGCCCAGTACCAGGGTGCTGACTCAAGACTCCCATCTTATGGTCCCTGAGCCCCCCTCCCAGCTGCTTCCTCCAAATCTGCCCTCCTCATTTGGGGGTTTCCTCTGAGCTGCAGCAGAAGGAAGAGGGGACCCCAAGGGTGGAAGGGCAACAGTCTCACCCACGGTGGGTGACTTGTAGCACACCACCGGTCATGGGTGGGCTTGGCAGACCACACCCAATGGCTTATTTGAGACCCTGCGCCTGGGCTTCAGCCAGTGACGGTTTGGCGTGAGGGCAGGGACATCCCGGACGAGTGCATTGCAAAGGCTCTGCCACTTCTGTGCTGTGTGACGAGCAAGTTGCTTTGCCTGTCAGTTACCAAGTTGCCGCATCTGTAAAGAGAGAATTCTAACGGTACAATAGCATGTTTCTGAGATGACAGTATTGGGACTTGGAGAACTTGAACCTTCATTCTTGAAGAATATTCTCATTGGATGTAGACTTCTAGGTTGAGAGTTTTGCTGTTGTTTTCTCCCCCAGCATTTTAAAAGTGTTGTTCCATTGTCTTCTGAACTCCCTTGTTTCTGTTAAGAGATCAGCAGTGATTTGAACCTTCGTGCCCCTGCATGTAATACTGTATGTTGTTATTATTCTAGCCTAGGTGTAGTTTTCTTTGTATTAATTCTTCTTGGAGTTGGCTGTTGGTGGTGTTGTTAGATGCTGTCGCGTTGGTTCCAACTCATAGTGACCCTGTGAACAACAGAACGAAGCGCTACGTGGTCCTGCACCATCCTCGCAACTGTTGTGATGCTTGAGCCCACTGTTGCAGCCACTGTGTCAGTCCATCTTGTTGGGGGTCCTCCTCTTTTCACTGACCCTGTACTTTACCAAGCAGGATGTCCTTCTCCAGGGACTGATCTCTTCTGACAACATGTCCAAAGTATGTAAGACATAGCCTCACCATCCTTGCTTCTACGGAGCATTCTGGTTGTACTTCTTCCAAGACAGACCTGTTCATTCTTTTGGCGGTTCATGGTTTATTCAGTATTCGTCACCAACACCGTAATTCAAAGGCATCAATTCTTCTTCCGTCTTCCTGATTCATTGTCCAGCTTTCACGTGTGTCTTAGTCACCTAGTGCTGCTCCAACAGAAATACCACAAGTGGATGGTTTTAACGAAGAGAAGTTTATTTCCTCACAGTAAAGTAGGCTAAAAGTCCAAATTCAGGGCGTCAGCTCCAGGGGAAGGCTTTTTCTCTCTGTCGGCCTTCTTCTCTTCAGTGTTCCCCTGGACTAGGAGTTTCTCTGCACAGGGACCTCGGTCCAAAGGACACGCCCTGCTCCTGGCACTGCTTTCTTGATGGTATGAGGTCCCCCTGTCTCTGTGCTCACTTCTGTCTTTTATACCTCAAGACATTGCCTCAGGATACAATCCAATCTTGTAGACTGAGTCCTGCCTTACTAACACAACTGCCACCCATCCTCCCTCATTAATATCATAGAGGCAGGATTTACAACATATAGGAAAACCACACAATACCAGGAATCATGGCCCGGCCAAATTGATATACACATTTTTTGGGGGACATAATTCAATCCATGACAACATGCATATGAGGTGATGGAAAACACCATGGCTTGGGTCAGGTGCACCTTAGTCCTCAAGGTGACATCTTTGCTTTTCAACCCTTTAAGAGGTCTTTTGCAGCAGATCTGCCCAATGCGATGTGTCTTTTGATTTCTTGACTGCTGCTTCCATGGGTGTTGGTTGTGGATCCAAGGAAAATGAAGTCTTTGACAACTTCAGTCTTTTCTCCATTTATCATGATGTTGTTTATTGGTCCAGTTGTGAGGATTTTTGATTTCTTCATGTCGAGGTGTAATCCATACTGAAGGCTGTGGTCTTTGATCTTCAGCAGTAAGTGCTTCAAGTCTTCTGCACTTTCAGCAAGCAAGGTTGTGTCATCTGCATAAGGCAGGTTGTTAATGAGTCTTCCTCCTGTCCTGATACTGTGTTCTTCTTAATATAGTCCAGCTTCTCGGATTATTTGCTCAGCATACTGATTGAATGGGTATGGCAAAAGGATACAACCCTGAGGCACACCTTTCCTGACTTTAAACCACCAAGCATCCCCTTGTTCTAGCCAAACAACAGCCTCTTGATCATCTACTTAAAGTTCCTCATGAGCACAATTAAGTGTTCTGCAATTTCCATTCTTTGCAATGTTATCCATAATTTGTTATGATCCACACAGTCGAATGCCTTTGCATAGTCAATAAAATACAGGTAAACATCTTTCTGGTCTTCTCTTCTTTCAGCCAGGATCCATCTGACATCAACAATAGTATCCCTGGTTCCACATCCTCTTCTGAATCCAGCCTGAATTTCTGGCAGTCCCCTGTCGATATACTGCTGCAGTTGCTTTTGAATGATCTTCAGCAAAATTTTACTTGCGTGTAATATTTATGATATTGTTCAATAATTTCCACATTTGGTTGGATCACCTTTCTTGGGAATAGGCATAAATATGATCTCTTCCAGTCGATTGGCCAGGTAGCTGTCTTCCAAATTTCTCGGCATAGACAAGTAGCACTTCCAGTGCTGCATCCATTTGTTGAAACATCTCAGTTGGTGTTCCGTCAGTTCCTCAAGCCTTGTTTTTCGCCAGTGCCTTCAGTGCAGCTTTGAATTCTTCCTTCAGTACCATTGGTTTCCGATCATATACTACCTCTTGAAATGTCTGAACATTGACCAGTTCTTTTTGGTATAATGACTCTGTGTATTCCTTCCATCTTCTTTTGATGCTTCCTGTGTCGTTTAATATTTTCCCCGATAGAATCCTTCACTATTACAACTCGAGGCTTGAATTTTTTCTTCAGTTCTTTCAGCTTGAGAAATGCCGAGCATGTTCTTCCTTTTTGGTTTTCTATCTCCAGCTCTTTGCACATGTCATTATAATACTTTGTTTTCTTGAGCCGCCCTTTGAAATCTTCTGTCCAGTTCTTTTCCTGAGCCTCTTTAATTTGTAAATTGTAAGTTAAATTTTTTTAACCAAATTGGAGAAATTTTCAGCCATTATTTCTTCAAATCGTTCTTCTATTCCATTCTTTCTCGTCTTTCTTTCTAAAACGCCAATTATATGTATGCTAGAACTTACGATATTGTCCCACAGGTCTCTGAGTATCTGTATTGGTTTTTGCTGTTGTTTATTTGCTTCTTCTTCTTTTTTTTTTCTTTAGTGTCTCTCTGCTCTTCAAACTAGGTAAATTCTATTGATAGACCTTCAAGTTCAGTAACTCTTCTGTCATCTCAAATTTTCTGTTAAGTAATTAAGTGAATTTTCTTTCATATATTGTATTTCTAAGTTTAGAATTTCCATTTAGTTCTTGAATTTTTTTTTATTGAGGTTAAATTCACATTGTTTTTGTTAGGTGCTGTCGAGTCAGTTCCGACTTATAGTGACCCATGTACAACAGAACATCCTTACAATCATTGTTATGTTGGAGCCCATTATTACAGCCACTGTGTCAGCCCATCTCTTTGAGGATCTTCCTCTTTTTTGATGACCCTCTACTTTACTAAGCATGATACCCTTCTCCAGGGACTGGTCCCTCCTGATGACATGTCCAAAGTTAAGTGAGATGGAGTCTCACCATCCTTGCTTCTAAGGACCATTCTGGCTGTACTTCTTCCAAGACAGATTTGTTTGTTCTTCTAGCAGTTCATAGTATAGTCAGTATTCTTTGCTAACACTATAATTCAAAAGCATCAATTCTTCTTTGGTCTTCCTTATTCATGGTCCAGCTTTCACATGCGTATGAGGTGATTGAAAACACCATGGCTTGGGTCAGGGGCACCTTAGTCCTCAAAGTGATATCTTTGCTTTTTAACACTTGAAAGAGTCTTTTGCTGCAGACCTGCCCAGTGCAATATGTTGTTTGATTTCTTGACTGCTGCTTCCATGGGCGTTGATTGTGGATGCTAGTAAAATGAAATCCTTGACACTTCAATCTTTTCTACATCTATCATGATGGTATTTGTTGGTCCAGTTGTGAGGATTTTTGTTTTCTCTATGTTGAAGTGTAATCCACACTGAAGGCCGTAGTCTTTGACCTTTATCAGTAAGTGCTTGAAGTCCTTTTCACCTGCAGCAAGCAAGTTTGTGTCAAATGATCAGTAGTTGGAAAATATGGCTTTGGTGATAGAAACAACATCAGAGATTCCGTGATAGAATTTTGCAAGACCAACGACTTATTAATTGGAAATAGGTTTTTTCAACAACGTGAATGGTGACTATATGTGTGGACCTCACCAGATGGAGTACACAGGAATTAAATCAACTACATATGTGGAAACAGACAATGGAGAAGCGCAATATCATCAGTCAGAACAAGGCCAGGGGCTGACTGGAACAGACCATCAATTGCTCATACACAAGTTCAAGGTGAAGCTGAAGAAAATTAAAACAAGTCCACGAGAGCCAAAGTTTGACCTTAAGTAAATACCACCTGAATTTAGACACATCTCAGGAATAGGTCTGACTCACTGAACACTAATGACAGAAGATTACATGAGTTGTGGGATGACATCCAGGACATCATACATGAAGAAAGCAAAAGGTCATTAAAAAGACAGGAAAGGTCAAAGTGGATGTCAGAAGAAACTCTGAAACTTGCTCTTGAACGTCAAGTAGCTAAAGCAAATGAAAGAAATGATGAAGTAAAAGAGCTGAACAGAAGATTTCAAAGGGCAGCTTGAGAAGTAAAGTATTATAATGAAATGTGCAAAGACCTGGAGTTAGAAAACCAAAAGGGAAGACCACGCTTGGCATTTCTCAATCTGCAGGAACTTAAGAAGATATTCAAGCCTAGAGTTGCAATACTGAAGGAACTTCACATCACATGCAATCAACCGTTTCACTGGGTACAACTCACTGGTATTTAGTGGATTCA
Organism: Trichechus manatus latirostris; assembly: GCF_000243295.1. Classification (NCBI taxonomy): domain Eukaryota; kingdom Metazoa; phylum Chordata; class Mammalia; order Sirenia; family Trichechidae; genus Trichechus; species Trichechus manatus. The sequence goes on along the minus strand of NW_004444047.1, from coordinate 738,567 downwards.
GGGTTGTGCAACCATCACCTCTCTCTAGTTTCAAAATTTTTCGTCACCCCAGAAAAGACTTCTGTCCATCAAATAATCACTCTCTACTCCCCCTCCTGCCCCATAATCTGCTTTTGTCTTTATGGTTTTGCCTCTTCTGGGTATATTATACAAAAAGAATCAGACAATATGTAACCTTTCGGGCCCGGCTTATTTCACTCAGCATAACATTTTCAAGGTTCATCCAGGTTGTGGCCTGTATCAGAACATCATTGCTTTTTATGGCTGAATATTTCTTTTTTATAGTGTCTATTTCTCTGTTGAGATGTCTTTTTTTTTCATTCAGCATGAGCATATTTTCCTTTACATACTGGAACAGAGTTCTGTCTTAATGTCTTAGTGCTGTTATAACAGAAATAACACAAGTGGGTGGCTTTTAGGAACAGAAATTTATTTTTATCACAGTTTAGGAGGCTAGAAGTCCAAATCCAGGGTGCCAGCTCTTTTCAGCTTCTGTTCCTGGGTTCCTTGGTGATCCTCATGTTACGTGGCATCTCTTCCCCCATCTGTGCTTGTCTGCGTCTATGCTTCAGCTGCTCCTTTTATAGCTCAAAAGTGATTGGCCTAAGACACATCCTACACTGACATGACCTCATTAACATAACCAAGAAAACCCTGGTCCCAGATGGGATTATAGCTACAAGTATAGGGATTATTTAAGGGGACAGAATTTAGTCATAACAGTTATAAAAAAATCTTCGTTTGCATTACATCCAAGACATTTCAGACCAGTTTTCATTGATCGTCTTTTACCTGAGCATGAGCTGTTGCTCTTGTTGGTGGTGCTGTTGAGTCCATTTCTGCCTCACAGTGATCCCATGTGACAGAATAGAACCAGCACCACTGGCTTTTCTAGGCTGTGATCTTTACAGGAGGAGATCACCAGGTCTTTCTCCCATGAAGCCGCTGGGTGGGTTTGAACCACCGACCTGTCAGTTAGCAGCTGAGTGCTTAACCATTGCACCACCAGGGCTCCTTTAGATTTGGGTTGTCTTTTCCTATTTCTTTATATGTGAAGTAATTTTGGATTGCTTCATGGGTGTTGTGAAGACTCTGTATTTTCATTATTTTCTTCCAAACGCAGTTGTGTATTGTTTTTGCAGATAGTTGAACTCTGTTGAACTCAACTGCAAACTGTCTCCCTGGTGATAAGCAGCAGCAGAAACCCCAGTGCTTTCCGCCTCAGCTGGGCTGCTTGGGGTCTGTCCTGGGCCTGCGTGGTTTGGGTCAGCCAAAGATTTGGGCCGAGTCCATGTGTCTGAATATGGTGCCACGGTGTCCGGTTCTCAGAAGTGTCTTGGCCTTGTCAAGAAATGTGAGTTAATGTTAGTGACCGTGTTCCTGTGTTGCCTTCTGTGTTCCAGGCACTGTGCTGGGCACCAGGCAGATTCAGAATAGAGGAAGACCCAAGTCTTTCCCCTCTGTCGGAGAGAGGCAGGGTGGGCACAGGCAGCACCATGAGGAAGAGCTCAGTACCCAGCGAGGGGCACACAGTGGGCAGAATGCCTTACTTGCAGGAGATACCACTGAATTGGGGTAGGGGGAGCTGTCCAGGAAGGCTTCCTGGAGGAGGCAGCTTTGGGGCTGGAAGTGTGTCAAATGTTTCAAGATGAGGGGTGGACCGTTCTTTACAGAAGAGCCACAAAAATGCCCTGTCTCATGGCTTTGCTGATGGAAACTTCCAGCTATTGAGGGGCTAACATTTCCTAAAACAAACTCAAGAAGTTGCTTATTATGTTAAACCCTGACAGACCCGCCAACCCCTTCCTGGGTCCAAGCAAGCAGGCCCTGGCCTGGATCAAAGGGGATTTGAGGATGGTAGTTGATCAGAGTCATTATACCAAAAAGAATTGGTGGACGTTCAACCATTTCAGGAGGCAGCATATGATCAGGAACCAGTGATACTGAAGGAAGGAGTCCAGGCTGCACTGAAGGCACTGGCAAAAAGCAAGGCTGCCGGAATTGACGGAATACCAGTTGAGATGTTTCAACAAGTGGATGCAGCCCTGGAAGTGCTCACTCGTCTTTGAAATTTGGAAGACAGCTACCTGGCCAACTGACTGGAAGAGATCCATATTTATGCCTATTCCCAGCAAAGGTGATCCAACTGAATGAGGAAATTATTGAACAATATCATTAATATCACACCCAAGTAAAAATTTTGCTGAAGATCATTCAAAGGGCTGCAGCAGTATATCGACAGGGAACTGCCAGAGATTCAAGCTAGATTCAGAAGAGGACATGGAATGAGGGATATCATTGCTGATGTCAGATGGATCCTGGCTGAAAGCAGAGAGTACCAGGAAGATGTTTACCTGTGTTTTATTGACTATGACAAATTATGGATAAATTATGGATAACATTGTGGAGAATGAGAATTCCAAAACACTTAATTGTGCTCATGCAGAACCTGTATATAGATCAAGAGACAGTTGTTCAGACAGAACAAGGGGATACTGTGTGGTTCAAAGTCAGGAAAGGTGTGCATCAGGGTTGTATCCTTTCACCATACCTGTTCAATCTGTATGCTGAGCAGATACTCTGAGAAGCTGGACTATATGAAGAAGAAACATCAGGATTGGTGGAAGACTCATTAACAACCTGCGACATGCAGATGACACTACCTTGCTTGCTGAAAGTGAAGAGGACTTGAAGCACTTACTGATGAAGATCAAAGACCACAGCCTTCAGTATGGATTACACCTCAACATAAAGAAAACAAAAACCTCACAACTGGACCAGTAAGCAACATCATGATAAATGGAGAAAAGATTGAAGTTGGCAAGGATTTCATTTTACTTGGATCCACAATCAATACTCATGGAAGTAGCGGTCAAGAACTCAAAAGACCCACTGCATTGGGCAAATCTGCTGCAAAAGTGTTGAAAAGCAAAGATGTCACCTTGAAGACTAAGGTGCGCCTGACCCAAGCCATAGTGTTTTCAGTAGCCTCATATGCATGGGAAAGCTGGACAGTGAATAAGGAAGACCGAAGAATCGATGCCTTTGAATTGTGGTGTTGGCGAAGAATATGGAATATACCGTGGACTGCCAGAAGAATGAACAAATCTGTCTTGGAAGAAGTACAAGCAGAATGCTCCTTAGAAGCAAGGATGGCGAGACTACGTCTTACATACTTCAGACATGTTATCAGGAAGGACCAGTCCCCGGAGAAGGACGTCATGCTTGGTAAAGTAGAGGGTCAGTGAAAAAGTGGAAGACCCTCAATGAGATGGATGGACACGGTGGCTGCAACAGTGGGCTCTAGCATAACAATAATTGAGGATGGCGCAGGACCAGGCAGCGTTTTGTTCTCTTGTACACTGGGTCACTGTGAGTCGGAATCGACTCGATGGCACCTAACAACAGCAGTTGCTCTGGGAGAAAGACCTAGTGACCTCCTTCTGAAAACCAGGCAGTGGAACCCTGTGGATCACAATGGAATGTTTCTCATTTAGTGCTGTGCTGAAGTAGGAGGTCAGCAAAAACGAGGGCGAACCCTCTGTGAAATGGGTTGGAACACAACAGCTGCAACAGCGGGCTCACACATGCCAACGATCAGGAAGATGGCGCAGGACTGCACAGCGTTTTGTTCTGTTGTGCGTAGGCCGCCAGGAGTCAGAGCTGACTCGACAGCAGGTAACAACAAGTTTGTCAGTGTTTGCAGAACGGGGCTGGAGGGCTGGTGGTCAGGACCCCCGAGCCTGCACAGTAAGCTTTGGGCTTCAAGTCCACCTCCCATGCTCCCGCACGGGCCACCGAATTCCGAGGAGGGTGAGGTAGAGCGGAGAAGGAGCTCGGCTGTCTGTCCAGGAGATCCTGGAAGCTCCTCACCCTCAGAGTCACTCTGCCTCTTTCCCAAGCCCTCCCACCCCTGTGATCTCACTTGAGCGTCTGGCCCTGGCAGACTCTGCCATCACGTTTCAGATGATAAAACTTAGGTGGGAATGGTGGTGTGACCTCCCCAACGCCACACGCTCAGTGCTGGGCCCAGACTTCAACCCCAGACAGCTGACTGGTCCTCGAGTTGCCAACGAGGTCGTCCCCTGGCAGGGCTGGGGGTGCTCATCTCCTCAGCTGTCGAGCAGAAGGAATAGTTACATCTCTCTCAGGGCTGGTGTGAGGGCCGAAGGAGGCAGAGGCTGTGTAAAGGACACAGGAATCGTAAATCCCCCAAGGAGGCTCCTGTCTGTTGCTGTGGTAACCACTCATCATTTGTGGGTGGTACTTGGTCTGGGTGACACCAGTTACACTGGGGTCTTAATTTAACAGCGTTGTTTTTCCATCGTAGAAACAATATACATTCATTACAGAAAATATAGGAAGAGGAGGAAATGTTGTTTTATTTCAATCACCCTAAAACAACCTCTGTTAATATTTTGGAAAATTTTCTTCCAGCTTTTTTTCCTCCTGTGCCCAGGTTGGAAACCCTGGTGGCATAGTGGTTAAGAGCTATGGCTGCGAACCAGAAGATCAGCAGTTCAAATTCACCAGGCGCTTCTTGGAAACCCTATGGGGCAGTTCTCCTCTGTCCTGTAGGGTTGCTATAGGGTCGCTATGAGTCAGAATCGACTCAACGGCAACGGGTTTTTTTTTTTTTTTTTAATGCCCAATTTGTTTGCTTATTTAACCTGGTTGTGATCACTGGTATATATATATAAAAACCTTTTATATGTAATTTTATATCCTGCTCTTTCCTCCTTAAAAAAACCACAAAACAGTTGTTGTAGAGTCGATTCCAGCTCCTGGTGACCCCATGAGTATCAGAGTAGAACTGTGCGCCATAGGGTTTCCAGTGGCTGATTTTTTGGAAGTAGATTGCCAGGCCTTTCTTCTGAAGTGCCTCTGGGTGAACCGAAACCTCCAGCCTCTCAATTAGCAGCAGAGTGTGTTAACCATTTGCACCACCCAGGGTTCCTCAATGTGAAGCAGTAAGACCCCACGTTACATGCAGGACCCCCAGCTCTTCTGGGCGGTAGCACAGGCTGCAACAGAGACGTCCCTGGGTGCCTGGGGCCAGGGCAGGCTGCCCATGGAGGAGCCGAGCCCATTCCTGACTTCACGCTCTGGGGTACTGACATGCTCCTCCAGAGCTGCATCCCTTGTTTCGCGTTCTCTTTATCGACGAGATGGTGCTTATCTTCATCAATGCCTGTGTCCAGCCCAGCATCTTGCTTCCAAACCACCTTCTCTTTTCTTTCGCCACCCAAGCTGCCTCCACCCCTGGCTCAGAGGCCCGTGCAGATGAGGAGCTGCCTCCGAAAGCATCGACTGAGAAAAGGAAGGCATTGGTGGAGTAAACAGATAGAGCCTGCCACCAGGTGTGGGCACCCTTGAGGCCTGGGACACAGCCATGACCCACAGAGAGACACGTGCCCCCGTGGTGTTTCTGCTCCGGTCAGGGAGATCGCCCACAGACAACAGAAGTGTTGAAGGAAAACAATCCAGAGTTGGCTACGTTCTGGTTTTGGAGGTGTGTGAGGATGCACTTAAAAAAAAATACACTGTATTTTTTAGACCAGTTTTTACAGAAAATTTGCACAGAAATTAGAGTTTCCCTATGTCCTCCTTCCCCCTGCCCACAGTTTCTGCTATTATTAACATTCGTGTGATACGTTTGTTACAATGGATGAACCCCGTATTGATACATTGTTATTAACCAAAGTCCACAGTTTACATGAGGGCCCGTTCTCTCTGTTGTACAGTCGTGCGGGTTTTGACAAGTGCATCATGTCACGTGTCCGCCATGGCACTGTCACGCGGGATAGCTTCACTGTCCTAAAAGTGCCCTGTGCTCCACCTGGTCCTCTCCTCCCCCTCCCCCCGACAACCACTAACCTAGTCACTCTCCGTAGTTTTGCCTTTTCCAGAATGTCATACGGTTGAAATCACACAGCACGTAGCCTCTTCAGACTGGCTTTGCTCACTTTGCTGTTGTGGGGAGCCGTCAAGTCAGTTCTGACTCAGTAGCGACCCTCTGCACAACAAAGCAAAACACTGCCCAGTCCTTTGCCATCCTCGTGATCGTGGTTATGCTTGAGCTCATCGTTCAGCTACCGTGTCGTCCTTCTGGTTGCGGGTCTTCCTCTTTTTCACTGTCCCTCTACCGAGCATGATGTCCTTCTCCAAGGACTGGTCCCTCCTGATAGCATGTCCAAAGTACATGAGATGAAGTCTCGTCATTCTCGCTTCTAAGGAGCATTCTGGGTGTACTTCAAGACAGATTTGTTCATTCTTTTGGGAGTCCATGGTATACTCGACATTCTTCGCCAACACCGTAACTCAAAGGCGTCAGTTCTTTTTAGGTCCTGCGTATTCATTGTCCAGCTTTCGCTTGCATATGAGGCGATTGAAAACACCACAACTTGGGTCAGGCGCATCTTAGTCTTCAAGGTGACATCTTTGCTTTTTAACGCTTTGAAGAGGTCTTTTGCAGCAGATTTGTCCAATGCAATACATCGTATGATTTCTTGACTGCTGCTTCCATGGGTGTTGTGGATCAAGTAAAAAGAAATCCTTGACAACGTCATTCTTTTCTCTGTGTATCAGGATGTTGCTGATTGATGCGACCACTTGCAGTATGCATTTAAGGTTCCTTGGTGTCTTTCATGACTTGATCGCTCATTTCTTTTCATCAACGAGTAAATCCTCCATTGTATGAACGGACCACCGAGTGTGTGTCTGTCCGCCTGTGAGGGAGATCTTGGTTGCTACAGTTCTGGGCAGGTGTGGATAAAGTTGCTGTAATCATTTGGGTGCAGGTTTCTGTGTGGACGGGTGGCACTTTCTGACAGGGAGATTGGAGGTGCGCTCACGGAGAAGGCAGTGGCTACGTGGACTCGAGGGAAGTGAGGGGTAGCCAGGCTGGTACCCCAGGGAGAGCACTCCAGGAGGGGGCAGGTCTCGAGGGGAAGGTTGTCCGTGTTTTGAGACCAGAGTTTGGGGTGGACGAGCGAGGCGGAGAGTAGGAGGAGATGAGGCTGCCTTCTCTCTTGAGCTGGAAGGACGAAGCTCTGTGGCGTGCGACAGTGAACATGGGTTTATCTCAGGTCTGCGGTGGGGCCGAGGCAGGCATGGCTGGGCTTGCCCGGCCTCTGCCGTCAGCATGGGCAGCACCTCCTCCTCCTGGGACCTTGGGCGAGCCTGGGCACATCCTTCCCTGGTGATTGTGGAGGCCCCACAGCAAACCCCGTGCAGTGCCCCCTCCAGGCCCTGCTGATAGCTCGGCTGCTGACGGACGCCCTGCTGGCCAAGCCCAGGGTCAGGATGGGGTGGGGGCCGCCCAGCCCAGGACAGGGAGCATGGATGCAGAGTCTGCCTCTGGCCTGCCGGCCATGCAGGCCTTTGGCCCTGTCAGACACTCAGCTTTACTCGGAGGGTCTCAGGTGGCAGAGTGACATGATGGGGCTTGTGCTCACTGCCCCATGGAGGCTGGACTATAGCGAGTGAGGAGGATGAAGGGAGTCCATGGGCAGGGGGCTGACGCAGGAACCCGGTGTGAGGTGCTGGGAAGAGGGTTCTGGCTGCTTCAAGGAGGCTGGGGCAGTAGGGTCAGGCGGGGGTGCCGGGGGCCAAGAGTGATGCCCAGCTGGCCTGAGCGCCTGGAGGGTGGCGCTGCTGTCCCTGTGCCGGGTGCTGCAGTGGGGAGGTGGGGATGCAGTGGAGGTTTGAGCAGATAGCTGTAGGGTGTGTGGAGCCTAGCCACCCCCTGGTGACTGTCAGGAGAGTTGAGTTGGGGCAGGGAGGCTGCTGGCCGGGGAGGGGGAGGTGGACGGTGGTGCAGTGGGGCCGGAGGAGGGTGGGCAGGGCCGTGGCCGCCCAGAAAGCAGCTCATGCGTCAGCTAAGCCAGGCGTACGGGTTTCTGTGCCCGCAGAGTCCACCCAGGGAAGGTAGTGGGCCTTGTTCAGCTCCCTCCAGCTGTCACTCGCTTGGGCATACGGCACAGCGTTCTAGAATTCCCCGTTTTCTAGGATGTAATGGAAATGCAGATCTTTATGTGGGATCCTCCCTTTTTCAAATGTTAGTAGCAAATTCAGACTGAAAACAGACACCATCGTGTGGCCCACTAAGGCATGTCGGCAGCACGGCCCCCAGTGCCCCACCGACGAGCTGCAGTTAAGGGCCATCTGGGTCCTTCTGCAGGCTACCCCCACCCCCTTCCTGCCCACTGACCCACGGTTGTCCCCAGGACCCCGGCCACGTCCTCTGAGGGCATGGGACTGGTACCGTCCCTCCCTCCCGGCTCTGCCCCTGGTCCTCTCACGCTGGCTTCTCTGGGCTCCGTCCTTTAGGGCCTGCGTCCCATAAGGCTACTGGACGAGTGTCCTGGGGCCACCATGACAAAGTGCCCAAACCGGGGTGGGGGGAGGGGGCTTATAACGATACAAACATATATCGTCTCACGGTTCTGGAGGCCAGGAGTCCGATACCAAGGTGTGAGTAGGGCCGTGCTCCCTCCAGAGGCTCCAGGGGAGGGTTCTTCCTTGTCTCTCCAGCTTCTGGAGTTGCTGGCATCTGTTGTCTTGCGGACACGTCACTCCACAGTCTGCCTCCCTGGTCACCTCCATCTTTTGGGGGACACTGTTCAACCACAGTGGGGCCAAGGTGCACTTTGTGTCTCTGGCCTTTGCCTTCTCTTCCTCCGGGGCACCCCCCTCTGTCAAGAATCCACCAGCCTGGCGTCTCTGGCGCTTTTCTCACCCCCACCCCCTAGAATGGCCCTCCCTTTCCTGGGACCCTGCGTGTTCTCACCCCGGGTCCCCCCAACTCTGAGTGGTGGCATGGGGGGACCTAGGGCATCACCATGGGGGTCCCACAGACACTGGGCGGCAGGGCAGGGAGGGGGTGCCTAGCGCCCACCCCACGCATGTTCTCACACTGGGTCCTCTGAGGCTCTGGCTGTGGGGGGGAGGGGAGGGCCATTTTGTGTCAGTGGCTCTGGTCCAGCAGGGCTAGGTTGGGTTTGAGGAGCTCAGTTTGACTCTGATGACCTTACCCAGGGCAGCAGGCGAGAGCACCCCGCCTGCTTCTGGGAGGAAGGGAAGGAGGAGAGAACAAAGTGGGGTGCCTGGGGGGGGGGGTCTCTGTCCTGCAGCTTGTGGGGAGGAGATGGGTGGGATCTGTCAGCCAGGCGCTCCACTGCAAATGCTGCTGAGCCCCCCTTGGCTTCCTGGTTATCCAGGGGCAACCCAGGGAGGGGGCCACTCAGGGCGGGGGCGCCCAGGGAGGGGGCGCCCGGGAGGGGGCGCCCAGGGAGGGGCAGCCCAGGGAGGGGGAGCCTAGGGAGGGGGCACCCAGGGAGTGGGTAGCCCAGGGAGGGGGCAACCAGGGAGGTGGTGCTCAGGGAGGGGGAGCCCAGGGAGGGGGCGTCCAGGGAGGGGGCACCCAGGGAGGGAGCAGCTCAGGGAGGGGGCTCTCAGGGAGGGGGCAGCCCAGGGAGGGGGCAGCTTAGGGAGGGGGCACTCAGGGCAGGGGCAGCCCAGGGAGGGGGCAGCCCAGGGAGGGAGCACTTAGGGAGGGTACACTCAAGGAGGGGGCAGCCCAGGGATGGGGTGCTCAGGGAGGGGGCAGCCCAGGGACGGGGTGCTCAGGGAGGGGGCACTCAGGGAGGGGGAGCTTAGGGAGGGGGTGCTCAGGGAGGGGGAGCTTAGGGAGGAGGCACCCAGGGAGTGGGTAGCCCAGGGAGAGGGCATCCAGGGAGGGGCGCTCAGGGAGGGGGTGCTCAAGGATGGGGTGCCCAGGCACAGTCTGTTTAATGGCCCTAGGTGCTGTTGGACAGGCAGCCCTGGGGTCCTCACCCGCCCCTCCTGTCTCTCTCTTCCCACAGCTGACATCATTTCCACCGTCGAGTTCAACCACACCGGGGAGCTGCTGGCCACGGGTGACAAGGGTGGCCGGGTCGTCATCTTCCAGCGGGAGCCAGAGGTGTGCTGGGGCTTGGGGGTGGGGCTGTGGTCTACTAGCCCCAGGAGGATGGCGCTCCTGGGGGGCCCTCCCTGGCTGCCTTGCCTGCGATTGGGGCTGGCCGAGGGTACGCTGGGACCTGGAGACCAGGAATGGGTTACCCCACAGACGCTTGCTAACTGCCGACGTGTGTCAAGCTCTGTCTGGACACCAGGGGCAGGGACGAGGCCAAGACGCTTCTGAGAACAGGGCAGGAGCTGGGGTCGGGAGGGCACGAATGAGGCTTCAGCCCTGTCCAGCGTGGGCCAGGGTCTCTGCCCAGCCAGGGGGACTTGTCCTGCAGGGTCTGGGTGAGGCAGGAGGCCTCTCCACCACCCCTGGGGCGCTATTCCTACAACCTTGAGAGATTGTCGGGATAAAACGCCCCGTTTATTGAGCGCCTGCTCTCAGAGCCTGCCGCTGTGCTGCACACTCCCTCCCTCACTCTTCACTGCCCATCCTGGGGCTGGGGTTCATCCTGTTTTACAGACACGGAAACGGGTGAGCAGCAGACCAGGCACCAGGCAGTCACCCACTCTTGTCTCCGAGAGGAGCGTGGTGCACATCAGTGTGGGCCCCAGATGAGACGCTGAAGAAGGAAGGGTGTGAACCCGAGAAGAGGAAGGGGGGGCAGGAGGGAGGGAGACGAGGAAGAGAGGAGAAAGAGGAGAGTGTCAAAGATGGAAGGAGGATGTGGGGGGAGGAGGGGAAGGGAAGAGGGGAGGAAAAGGGGAAGGAAGGGGAGAGGGGAGGGGAGGGAAGGCAGGCTGCAGAAGCGTCCTCTCCTCCTCCGGATCCCGAGCTTCAGCCCAGTAGCTGACTCTCCTTGAGGGCTGGCTGTCCCTGTGTTGCTCACATAACCCTGTGACTTTGGTTAGGTGCTATAATTACCCGCCTCTTACAATTGAGGAGCCAGGACACAGAGGCGTTAAATAGCTGAGAACAGACTCACCTCTCTCCGGCCAGTGAGCGCCAGGGTTGCCAATCAAAGCCCTCCTGCTGCAAATTCCAGAAGAAAAACTAAATGGGCGGATAGAAGTTTCTTAATTTTTAATTTTCCTTCTTTGATTTTTTTCTTAATTCTGGTCCCGCTGACCCTTGGGCTCCTGGGAGACAAAGTGAACTGGAGGCAGAAATACTGAAGAGCCTTAAAGCGTCTCAGGAGCAAGATGGCATCTAAATAAATGTAACAATAGATAGGTTCCAAAAGTTCACAGAAAACTTCACAGCTGCGCCTGGTTCCTTGTCTTGTTCGGGTCCCGGGTGGACGTCCTTCTGCTGTGATTTTACGTTGTCTGTGTCACCTTGAGTTGTCTGCTGGGGACGTGTTCCCTGGTCCTTGAGGTGGACTCGGCCGCCTCACCATTTGGGCTTCACCAGGAGGGTCCTATTTGGGGAGCTCTGCTACCTAAGTGGGACGGGAACCCCCAGCAGAGCCAGGAGAGAATTCTGCTCCAAGTCTGAGATTTCAGGGTGTCATGTCCCTGTGTCCATTCGGCTCCAACACACGGCTGTTCCTTGAGAGCACAGCACATCCAGAACAGGGGATGAGTACAGGTCAGAGACACAAGGGAGGACAGGCCTCGGCAGAGGGAGCGACTGCTTAGTGGACAGTTCGCCTCAGGCAGGTCATTGTCCCCCAAGCCTCTGCCCATCTGTAAAGGGACAGTCTTGGCACTCCGTGCCGAGGGGCTGTGAGGACACAGTGAGGGGCGGTGGGGACGCAGTGAGGGGCGGTGGGGATGCAGCGAGGGGCGGTGGGGACACAGCGAGGGGCCGTGGGGACGCAGCGAGGGGCCGTGTGGGCAGCGGGGGGCTCCATGCCAGCATGTGGCAGGTGCTCAGTCAACAAGAGCTGGCTTGGTTCCTGTTCTTACTTCTCTGATGAGGGACGGTGCTGCACAGCCGGTGGTCGGCCATCTGAGTGTGCAGAGTAGCCTCTGGCCCTTGGTCTGGCCCCGTCTGCCCGTTTGGTGCCAGTCGCCCTGGTGGTCAGGCCCCTGTGGACTTACCCTGTCAAACCTCCTCCTCTCTGCCTGAGCCTGCCCGCCCCGGCCAGGCTTGTGCTCAGCCCTTTCTCCGGGGCTTCCTGCAGAGGAAAAATGGGCCCCACAGCCAGGGCGAGTACGATGTCTACAGCACTTTCCAGAGCCACGAGCCCGAGTTCGACTATCTCAAGAGCCTGGAGATAGAGGAGAAAATCAACAAGATCAAATGGCTCCCCCAGCAGAATGCTGCCCACTCCCTCCTGTCCACCAACGGTGAGGGGCCTTTCCTGTCTGTGCACGTGTGTGTGTGCGCGTGTGTGTATGCACGTGTGTGTGCATATGCGCGTGTGGTCGTGTGTGCCTGTGTGCATGGTATGCTTGCATGTGTTCACACACGTGTGCTGCATGCACGTATGTGCACGTGTGGTAGCTGTTAGCAAGTGCTGTTTTCACCTCACATGAACTGCGAGCATATTCTGTGTGTTGAGAGCTCAGAAAGAATCACCTGGCTGAGTGGCATACACGTCTCATTGAGTGGCTATGTGGAAGCACCGTCCACCATTCCGTGTCCGACACTGGGCTGTTCCCATTGTCATAAATAGCACTGTCATGAACATCTTCGTAAATCCTTTTCTTTGTGGGTGGGAGGAGCTTCCTATTCCTAAGGAGACCAGCTCAGTAAATACAGTGGACACTTGGTACAAACCTAGCTTGACCCCCTGCCCAGGTCCGAGCCTCCCAGATTGGAGGTTAGTTATCCCAAGGGTGCAGGGCGGGCAGTGGAAGAGATGAGGTGCCGTTACAACTTTTACTCTGCGTTTGTTTAGACCCTGCAGGACACTGTTACTGTGTTTGCCTTGGACAGTCACGTGCGCTGAAACCTGACTGTGTGGCCTTGGGCACCTGTCGAGTGCTTGGCTGAGTCAGCTCCCTTCTCCTGGGCATGGTGGTTTTGGGTTACCTCTGTTGGTGTCTCACTCAGCAGGATTCCGGAGAAGCGAAGCGGCTGGAGAGCTGAGCTCTGCCTAGGAGGGCTGCCGCTCAATCAGAAATAGCAAATAGGTTATCCTCTTTTGCTCTCAGCGAAGGAACTTTAAAAAGCAGGAAGCTAAGTTGGTACAGTCTTTCTGGAAGTCAGCTGAGAGATGAATACCGGCCCTTAAAAGTGTCATACCCTTTGACCCAGCAACTTTCCTCCTTAGGATCAACTGTGAGGAAATAACAGAGAATGAAGACATGTGTCTCACATGCAGATATGCTCACCGCACTGGTATACATAATGATCAAAATGGGGAGGAACCTTCGTGTCCAGGAATAGGATAACGGTTAAACAGTTTACAACTGATGCACCATTGTCTGGGTGACGGAAGTGGATGTTCCATTCTCCGTGCTGATGTTAGTTACGTGTCTTGTTTTACTTTTCTGTTTTTAAAGATAAAACGATCAAATTATGGAAGATCACCGAAAGAGATAAAAGACCCGAAGGATATAACCTAAAAGATGAAGAAGGAAGACTCAAGGACCTTTCCACGGTGACATCTCTACAGGTAAGACGTGGAACACAGAAGGTTCCAGCAAGCGGGAAGCATGTTGGCACTTCTCTTAATAAATGGTGAGCATTTTGGGACATGAAGGGCCTTTGAGATTTGGACCAGGAGCCACGTTTGCGTCCTGGTGGGCTGCTTACGGGGTGGATGGCCGCGGACAATTTCCCTGCTGCCTGCCTCGGTTTCCTCACCAGTGAAATGGAGATGATCGTCATTCTTCTGGGGGTCTTGTGAGGAGATGCTTTTCAGGAGCCTGGGTGGCACAAGCAGTGTGCAGTCAGCTGGGAGCCTAAAGGTTGGCTGTTCAGACCCACCCAATGGCTCCACAGAAGGAATACCTGGTGATCCGCTTCAGTAAAGATTCCAGCCAAGAAAACCCCTTGGGGCAGCTCTACTCGGTAACACAAGGTCGCCGTGAGTCGGAATCGACTCCACGGCAACAGGTTTTAAAGTGCTTTTCACCCCTGATGGAGGGCGGAGAGCAAGTCACATACAAAGGGGGAACCGAGGCCCAGCAAGAGGCAGTGACTCTCCCAGACCCACTCAGCTACGTTGGTGGCAGAGGAGACTGGCTGAGCCTTGTGAATTCCCAGCCCTTTGTAGGGGGCGGAAGGAAGACTAGAACTTCAGATTTCTGTAGTTTTGACAAAGGCACAGCTTAAAAACTGCAGTTTTATCTAAAAGAGGCTGGAAGGTTAAGCCACAGAGCCGGGCTGACGCAAGCTCTTGTCTCCAGTGCTGAAAGGACTCGTCATTCTCCCAGGGGGAGGCTGTGCTACATGGAAGTCACAGGTCCTGGGTTCAGATTCTGCCTCTGCTACTCCCTGGCAGTGTGACCAGGGCAGGTGTGAGCCTCAGATTCCTTGTTGGAGCAAGAACATACGCCTTGGAGCACCTGGCGCACCTTCCAATCTAGCACAGCCCCTTCAGTCCTCACCAGAGACCTGTGGGATGGGCACTGTTCCTTCACCCCCATTCCACAGATGAGGAGACTGAGGCGTAACATGAGCTGACCCAGGTCACACAGACTGTGAGTGTCGGAGCTGGATCCAAACCAAGGCAAGGCTGGCCCCAGAGCCCGTATTCCGGTCTATTCCTCGAAGTGGGACTCGGGTCGCCTGCGTCAAGGAGAGTGGTGCAGAAAGGGGTCTGTGAAGCTGCTTCTGTCCTTCTCCAGCAGAGCGGCCAGCACGCCGGAGGCTGCCTACGCGGTCCCTGACTTCCAGAACTGGGCCTGGCGCATAGCGGGGGCTTTGCGATTGTTTGCTGAAGACCGTTCTGGTGGACAGCTGAGTGCGATTCATTCGTTGGAGCGCCTGCTCCGGGGCACTGGGGGCTGCAGTGGGCAGAGCTGGGCAGCCTGCAGGGCAGGGCCGGTCTGCGTCTTCCTGAGTCCACAGCCTGGGAGCAGGCCAGGCTCGGGGGAGGTGGCCTGGGTGCTGGTCGGTCAGGGAGGGAGACGCAGGGAGGTGGCTGCCATCCCCAGCCCAGTATCCATGACCTAATGGGATTCCAAGGAGCAGGTCACCTCACCTGAGGTCCCGTCTCTCTTGGGTCAGACTGCAACTCTAGAGTCAGCAAACTGCTCCCTGCCTGTTCCCCCGATGGCTGAGCAGGCCCACACGGTGTCCTCCACGCTGAGTGTCCAGCAAGTTGTCACTGACACAGCAGTCCTCAGTGTCGTTCTGGGGAAGGAGGAGCCGACCTTCAAGCAGGCTGACCTCCAAATGACTGCAGATTGCAAATCAGTCCTCAGAGGCGGGGGCCAGTGAGCTTTGGTGTTGAGTGACGGGGCGCTGGTGCCCGTCCTTCCCACCCTAGGAGGTGGGCAAGGTTTTGTCTAGAGGATGGGGGTGCTGTTGTCACCTCTTGACTGGCTTGGCGTTTGGCGGCAGAGCCTGTGTCCCGCGGGAATCAGTTCACTTACCTCCCAGCATCTGGGATTTTCTCTGTATGACGCCCCCGCGCCCCCGCCAAGACTGCAAGAACTATAAACTGGGGTTGGAGGAGAGGAAAGGGGGAAGAAGCCTGGGGTCTAGGTCTCCCCTCGTTTCCCCCACGTCACCCGGACCATCCCAGCCTGAGTGTTTTCTGCGTCATCCATTCACTTCATGTGGAGACGCTCATCACTTCCTGAGACCTGCCGTGTGCTCCCCTGGGCCCACAGATGAGGAGTAAAGCTCAGCCACCGCCCCCAAGGTGCCCCCAGCCCCCCGGGGAAGTGCACCTGGAAACACCACTACAGGGTGGCTGTGCTGTGACAGAGGGACACGGGCTGTGGAGCCAAGGAGGCTTTTCTCTGCGTTGTCCATTTGTTGAACTCCTATTCATCCGTTAAAACCCTACTAACCTTCTACCAACAAGATAAATAAAATTTAGGGAGAGGAAGAAAACTACTAACCTTTACCTTTCTGAAGCCTGTCTACACAAACAAATAAAACCCATCCTCTTTCTTTGCCCACGTGTGCCACGCACAGCTCTGCCCATTTTCCACTTGTGCGAACAAGCGGTAGACCCCCACCCCACCCCCTCCACCTCCCCACCGTGCAGGGGCTGAGAGTGTGGTCCTGGCCTGGGCAGCCACCCCGACGGACTCTGTGCTGAGGAAAGTACATGAAGGTTTGCTGGCTGTCGGCCCGGTGTCCCATTTAGGAGACAGAACACGGGGCGCACACCACCCCTCCAGTCTTACTAGGGGGGCAGCTCTCCCCTCAGGGCAGGTGGGGCCTTCCTTGGCCGTTTGTCCTCGCTTGTTCCCGACCTGCAGGATGGACCCCACCTGGGTGTTCCCGGCCTCCAGTTTACCCCCCAGCGCTCCCTCCCACCATTTCCTGCCACCCCCCTGGCCCTGCGCGGCCCCCGCTCTGACTGCCCCCGTCTTGTGACAGGTGCCAGTGCTGAAGCCCACAGACCTGATGGTGGAGGTGAGCCCACGCAGGGTCTTCGCCAATGGCCACACCTACCACATCAACTCCATCTCCGTCAACAGCGACTGCGAGACGTACATGTCGGCCGACGACCTGCGCATCAACCTGTGGCACCTGGCCATCACGGACCGCAGCTTCAGTATCCTTCCGCCCGGCGTTGGGGGGCTTCCATCCCGAGCCAGGCGCCTGCTCAGGTGAACGCCCGCCGAGGGGGTCACACGCTGGGATTCTTAACAGGACTTTACCTCGTGGCTGCGGGCTGCCTGTGTGCCAAGAGCGGTCCCTTCCCTCCCCAGGCCAGAGTGGCTGTGCGTCAGGCTGGGACTCCCCAGAGGTCAGTGCACTGGAGGAGGGACCCCTGCCCACCAGAGACGAGAGGGCACCTCGGACCCCTCCTCCCTGAGGCCCAGCAGGCTGTGTTGGTGTTGGATACCCAGTATTGGGGTCCTGCCCGGGCTCAGGGTGACCCCCGGGGATCAGAGCCCACACAGGCCCCGCCCAGGGCTCAGGATGACCCCTGGGGGTCAGAGCCCACACAGGTCCCACTTGGGTGACACCCGGGGGTCAGAGCCCACAAGGGTCCCCGTAGGGTGACACCCGGGGGTCAGAGCCCACACAGGTTCCAGTAGGGTGACACCTGGGGGTCAAAGTCAAGCTGAATAGGGCTCTGGGGGTCCAGGGAGGGCCCCTGCTCAGCAGCCCCCCGTATCTGGACCAGGCTTGGGGCAACAGGATTGATTCCAGCCCCCACCTACTGTTGAGGAAAGAAGTGTTGATGCCGAGCTTGGCTTAGGGTGGAGCTCGGCCCACGGGGCTCGGGGGCGGGATAGGGCAGGCGGGTTGTGGGTGTCATAGTAATAGTAGTGATAACACTTTGGGGGCTCTGTGTGCTGAGGGCTGGGGGGCAGGGCAGGCCGTTTGTGGGTGTCATAACAGTAGTGATAACACTTTGGGGGGCTCTGTGTGCTGGGGGCTGGGGGGACAGGGCAGGCCGTTTGTGGGTGTCATAATAATAGTAGTGATAACACTCTGGGGGGCTCTGTGTGCTGGGGGCTGGGGGGGTAGGGCAGGCCGTTTGTGGGTGTCATAGTAACAGTAGTGATAACACTTTGGGGGGCTTTGTGTGCCGAGGGCACACATTTCATACCACAACCCTAGGAGGTAGAAACTATGGTGATCCCCTTTCAGATGAGGAAACTGAGTCACAGAGACACCGAGTAACTTGCTCCGGGGCTCACCTAGCAAGTGTTAAAGTGAGGTTCAAATACAGACTACAGACTCAGGGTCCCCCACATGTAGCCTCTGCACCAAGCTGCCCCTTGTGATGTGCTGTGGGGGAAGATGGCAGGAGGGACTTGCTGTGGCCAAGAATGGAGGGACTCCCTCCTGGGGGCAGGAGGCTCCCAGCCTCCGTCCACAACACCCCTTCACAACGGTCCCTACTTCTGCAGGCCATCTGCCCTTTTGCTTCCCCAGTTTTTTCTAATTTTTATTCATTTTTTTAAACCGAGTTCCTTAATGCGTGCAATTTAGAAGAGAAATTTTGTTTCGCCGCTCGCAGTGACAGTAGAACAGTATCACGCGCCCTAACTAGGAGGTAATCCAAAGATCAGTGCGGAGAAACAAAGCCATGGGTGTCCGTCTGCCTGTCCTGGGAGCTGGCCCCAGACGTCCCGCGTTGAGGAAGATGCTGTGTTCACTGTACGGCACGGTAGCCGCCTGCCATGTGTGGCCACTGACCACTTAGAATGTGGGCGGGGGCGACTGGGGGACGGAATTCTACATCTAATTTTATTTCACCTCACGGAAATTCAAATGTGAACAGCCGCACGGGGCTGGTGACCAACGTAGCGGCCGGCACAGACACGGTAGATGCTCAGGCTGGTTCCTCCCTCAGGGAGGTGAGCGCGTTTGGATGTTGAAGACACCACAGCACAAAGCAGAAACACTCTCCGCATTCCTCAGAGTCGACCCCAACTCACGGCGACCCCACGTGTGTCAGAGTAGGACTGTGCTCTACAGGGTTTTCAATGGCTGATTTTAAAAATTTTTTAATTGTACTTTAGATGAAGGTTTACAGAACAAATAGCTTCTCATTCAACAGTTAGTGCACGTACTGTTTTACAATGGATAACAACCCTATGATATGTCAGCACTGTCCCTTCTCAACCTTGGGTTCCCTGTCACCAGCTTTCCTGTCCCCTCCTACCTTCTCGTCCTTGTCCCCGGACTGTTGTGCCCATTTAGTCTTGTTTTGTTTTATGGGGCTGTCTAATCCTTGGCTGAAGGGTGAACCATGGGAGTGACTTCATTACTGAGCTAAAACGGTGTCCGGGGGCCATACTCTCTGGGTCAATGGCTGATTTTGAAGAAGTAGGTTGCCAGGCCTTTCTTCCTAGGCTCCGAATGGCTTTGACCCGCCAGCCTTCAGCTAGCAGTTGAGCATGTGAGCCTTTTGCACTATCCAGGGACTCCGTGTTCATCCAGAGGGGGGATGGAAGTAATGGGAAACCTTTCTCGAGTTTTGATCTGTGTTACCTCCGGCTGTGTCTGTCGCCCACCCGCTGTGGCCGCTGGCAAGGAGCCACTGGCGCTTTGTAAGTAGCGGCAGTGCGGCCGGCTTTGCAGGGCTCTGTGGAGCTGTGAGCGCTGGTGGAGAGGGTTGGCGCAGACGGTCCAGAAGTCAGGCGGCCAGGAAGGAGGTCCCAGGCGAGACAGTGCCGGGCAGGGCTGTGTGTGGCCGCAGACAGGAGGTGGTGGAGTCAGAGAGAGGTGTTAGTTGTTGAGTCGGCCCGCCTCACAACGGCCCTTAAGTGTAAAATAATGAGACGTAAGGTGTGGCTATTGTGTCGGTCCGCCTCGTGCTTTCCCTCGTTTTCGCTGACCCTCCGCTTTACCCAACGTTGTTGCTAGGGGCCGTCGAGTTGGCTCCGACTCCTGGTGACCCCGTGCACCGCAGAACGAAACCCTGCCCGGTCCTGCGCCATCCTCACAGTCATCGTTAGGCTTGAGCCCATTGTTGTCGCCACTGTGTCAGTCCGTCTCGTTGAGGGTCCTCCTCTTTCTTGCTGACCCTCTACCTTACCAAGCATGATGTCCTTCCCCAGGGACTGGTCCCTCCTGATAACGTGTCCAAAGTATGTAAGATGTAGTCTCACCACCCTTGCTTCTAAGGAGCATTCTGGGTGTACTTCTTCCAAGACAGATTTGTTCGTTCTTTTGGCAGTCCATGGGATATTCATGGTATACCAAGGTGGTGAAGATAATTCATGGATCTGGGCCTATATCATGACTCTTCGACCAAGGTGGCCAGGGGACAGTAGACCAGGTCAGCTGTAAGAAATAGGGGCGACGAGTCCCTGGGTTGTGGCACGGTCCTCCCGGGCCGTCACCGACAGCCTCATCTCTTCACCTGTCCTCAGCACAGATGTGCCCCGGCCACAGGGTGGCGACCTCCCCGTTCACTGACAGGTAGTTATTGAGCACCTGCTGTGTGCCAGGCCCTGTACTCAATGCTGAAACTGGGCAGACTGATCCCTGACCTCCCAGAGTGGACAGATGAGAGACCACCAGTGTGACCACCAAGCAAAAGCCCAGTGTACAGGCAGGTGTGCAGACAGGTAGCAGGTGTGTGGGCAGGTGGCAGGTGTGGGGGTGGGCGGCGGGTGTGCGGGCAGGTGGCAGGTTGCAGGCAGGTGGCAGGTGCTTCTGGGAGGGAGTGGGGCCAGTGAGCGGGGCCGTGTGCAGTTTCTTGGGCCGACGGGGAATTGACCGGGACGGCGTACAGAGGGAGTATGAAGAGGTGGAGCTGGCGGGGTGTGGAGGGAGTGGAAGCAGTGCCCCACCACGGCTGCGGGCCGGGTGAGGAGGTCCAGATCATCACACAGGCGAGTGGCAGTGAGAAGGGGCATCCGTGGACTGGGGTCTCCACTACTCCGTGCCCAGCTTGTGTGGGTCCTCACAGTTTGCAGAGACCGCATGTTAGCTGTACACAGGTCTTAGCCCCGAGGGACAGGAGCATGATGCATATTACAGAACACGGGAGCTCACTGAGCTGGCTGTGGTGCCCTGGCTGTCCACCTGAGCCCCAGTTAGGCAGGTGGAGGAGGTGAGGAGTACCCTCGGGCTCGTGTGGTTGTGGAGACCTCCCCCAGTGAGGTCACCAGGGAGCCACTTGGCACACGGCCTGCTGCTGCCGGGCTCCAAAGACACGATCGCATTAGCTGAGTGAGGACGTTTGCCCTGTGGAGGTGTGGGGCTCCGGGCTGCAGGCGTGATGGTGGGTCTGGTGACAGCCAAGTGAAGGGAAAACCCTCCTGGCCATTTGTTGTACTGTGGGGGCTGCATGTCGCTGTGATGCTGGAAGCTCTGCCACTGGTATTTCAAATATCAGTAGGGTCACCCACGGTGGACAAGTTTCAGTGGAGCTTCTAGACTAAGGCAGACTAGGAAGAAAGGCCTGGCGATCGACTTCCAAAAATCAGCCAGTGAAAACCTTGTGGCTCACAACAGAACATTGTCCGACAGAGTGTTGGAAGATGAGCCCGCTGGGGTGGAAGGCACTCAGCACACACGGTGGCCGCGACAATGGACTCCAGCAGACCAACGATCGTGACGATGGTGCAGGACCGGGCAGCGTTTCGTTCCGTTGCGCGTGGGGTCACTGTGATGGGAGCTGACTCGACGGCAGCTAAGAAGAATGGGAAAAGACGTCTACTACTGATGCGGGGGGCAGAGAGGCAGCATGAGTGCACGCCGCTCTGGGGTCGCTCTGAGTTCAGGGGGCACCTTTGCAGCGAGTGCCGGCTGAGGATCCGCCCTGTCAGAGGGTGGCGGTTGTGGTCGGGGCGGATCACCCAATAAGCAAGGGAAGCACGGGCTACTTGTGCTTACTGACTAATCTGTAATGAACAATTTCACGTGTTTTTCACCGCGTATGAACCTGTTCACTACAAATCAGTGAGTGCATACAAGTAAGCCCGTGCTTACCTTGTTGTTTGGTGCTGTCGAGTCAGTTCCGACTCACCTTGACCCCGTGTACAATAGAACGAAGCACTGCGCCATCCTGCGCCATCCTCACAACCGTTGTTACGCTTGAGCCCATTGTTGCAGCCACTGTGTGAATCCATCTCATTGAGGGTCTTCCTCTTTTTCGCTGACCCTCTACTTTACCAAGCATGATGTCCTTCTCCAGGGGCTGGTTCCTCCTGACAACATGTCCAAAATATGTGAGACGTAATCTCGCCCTCCCCACTTCTAAGGAGCACTCTGGCTGTACCTCTTCACGCTTACTTTGCTTATTGGGCAATCTTCTCCTGGTTCTCGTTCGTCCTGAGAAAAAGCCTGGACTGGCAGGGGCACCCAGGACCCAGGTTGGGTGGTGGGAGGGCACACCGCCTCGCCTGGGGTTTGAGTCCTCTCTCTTGCTCCATGGCATCTCGCCTTGTCCCAAGATGCTGTTCTGTCTCAGGACCCACTGGATGATTTCTGCTGTGGGACAGCCACCTCATGTCCCAATTGTGACGTTCCTGTTGAAGCAAACTTGTTTTGTAGTAAAGTTTTTAAGAGAAAGGAGTAAAGGTGGGCACTGTTTTGATGATTCACAATAAGAAAGCAGTCATGGGACATCTACTGTGACCCCACATCTACCTCTGTGACCCCACACCTGCCTCTGACCCCACACCTGCCTCCATGACCCCACACCTGCCTTTGTGACCCCACACCTGCCTCCTCCCTGTCCCGCCCCTTCCTCTCTCACCCTCTTCCCTGTCCCGCCCCTTCCTCTCTCACCCTCTTCCCTGTCCCGCCCCTCCCCCTCACACCCTCTTCCCTGTCCCACTCCTCCCCCTGACATCCTCCTCCCTGTCCCGCCCCATTTCACCCTCCTCCCTCCCCTGCCCCTCCCCCTCTCACCTTCCTCCCTGTCCTGCCGCTCCCCCTGTCACCCTCCTCCCTGTCCCGCCTCTTCCCCCTCACCCGCCTTCCCCCTAGCACGGCCAGCTCACAGCCACCTTCCCATTGCCTGCTTTTCTGTCCTCTCTGCACCCCTCCTCGGTCAGTCGGGTTCTCATGGGGCACAGCCCCTTTGCCACTCTCTGGGGACACTAGGCTCTCGGTGTCTGCTGATAGGACTGTCCTCCCATTCCGGTGAAGCCCTTGGGATCGGGAGCCACCCTGAGCCCTCCGTGTCCTAGCCCCTAGTGCAGGGCCCGGTTATGGGGGGAGAGGCTGGTGCCCAAAGGGAAGAGGCCACAGATCCCACCTGTTGTCAACCTGGGGTCCTGGTGGCCAGGGACCGCTAGCATTTAGGAGTGAGAGGAGGGGTCAGACAGACCTGGGCTTCTATTTGTTGCTCAACCTCCTGGGCGTCAATTTTCATAAATGTAAAATGGGCAGAATCCCTTATCTCGGGGACATTTCTTAAGGAGTGGTGAAGTCACTCATGCATAGGGCTTGGTAGCAGCGGGTACCGAGCAACTGCCGTACTGCTTTTCTCTCTCCGGCAGCAGCGCTCAGTATGTAAGGCTTCTTCCCAAGGACTGTGCGTCTCCTGATCGCTGAAGCTCTCTTTTCCCAGCGTCATCTCAGCATCCGCTTACATAGCCTCCCAGTCCCCTGACGCCAGCCTGTGGAGACCTCAGGCAGCGCTGGGTGATCTTTCTCGAGATCAGTGTGGCTTAGAGGTGACAAACTGCACAGAGGCCTCAGCTCACCGACCTCGGCTTTCTTTTTAGAACCAGAGAATTTTAAAGATGGTTTCATTGATTTTTCTGCCTCCGAGAGATTTCTCATGGTGAAAGCTGGCGTTACGCCAAGCCTCGGCATGGAGCAGATTTCTAATTCCTGCTCACAGAGCGGGTCCCACCTGGCTTGCTCTCTGTGCGGGAATAATGTCTGGTCGTAGTCGATGCTCAATGAAGCAAACAGCTGTGGCCAGGCGATGGTGCTGGGATAGGGAGGGGCCCCGCAAGTCGGGAATCAGAGGAGCCGTGGGTGCTGAGCGTCCTGCCCTGGATCTCTTCCTACCTCCCTGAGCCTCAGTTTCCCCTTCTCTGGAATGGCTGTGGCTGCTGCAGACAGTGGGGAGGCCTCTCTGGGGGTCCCCTGGTCTGCCCAGGGTGACCTGGTATCAGCCCAGTGGCCTGCTAGAACTCGTTTGTAGCCAGTCTGAGGCCAGTCTCGTGCATCTCTTGCCAGTCCGTGTTCGTGACCTTGCTTGTGTCGCTGTGTGGGCTCGAAGCCAGCCTTGTCGGGAATATTCAGACCACAGATCTCTAAACCAAAACCCATGGCCGTCGAGTCGGTTCTGACTCATAGCGGCCCTGTAGGACAGAGTAGAACTGCCCCATTGGGTTTCCAAGGAGCGTCTGGTGGATTTGAACTGCTGACGTTTTGGTTAGCAGCCAAATGCTTAACTGCTGCGCCATCCAGCCAACTCATAGGGACCCTACTGCGCCCCCAGGGCTCCACAGACAGTACAGAATCGGGCCCCTCCCCCCAGAACCAGCTGTTAAGCAGGCACAGACGCCACTGCTTTGGGGCCTCCACCAGCTCCAGCAGGGCTGAGGGCTTACTGAGCATGGGCACTGTCCTTGGTGCTGACCCACCCACAGCCAGGCTGAACTGTCACCATTGTCCCCACTTATAGAGCACCCCCTCTGGGCGGGGACAGTGGGTGTTCTCAGTGCATTACACATGTAACTTACCTAGTCCTTCCAAGAGCACTAGGAGAGAGGTATTATTAACATCCTCTTACAGGTGGGGAAACTAAGGCGCAGAGAGGTGAAGTAGTCCATCTGAAGTCACACAGCTGGGAAGTGGCAGGGCTAGGACTCAAAGCCCTGCCCCCAACCACCAGGGCACGCAGCCTCTCAGTAATGGCAGCAGCAGCCCCACAGTGACCCATTTTTCATGTGTCTCATCTGCCAGGCAGTGGGTTGATGCTCCGTGCACAGGGTGCTAGTCCCCACTTATGAGTGGGGGATGGGCTCTGTGCACAGGGTGCTGTACCCCCCTTATGGATGGGGGATGGGCTCCGTGCAGTCCCACAGAGGGTGCTGTACCCCACGTATGGACGGAGGACAGGCTCCGTGGAGCCCCACAGAGTGCTGTACCCCACTTACAAATGGAGGACAGGCTCCATGCAGCCCCGCAGAGGGTACTGTCTCCCCCTTACAGATGGAGGACAAGCTCTGTGCAGCCCTGCAGAGGGTGCTGTACCCCACTTACAAATGGAGGGCAGGCTCCGTGTAGCCTCGCAGAGGGTGCTGTCCCCCATTATGGACGGCGGACAGGCTCCATGCACAGGGCATTCTCCTGTCCCTCATTACGGACGGACAGAAGGATAAGCTGTGCGCACAGGATGCTGTCCCCCAGTTACAGACGGGGCACAGGCTCTGAGACCTGGATTCTCCTGCCCAGGCCCCTCCCGACTCGGCTCCCCTGCTGCCTGCCCGCTGCCGTGGACACAGTGGTGCTTCTCGATTTGTACCTTAGATTCTGAGGAACAGGCGCCTCCCACACTGTGGCAGGACAGACGGAAGCGGAGGTTGTTCTGTCCTGGGTGTTGCTGAGTTCCGGGGCATTTGGCAGTTGCCTGATGTTTCTAACGTTGCCTCCAGACGGTGGCGCGTGTGGCCCCGTCACGCCCCGCACCCTTCCTGAGAGGCCTCTATGGCATTTTGTAGGTGCTCCTGGACCCCTCGCCCCAGGCCTTGTCACCTTCTCATGGCCGCCCCCCCCATCCACCTCCACGGCCCCTCTCCCTTCGTGACCTCATCCCCGGTCCCCACCCCCTCATGGCCCCGCTTCCCAGTCCCTCTTCCGGCCCTGCCTCCTGACATCCCCGCTTTCTCACAGCTCCTCACCGGTCTCGCTTCCTGGCACTGCCTCCCCAGCTCGGCCGGGGTGTGAGTTCCACTCTGGCCCTTCCTGGCCGGCCAGCCTCTGTCCTTTTCCTGCTTTCGGAATCTGAGGATGCAGTTGAGCACAAACCCCGAGAGCTCTCTCAGAGGTGACGGCGCACACTTTCTGTGCTCTGCCTAGTTTTATGTTTTTTCCAAGGGGACATAGAGATTGTGGTTCTGACTCATGTCACTAAAAGCACCGACCACACGCTACTCCTTGGGCATAGGTCACCCCATTAAAGCCTTCTCACAGCCCGCAGGTAGATCTCAGCAGTGAGGGGGCCAGGCTGCAGGAGCGGAGGAGAGAGGAACCAGGCTGCAGGTGTGGAGGAGGGAGGGGCCGGGCTGGAGGAGCGGGGGAGGGAGGGGCCGGGCTGGAGGAGCGGAGGAGGGAGGGGCCGGGCTG
>NW_004444047.1:709426-712472 GCF_000243295.1 Trichechus manatus latirostris | reverse complement strand
GAGGAAGAGGCGGGGGGCCGGGCTGCAGGAGCGGAGGAGAGAGGGGCAGGGCTGGAGGAATAGAGGGGGGAGGGGGCAGGCTGCAGGAGCGGAGGGAGGGAGGGGCCAGGCTTCCAGGAGTCTCCCTGTAGGACCTTGCGGGAACTTTTTCTGGACCATCTTGCAGGACCCTCTGCCAAAAATGTCCCAGCTCCTGTTTGCACCCAGGTCGCCTCTTGGAGAAAATTTACTCAAAAAAAGTTTTCTGGCCGCACTTAGGTACCGCTATTCCACCCTCAGGCGGGTTTCTAAGGCCCTCTGCTCCTTGGCCCGGCCTTAGTGGGAGGTCTTCCTCAAGGCCCCAAGTCAAGCCGCCTGCACCCTCCCTTCTAGGCTGCTTGGTTGCCACGACAGCAGTTTTCTTTCCTCTCTAGAGTGTGCTCCTGCGGAGCGCCTGGAGGAGCAGGTTCTCCTGGGCAGGATCATAGCCTTTATCATCACACCCCATCCGCTCTCATGCTCTCACAGCTCTCTGGCCTCGCTGCCCTGTCCAGAGGCTCCGCTCATAGCTGTGTCTTCACAAGACTAGCTCATCGGGGCAGCGTCTCTGCTAAAACCGCTGGGACATGAGTTAGCTTTTGGTGTTTGTGAGTGCCTTCCATACCCACGATCTCCCTTGAACTCCTCGTCAGGAGTAACAGTTTTTATTCCCTTCCCTTGCTGACTTGTGACTCAGTCAGCAGAGATTTGCCCAGCGGATGGATGGGCAGCTCTCAGTGCCCGTGTTCACTTTACAGGTGGGGAGACGACCACCTGCCCAGGTGAGGGGACGCCCACCTGCCCAGGTGGGGAGGCGCCCACCTGCCCAGGTGAGGGGGCGCCCACTTGCTCAGGCAGGAGCACTCACCTGTCCAGAGAGGGGCGCTCCCCTATAAAGAAGGAAGGTGCTGTTCAGAGCGCTGTGGCACACGCACATTGTGCCTCTGACGTGAGCCCTTGCTGGGGAGTCCCTGGGACACACCTGCCCCAGGACTAAGGGCTGGTCTCGGCACAGGTGCAACCTGGTCCTGGCCGGGCTCCAGAGACCAGGCGGTGCTCTTGGCAGGAAGTAAAGGAGCGTCTATAAGTCTTTGCAAACCTGCTGCACTTGTGGAAAACTGCCTGGATCACATTTCCTGGGTCCCCCAGGCAGAGCAGCGGCCAACCCCTGTTTCTGAGCTCTGCCGACTCACAGGCCGGGGCCTGAGACAGCATGGGTGGTAGAAACAGCCAGGGGCTCGATGCCCAGCCAGGACAGGGGAGGGGTCCTCACGCTGGGGCAGGGCCAACCTGCCCTCAGGGCAGAACTTGCTGGATCTGGAGTTTGAGAACAGGGCTCCTGCAGGACTGCAGTGGGGTGAGGGGGTGCAGAACGGGGGAGACCAGGCCGTGGGGTGATCGCGAACCCACCCTCCGAGTGACGCCTTGGATGATGAAGGGCACTGCTGTCTCAAAAGCAAGATGGTGGTCCCTGTTCTGGGCCTGGGTCAGCAAAGCATGGCTGGGGTCCAGGGCGACCTGTCCACCCACTTCCTCAGCGCAACCACTCGTCACGGCTTGTCTGTGCTGCTCCATGATGGGGCAGCAGAGCTGAGTGCTCGCAGCCAAGACTATGTGGCCTGCTAAGCCTGAATGTTGACTTTGGGCCTTCACAGAAAAGCTTGGCCGCTGCTGGCCTCGATGGTTAAAGCTATACATGTCACCTGGGTCACTCGAAGGAAAGGGGGTTCATTGTGAGAGCTGGGGAGCTGGGGCGTGATGCACGAGGGAACAGGAACATCCCCAGGCCCAGCGCTGCAGGGCATGGCGCTGTCCCAGTCCCTGTAGCACACAGCTCGCCTTCATCTCTTCCCTACCTCCTCAGACACAGGACCGAGGCTGGAATCAGCTTCCGGTGGGCGGTCAGACCTGTGTGCGTCGGCCCCCAGCCGTCCTAGTGGCTTACCTATAAAGCTCCTCCTCTGCACAGGCCCTGCTCTGGGCACGCCACATCCTGTAATCCTTGGAGGGAGGGGATGCGAGTGGCACTTTGAAGCAGGGGAAACTGAGGCACAGTTGGGTCACACAGCTCCTAGTGTTAGAACTGGGACTACCCCTGGCTGTTGGGCCCGGGCTCACGCTCTTGACCGCTCGCTGCCCCGAGTCACAGCCGCGTGCCTCGGACTCTGGGCCCACCGTGGCCCCATCCCAGTCCTGCCTGGCCCGGAGCAGGGCCCGTCCTCACGGAGCTCCTGAGTCATCATCTGCGCGGGGAGAGGGCGAAAGGGCACAGTGGAGCGCCTTCGGCGTGCGCTTGGCCTGCGGACGTATCAGGCACCCGGGCGCCGGGCCATCGCCTGGAGGGTGGGGGTGTACGCGGGACACAGTTTTGCCCACGGCCAGGCGAAAGGAGCCGTGGGCACGTGTTTCAGGTGAAAGTGGCACGCAGTGACGGGGTTGTCAGCGGGGTGCCAGCAGACCCCAGGAAGTGACGGCGGGACTGGCCCTTCACAGAATCGGATTCTCTGTGTGGCTGCGGCAGCACCCAGCCCACATCAGGGGCGGCTACCCTTCCTTGGCCTGTGAGTGACACCCCCTCCCGTGGAGTCCCTCGTGGCCTGGGACTTCCTGGACCTTGCCTTTGGTCCCCACCTTCAGGGTGGCTTCCCCTGAGGTTGGGGTGATGCCTCCTGTGTGTCCCCTGGCCGGTTCAGCCAATCAGTGTCTACCTACTGAGCACCTACTATGTACCAGCACTCAACTGGGCCCAGGTATACTGCAGGCACCTACTGCGCACCTACCTTCAGGTCCCAGGGATACAGCAAGCACCTACTGAGTGCCGACCTTCATTGGGCCCCAGGGATACAGCAGGTGCCTACTACGTGCCGACCGCCATCCAGCCCTGGGGACACAGCAGGCACCTACTGCATGCCAACCTCCATAGGGCCCCGAGGATACGGCAAGCACCGACTGCGTGCTGACCGCCATCGGTCCCCAGGGATACGGCAGGCACCTACTGCATGCCAACCGCCATAGGGCCCCGAGGATA
>NW_004444047.1:697099-709186 GCF_000243295.1 Trichechus manatus latirostris | reverse complement strand
AGGATATGGCAAGCACTGACTGCGTGCTGACCGCCATCGGTCCCCAGGGATACAGCAGGCACCTACTGCATGCCAACCGCCATAGGGCCCCGAGGGTACGGCAAGCACTGACTGCGTGCTGACCGCCATCGGTCCCCAGGGATACGGCAGCAGTTGAGACAGGCGCACCCGTGCCCTCACTGGGGAGACAGACAATTAAGTCGATAATGCAATCAGCAGAGATAGAAGTTTGCAGAAAACATAAAGCAAGTTAGAGAAGTAGTCACAGGAGAAGGAGCCCTGGTGGTGCAGTGGTTAAGTGCTCAGCTGCTAACCAAGAGGTCAGCGATTTGAACTCATCCAGTAGCTACGAGGGAGAAAGACCTGGCAATCTGCTCCCATAAAGACTACAGCGTAGACAATCCAATGGGGCAGTTCTGCTCTATCACGTGGATCGTTATAAGTCGGAATCAACTTGACAGCAAACAACAGAACAACAGTTACAGGAGAAGGACTCTGTTGAGGTCGCATTTGGACAGAGATCCGATGGACAGAGATGTACGGGAGGGTCTTTCCAGCAGAGGGAACAGGATATGCAAAGGCCCTGCGGTAAGAGTGAGCCAGGCACGTCCTGGACTGGACTCAACCCCAGTGAACCCAACCTGTGATGTCGGGGACCCTGTCTTCTGACCAAATGCCAGGCCCTTGGTCCTGTGACTTCGGGGACAAGGGGCCAGACCGGGTCTGCATCCCCGGAGCCCTTTCTGGCTTTTGCTTGTCTCGAGTTCTGTGAGATTCAGTCCCATCGCCCGACCCTCTGGTGGGGGCATCCCCCAACGACTGTGCCCATGTTTATGATGCCTCATAGACGCCTGCAGGTCTCCCAACACCATGCTGAGTTCAGGAAGAAATCTAGGTCGTCTCCAAGCAGCCAAGGGCTGTCTTGGGATGGCGTTTTAGCTGGGAAGCTTGAGGCTGCAGGTTTGCGCCAGTGATACTTCCCTTCAGCCCTCTGGTTCATTTTTTCTCTTAACCTTTATACCTGTTTCCATTGCTCAGTCTCGTCCCTGATCGACTAGAAACCACCGTTTCCTGGGAGCCCACTGGGCTGGGGTGATCTAGCTCACTTTTTCTCTCGTTTCGTTTTTGTCCTTAATTCCTGGTCACTGCGGTGCTTCCAGGAAGCAGAGCTGAGAGTGAGCACAAAGGCCTCTCCTCTGAAGCTTTGTAGACTCATGTTTGCAGAAGTCAGAAAGGGCTCCCTTCTGAACGAGAGAGAAGTGGCTTGGTGGGGAGGAGAGGGGCAGCAGGCTGGCCGCAGACGGGCTGCGTCCGTGTTTTCCGAATCAGAGAGAGTGACGGTGGCCGCAACACTCCTCAGCATGTCAGGCTATGTGTGAGGGGCGTTGCCCCCTAGAATCTGCGCGGGAAACCACTGAGGTTGGAACGGTTAATCCATTTTACAGATGAGAACGCCGAGGCACGCAGAGGCAGGGAGCTTGTCCAGGGCCACACGTCCAAGAGATGGCAGGGCTAGGGTTCAAATCCCAGGCCCTCTGACCCCAGGGCTCCCGTGCAAAGGGGGTACTCCAGTCAGAGGGAACAGGACGTGCAAAGGCCCAGGGGCCTGTGAGTTTAGGGCTGGGACACAAACCACAGGCGTCATTCTCCGAGGGCACGGTGCCTTTTGGGCAGGGTGGCCAGTAGGATCTGAAGCTGGAGCAGTTGGGGGAGGCCAGGACCTTGAATGCCACACAAAGGGTTCAGGTTTGTCACTGTGGATGACAGGGATGGGTGGGAAAGAGCCAGCCAGAGTGTGGTGATCGTGAAGCCAAGTCCAGCCTGACTACTCACTGCTGAGTGCCTGGGACAGACTGTCCACCTCTCTGTGCCCCAGTGCACCGGTCAGGGGTGCTTCCTTTGCAGGCAGCAAGAGCCTGGACCCTAAACCAAAATAAGAAATGTACTGGCTTCCATATCCAGACAGTCCAGAGGCAGTGGCTTCAGGTACAGCTTGATCCAGGATCTTTCCGGCCACATGGCTCTTCATGCTGTTCACCCTGTTGTCTTGCTCCAGGGTTCCCGCTCTGCACACCCAGCCCAGCAGAGGCAGCACAGCCTGCAGCCCAGCACCCCTGCACCCTAAGTCCTGGGACCCCTCCACTTGGCACATCCGACCTCCTGTGCTCATCACCTGTGGTCACTGCCTGGGGCAGGAACGTGTATCTGAGGGGGGGGAGAATCCCACTGTCAGGGTCAGAGCCCCCACACTCAGCTCCAGACACCGTCCACAGGGTGGCGGGGAGATTTGGAATTGTTCACCAGAGTGTGCACTGCTTGGCACCACACAGGCCCCCCTTCTGCTTAGCAATGGAGAGGAGCAGAGAAAACCCCCCAAGTTGCACCACTGTGGGGCGGGTGGCTGCGGGCACTGGGCGTGCAGTGATGGAGGGCACTGAGTGGCGGGCAGGTCTCCATGCTGGTGTGCCATTCTGGGGGCTCTTGTGGAGTGGAGGTGGGCGGGTCTGCCGGGGGGGGCATTGCCCGGGCAGCAAGCACCTGCACCCTGACTCTCCTTGACGCCGCCCAGACATCGTAGACATCAAGCCGGCCAACATGGAGGACCTCACGGAGGTGATCACGGCGTCCGAGTTCCACCCGCACCACTGCAACCTCTTCGTCTACAGCAGCAGCAAGGGCTCCCTGCGGCTCTGTGACATGAGGGCCGCAGCCCTGTGTGACCAGCATGCCAAGCGTGAGTGGGGGGCCATGCTGGGCTGGGGTGCCACTCTGTGTGAATAGCACGCCAAGTGTGAGTGGGGGGCTGTGCTGGGCTGGGGGTGCCGCTCTGTGTGAGCAGCACGCCAAGTGTGAGTGGGGGGCTGTGCTGGGCTGGGGGTGCCGCTCTGTGTGAGCAGCACGCCAAGCTTGAGTGGCGGCCATGCTGGGCTGGGGGGTGCCACCTGTGTGAGCAGCACGCCAAGCATGAGTCGGGGGCTGTGCTGGGCTGGGGGCGTGCCACCCTATGTGAGCAGCACGCAAAGGGTGAGTGGAGGGCTCTCTCCTGGGCTGGGGGCTGGGGGGTGCAGCTGTCCTGGTCTGGGGACTGGGGGGGCACAGCTGTCCTGGGCTGGAGGGTAGGGGTTGGGGATAGTGTGTTCCAGAATGGCTGGTGGGGGTGGTTCCTGACGGGGGAACCTGGCCTTCCCAGCCCTCCTACGCAGCCAGGGATGAGGTCTCAGGGGCAGAGGGTGGGGAGCACTGGATCCAGAGGCAAAGGTATCACCTCCTCCAGGAAGCCCTCCCGGACCCTCAGGCTCAGCCAGACTCCTCTGTGCCCCATATAAGCACTCAGTGATTTAAATACTGCTCAGTCGTTTCAAATACTGTTTTAGGAGATCTTTACTGATCCAGGGGAACTATCCAGTGAAACACAAAGCAGGTTAATGACAAGCTCACCGAGGTGGAAACATAGACAGCACTGGGAAGACACAGGCCAAGGAGTTGTCTGAGCCGAGGGCTGCGAGGCAGGGACTGCTCTTTTGTCTGTTTTTCTCTGCGTGCGTGCGTGTGTGTGTGCGTGTGTGCGTGCGTGCGTGTGTGTGTTCTGGTGGAGTTGCTGGGTCTGTGGTATTCCTGTTTAACTTTTGAAGAGCTGCCAGACTGGTTGTGTATTTATATGTTAACCCATGAATTTAAACTCTGAACCGGAAACGTGTATGTGTGCAGGGAGGGTGGTACATGGAGACGGCTGCACCCCACGCGTGTGCCCGGAGGAGCACCCCCCGCCGGCCGGAACGATGTGCTCTGCGGGCTGGAGGTGGGCAGCAGAGCCCCCCATCTTTGTAACCCCATCTTCTGTTCCCCAGGCATCTGAGAGCAGCCACCCCGCAGGGCAGCTGTAGGCGTATGTTCCCTGAGCCCAGGGCTGCTCCCATAGGATGGAGAAGGGGGCGGTGTGAGTTCTCATGGCTTCGTTGAAGATAAGTGAGAAAGAGCTGCGGGCAGGAGACTCACCAGCTGTGTGCTCTTGGGCAAACGTCTTAACCTCTCTTTGCCTCCATGTGGAGGCAGAATAGCAGCCCCCAGCGATGTCCTGAGCTCATCCCCGGAACCTGTGTGCGTGTGACCTCACAGGGCAGATGTGGTCATGTTAAGGGTCTTGAGGTGGAAGATGACCCTGGATTATCTGGCCCAGTGTAACCAGCCACAGGGGTGCTTACAACCCCAAGTGAGCTGATGCAGGAGGCATTGCTGAGAGCCGAGCTGTGAGCCCCTTGAGCCCCCACACCATGAGGATGAGAAGTGTGACTTGGTTTTCTACGACTCCAGTCTGCCTTTCACTCTCAGGGCTGCAGAGAGCATTAACGTGGGGCTTCGGGGGTCTGCCTCTCCTATAGTTGTGTCCAGCTTCTGGAAGGCTGTTTCGGGCCAGGGTATGGAGGGAGGGACAGCTGGCCTCTGACCACCAGGCTGTGGACTGCGCTGGGTGATGCGGGGGTCAGGACCACGCTGTCAGCCGCAGTCCGGGGGCTCACTGGGGGCTTTGAAACGTCCTTTGGCCTCGTCCACCCTACCAGTGACCAGGGGATGGGGCTGGGGTTGGTTTGCTCTGAGATCTCATGTCAGCCCTTTGCCTGTGGGTTCACAGGTGAGGTGGTCTCTGTCTCCTTGCACTGTCTTTGCCCCGTGTTACTGCCATCGTCCTCACGTCGTAAGATCAGTTGGGCAGCATTCTCTCTCTTGCCTTTGTCGGGAACAGTTGGTGTCATGTATCCGCCCCTTGAAGTTTTAGTAAGACTCATGTATAAACCTGTTGGGTGTCTTTTTGAGGGAAACAAATGTATTTACAACCGATTCAATTTCTCTTTTAATTTTTTGTTTATATGGGTTTTCTATATCTCTTGAAGTTAATTTCGTATTTCAAATTTTTCTAGAATTTTTTTTTTTTAATTCTCAAACTCAGCAAATATGGCCTTGGTGATAGAAATGACTCTGGCGATCACATGATAGAATTTTGCAAGACCGACAACTTCTTCATTGCAAATACCATTTTTCAACTACATAAATGGCGACTCTACACATGGACCTCACCAGATGGAATACACAGGAATCAAATCGACTACATCTGTGGAAAGAGATGATGGAAAAGCTCAATATCATCAGTCAGAACAAGGTCAGGGGCCGACTGTGGAACAGACCATCAATTGCTCATATGCAAGTTCAAGTTGAAACTGAAGAAAATTCGAACAAGTCCACGAGAGCCAAAGTACGACCTTCAGTGTATCCCACCTGAGTTTAGAGACCATCTCAAGAATTGATTTGCTGCATTGAACGCTAATGTCTGAAGACCAGATGAGTTGTGGAATGACACCAAGGACATCATTCATAAAGAAATCAAGAGATAATTAAAAAGACAGGAAAGAAAGAAAAGACCAAAATGAATGTCAGAAGAGACTCTGAAAGTTGCTCTTGAACGTAGAGTAGCTAATGCGAAAGGAAGAAATGATGAAGTCAAAGAGCTGATCAGATTTCAAACGGCAGCTTGAGGAGACAAAGTAAAGTATTACAGTGACATATACAAAGATCCGCAGATAGAAAATCAAAAGGGAAGAACACGCTCAGCGTTTCTCAAGCTGAAAGAACTGAAGAAGAAATTCAAGCCTTGAGTTACAATATTGAAGATTCTACTGGGAAAATACTAAACGATGCAGGAAGCATCAAAAGAAGATGGAAGGAATTCACAGTCAGTGTACCAAAAAGAACTGGTCGATGTTCAACCATTTCAAGAGGTAGCATATGATCAAGAACCAATGATACTGAAGGAAAAAGTCCAAGCTGCACTGAAGGCATTAGTAAAAAACAAGGTTCCAGGAATTGATGGAATATCGGTTGAGATATTTCAACAAGCAGATGCAGTGCTGCAAGTGCTCACTCCCCTATGCCAAGAAATTTGGAAGACAGCTACCTGACCAACCGACTGGAAGAGATCCATATTTATGCCCATTCCAAAGGAAGGTGATCCAACAGAATGCAGAAATTATCTAACACAATATCGTTAATAACACACTCAAGTAAAATTTTGCTGAAGATCATTCAAAAGCAGTTGCAGCAGTTCATTGGCAGGAAACTGCCAGAAATTCAGGCCAGATTCAGAAGAGGAGGTAAAACCAGGGATATCATTGCTGATGTGGATGGATCCTGGTTGAAAGAAGAGAATACCAGAAACATGTTTACCTGTGTTTTATTGACAGTGCAAAAGCATTAGACTGTGTGGATCATAACAGATTATGGATAACATTATGAAGAATGGGAATTCCAGGACACTTAACTGTGCTCATGAGGAACCTGTACTTAGACCAAGAGGCAGTTGTTCAAACACAAGGGGAAACTGTGTGGTTTAAAGTCAGGAAAGGTGTGTGTCAGAGTTGTATCCTTTCCCCATACTTATTCAGTCTGTATGCTGAGCATATAATCCGAGAAGCTGGACTCTGTGAAGAAGAATGCGGCATCAGGGTTGGAGGAAGACTCATTAGCAACCTGCAGATGACACAACCTTGCTTGCTGAAAGTGAAGAGGACTTGAAGCACTTACTGGTGAAGATCAAAGACCACAGCCCTCAGCATGGATTACACCTCAACATAAAGACAACAGAAGTCCTCACAGCTGACCAGTAAGCAGCATCATGATAAACGGCGAAAAGATTGCAGTTGTCAAGGATTTCATTTTACTTGGATCCACTATCAACACCCATAGAAGCAGCAATCAAGAAATCAAACGACACATTGCACTGGGCAAATCTGGAGCAAAAGACCTCTTTAAAGTGTTAGAAAGCAAAGTTGTCACTTAAAGGACTAAGGTGCGCCTGACCCAAGCCGTGGTGTTTTGAGTCGCCTCATATGCGTGGGAAGGCTGGACAGTGAATAAGGAAGACCGAAGAATTGATGCCTTTGAATTGTGGTGTTGGCGAAGAATACAGAATATTCCATGGACTGCCAGAAGAACGAACAAATCTGTCTTGGAAGAAGTACAGCCAGAGTGCTCCTTAGAAGCAAGGGCGGCGAGACTACGTCTCTCTCATGTACTTTGGACACATTATCAGGAGGGATGTGTCCCTGGAGAAGGACATGATGCTTGGTAGAGTAGAAGCTCAGCGTAAAAGAGACCCTCAACAAGATGGATTGACACAGTGGCTGCAACAGTGGCCTGAAGCATAACAACAATTGTGAAGATGGTGCAGGACCAGGCAGCGTTTTTGTTCTGCTGTACATAGAGTTGCTGTGAGTCAGAACCGACCCGACGGCACATAACGACAACAAACTCAGCATCCTCCCTAGGAACGTTTGCTGTAATGCCAGTGAAAGCATTCTAAATCAGCCTTGAGGTTAACCGTGCCTTTATAGGTCTGTCTCCCCTTTCTTGGCTAACTCCCAGTAGGTAGGTGGTGAGGGGTTGCAACGTCCGTCCTTCTGTGTACTTTATCCAAGCTGTGTTTGTTCCTTGCTCTCGTGAAAAAGGAAGCGGTGGCTGACTCCCCGTTAGCAAGTCACTCTTGTTTTTCATCAAAGCACAGATGCCTGTTATTAGAACTAAAGGGACTTGTGTGTTAAAGGGACTTGGAGGTCAGAGCTAGCTCCCTCGCCTCTTGATTCTGCCCCTTTATCTGGGGTGCTCAGAACACAGGGACAGCTGGCGGCGCCCCCCACCCCAGTGCGTGAAGCTGAGGTTTCTGTCCAGGAGTGAGGGGTGGTCCAAATGGCAGGTGGGTGTCCGTTTCTCACGGACAGATGAGGGAGCCAAGGCTCAGGGACAGAGTTAGGGGGTGGGCCACTCCGCCTCAGCCCAGTCCGCAGCCTCCTGTGTTTCTCCAAAGCAGGAGAAATTCCATCTTGTATCTGCTAGTCATTGTGACGGGGTAGGCATGGAAACATGACTGTCAGGCATCCTCAAAAAAAGGAGACGGTTGTTTCTGCTCTCGATAGCACCGTCTTCCCAGAGGAGGGCTGGGTGTGGGGCAGGGGGTTTCTTGGAACCCATGCTAACAGCGGGGTAGTGCAGTGTATGCACTGGACAGCTAACCGAAAGGTTGGAGGTTTGAGTCCACGCAGAGGCACCTGGGAAGAAAGTCCTGACCATCTATTTCCAAAAAATCAGCCATTGGAAACCCTGTGGAGCATAGTTCTGCTCTGACACACGTGGGGTTGCCATGAATCTGAGTCAGCTTGACAGCAACTGGCCAGAGGCCCCCCACGTTCCTTGGTTCGTGGCCCCCTCCTCTGTCCTCAGCGTGTACCTCTGTGCTTCCATTGTCCCGTCTCCTTCTTCTGCCTTTGACCTTCTTGCCTCCTGTCATTAGCACCTCGAGGTTACACTGCCCACCTAGATAATCCAGCATCTTCTCCTATCTCTAGATCCTTAACTTGACCACATCGGCCAAGCCCCTTTTCCATATGGGGTCACATGAGCAGAGGTTCTGAGAACGAGGCTGGGACATATCTGGGGGCTGTTATTCTGCCTCCACATGGTAGAGTAGAGGGTCAGAGAAAAAGAGGAAGACCCTTAATGAGATGGACTGACACAGTGGCTGCAACAGTGGGCTCAAGCATAACAACGATTGTGAGCATGGCGCAGGACCCGGCAGCGTTTCGTTCTGTGGTGCATGGGGTCACTATGAGTCAGAACCGACTTGACGGCACCTAACAACAACAACACGTGGAGGTACAGAGAAGTTAAGACATTTGCCCAAGGGCACACAGCTGGTGAGCCTCCTGCCTGCAGCTCTTTGTCACTTAACCCCATCCTATGAGAATTGCGGTGAGCCATGTTCATTGAAGGGGCTGTGTGGGGTGGACACCCAGGGCTCGTCCCTGGGAGTGAGTCAGGGCAGCAAGACCAGACCCAGCGCCCGCTGCTAGAGAGGCTGCAGATATGGAGTTCTCAAGCAGAGTGTTGGCTAGTGCAAAGGCCCTGGGGCTCTGGCCATAAATGAGGGTCACCTGAAATGGGCGCCCCCTGCGATGCTGTGCCCTGGATGCCTCACTTGCCTCACTCTATCTGTCCCTGGAGTTCTGGTGGAAAGGGGGCTGGAGCATGGCTGCAGGAGGGGAATTTGTGTGTTGGAGCAGCAGGCAGGATAGGGCCCAATCGCAAAGGAGCTTGTCAGCTGCATGTGGAGTGACCCTTGTTCCCGGGGCACTGGGGAGGCATGGAGGGCTTTAGGCAGAGTGATGCTACTGGAGTTGTGTGTGAGCTGGAGAGGAGGTCGGGCCCTGACCTCAGATTCCAGCTCGGCTTCCTCTGTTGCAGAGGGCCTTCAGAGCCTGCGCCCCCGTGCCTCAGCTTCGGTCCCTGTCCCCTCCACCCTGCCTGAGCAGAGGACAGAGAGTGGGGGCTTCCCACCCTCCCAAGTGTGTGACGGGGACTCCGTGAGACAAGGGAGAGAAGGAGGACACGGCTGTCAGGGAGCTGCTGGGGCTGTGAGGGCCTTACTCACCAAGATCACCCAGAGGAAACAGGGCCAAGGTTTCTGCTGTCTCAGAACCTCGCTTTGAAAGAGTTAGGACGGGAGCCAAGGACCGACATGGGTTTGCACCTGTTGTCCTGACAGGCTCTGGGGTGCACGTCTTCAGACTCCCGGCAGCAGTAATTATTGTGGGATGTCTTTAGTGATCTATCAGTTAGGGGGAGACCTTCCCTCCAGTCATTAACACAAGGGAGGTACAGAGGCGGTGGGGGTGGGCAGGGGTATAAGGAACAGCGGACTCTTCTGTCTTTTGGAAAAAATGATTGGATCAATTGTCACAAAAGTGTTTAAAAAGAACAATAAGAACTTTTAGGTATAATTCTTCTCAAGCTTATTCTTATCTCTCCCCATGGATCTTTTTTTGGGAGGGTTCTGATCCTTTCGTCCTTATAAAACCATCAGAAATGCCTGGTGCAGACAGAAGGGGACTGTTGGGCCAGCACCTGGGAGGATCCAACCCTGGACTCCGATGTCCCTGTGACCTCTGCCCTGTCCTCCCCCTCAGAGCCACTGGTCACCCTGTGACGTGGAGTGACCCCCTTGAGGCATGTGCTCACGGTCAAGAGGCCCCCTGGGAAGGGAGGGGAGGACATACCATCTGTGAAGCGACTGTGCACCTGGGGTCTCCTGAGCCCCATTTGCAGAGCTGAGACCCCTGGGGCGCCCAGAGGCACGGGCACAGGGCACACACCGGCGCGCACGGGGCAGACCTGCGCCCCTCGCCCCCCAGCATGGCCTCTCTCCTCCCAGCGCCACTAAAGGTCTAGTGGTGTGAGGCTTCCTTCTGGTCCCCTGTCCCCTGTCCCCCTGGAAGGAGAGCCTGCCTCTGGGAGGCGCCCTGTGAATGATGGGGGAGACAGGGCTCAGGGGGTCTTCCCCTTAGAGAGGGGTGTGACTGAACACCTGGCATGCTTACGTCGCTGCTGGTCCACGTGGGCTGTGAGGGAGAGGACGCTAGTCCTTCACGGCCGAGTGTGGGCAGGCCGGAGGGGGTGCAGACGCCCTGCTTATCAGGTGCCAGCTGGCATTCGAGAGGGGGGCCCCCAGATGGCTCTCCTTCCTCCCTGCTGTGGTTTTGGGGACCAAGAGGAAGGAAGGTCAGCGCAGGAGCCTTTTTGTGCCCTGACACGCTTCCCCGTGGTAGGTTGCAGCCGGCACTCATTGGCTTCTGCTTGTGCTGATGGTGGGCTGCAGCTGTTCTGGAACCATCTTTCTTACCTGGGAGGGGCCCTCCAGTCTCTCCCTGACCTCATCCTCCCGCTTGCGGTCCCCACTCCCTGGGAGGGACCCCTTACCATGGCCTGCATCCCTCTGCCCCTTGCTCAATCCTCTCTCGGTCTGCCTGGCCTCGGCTCGTCCCACTTCAGGGTCTTTGCATGAGCTGCTCCTTCTGACTGGGATGCCCCTGCCAGGCATCTGGATTGCTGTCTCCCCACCTCCTCAGTGTCTGCTTCAGCGTCACCCCCCAGTGGCCTGTCTGCCGGAATGACGAGCCCCCACCATTCCCCCGCCCCAGGCACTCATCCCTCCCCTGCAGCAGAGTGTGTCTCATCCTTTATGGCTGTCTCTGAGGGAGAACGCCAGCTCCACAGACCAAGGGCATTGCCTTGGCCGTGGCGTCATCC
Organism: Trichechus manatus latirostris; assembly: GCF_000243295.1. Taxonomy (NCBI): domain Eukaryota; kingdom Metazoa; phylum Chordata; class Mammalia; order Sirenia; family Trichechidae; genus Trichechus; species Trichechus manatus. The sequence continues at coordinate 698,059 of NW_004444047.1, read as the reverse complement.
CCAGGGCCTCCCCCATGTGAGCGCACAGTAGTTGCTCAGTAGGAATGGGTGAATGAAAGAATGAGTGAATGAGCAATTGGGCAAATGAATGAATGAACAAATGAGTGGATGAATTAGTGAGCAAATGGGTGAATGAGCAGGTGGGCCAGTGGGCAAATGAGCGAATGGATGGATGAGCAAATGTGTGAATGGGTGGATGAGTGAATGGATGAATGAGTAAATGAGCAAATGAATGATTGAGCAAGTGAGTGAATGATCAAATGGGTGAACGAGTGGATGAATGAATGAGTGAATCAGCGAATGTATGAACCTGTGTCCCCCACATGTCTGTCAGTTTGTCAGTAGAGTGCAACATCGCATGCAGACCAGGGCAGACAGCCTGATGCACTCCTGGCTCACCACTTTCCAGCTCTGAGACTATAAGCATGGGCTTTAGTCATCAGTGCTTTGGTTTTCTTGGCTATAAAATGGAAATAAGGTGTTGACCTAATATTTTATTGGGGAATCACATGGGAAAGTGCAGAGAAGGGCTTAGTGCAGGATTGGCTCAGAGTAAACACTCAATGAATGTTATTCCCAAAGCTGAGCCCTTCCTAGAGCTTATTCTCCCTTCTTTGGAGGATCTGCTTGGGCCTGGTGCCTGATAGGTATTACACAGGTGTGATGAGTGGATGGATGGATAGATGGATGGGTGGATGGATGGATGGATGGATGGATGGATGGATGAGTAGTTGGATATGTGAATAGTTGGATGGATGATGGTTGGATGGGTGGATAAATTGATGGGTGAATTGATGACTGGGTAGATAGATGGATGATAGATGCGTGGGTGGATGGATAAATGGATGGATGGATGAGTGGGTGAATGGATAAATGGATAGGCAGATGGATGAGTGGATGGATGGATGATGAATGGATGACTGGATGGATAGATGGATGATGGATGAGTGGGTGGATGGA